>NC_082727.1:55440947-55753031 GCF_030144855.1 Hypanus sabinus
CAAGGGCCTGATGGTTGAGGAGTTAATAACCTGGTAGTATGAGATATGAAAGTATTATGTTTACATAGTTTGAATGTCATCCTAATGGCCTCAGCAAAGGAAGTAGTACATGCATGACTTAACAAATTTTTTGGCATTGGTTGATATATGGCAAATAATACTATTCCCACATGCCATGTATTAAGATCTTCAATGAGAAACAGGGGTTCCCAACTTAGCATCCACAGACCCCCTCAGTTAATGGTAGGGGTCCATAGAATAATAAAGGTTGGGAACCGTGAATGAAAAATGGGATCTAACTAACTTTAACATATTGCTTTAATTCTGTGGAGTTGCACACCAGCAGAAAAAAAAGATAGCAGGTTCCCAGAAATGGGAGGGTTCCTGGTCATATTGACCTGAAACTTAACTAGACTAGCTAGGTAAAACAATGTTCCCACAAGAACAAGTTAGAGACTAAATATCCTGCCGTGAGAGATTTGTTTTCCAATTCCTTAAAGCCTTTCTGTCTTTTACTAGGCACAAATCAGAAGTGTAAAAAGAATAGTTTTCTTCCTGGACAGCTGTATCTTCAACACTCAAGCTTAGTGCCATCCAGCACACAGCAGCAGGCTTGACTCATCTATCACCATAAACATTCACTAGCAACATCCACCTGGTTACACCTATCCCCTTCAAGCTAGTCCTCCTTCCCCTACCTCCAGCTTGTTATTCTGGCATCTTACTCCCTTCCTTTCCAGTCCTGATGAAGGGTCTCAGCCTGAAACATCAATTTTTTATCCATTCCCATAGATGCCGCCTGACCTGCTAGGTTCCTTCAACATTTTGTGTGTTTTGCTCTGGATTTCCAGCATTTGCAGAATCTCTTGTGTTTAAGTATTCACTAGCACTGCTCAAGCATACTATGATTGCAGGGTATACCACCTACAATGTCAAAAGTGGATACTTTTCTAAGCTACTCCAGCAGAACTTCCAAAAATTGCTATCTATTGCACGAACAATGGCGACCTGCAGCCATGTGGAAATGCAATTGCTTTTTGATTCCCTCTAAGTCTATGGCATCCTAATTAGTGAATTAGATTACTGTTCCTTCATTGTATTTGGATGTACATCCCAGAACTCCCTTTCCTGTAAGACTTTGACCAAAATGAACCCAACAGTTGATGATATGGTTCTCTGCTAATTTCTCAAGCCTTTGTCACTAAATGCATGCCTTTGCAACAAACCTCTTGAGCCATGAATTGATACATTTTGAAAAGGATTCCAGCAGGCAAGATAGTGATTGTTCTGAAGGTATTGCTTTATAATTAGATCTCCTTGACATTTACTTCATAAAAGATAGAATATACAGTTATGCCACAGGAGTATTTTGGTAAGAATATATCAATACATTGTTTAAATTGTAAAGAGATGTCAGCTGAGTTGTCATATCTGTCTAGATTATTATCTGTGGGGATGCACATGTTTTAGATTTTGTTTCCTAGATAGCATTTCTCCTAAGTATGAAATAAAAGTTTGTGTATAAATCTTAATCTGCCAAATTTTATGAGTTTATCATTGTCAAAAATGATTTTGTTAGTTTGTTGCTTTCCTTATTTATGTTGCTTTCTAATTATTTCTGTGCAGTTAACATTCATGGGTTTGAGACGGCTGGAAACTGAAGGGAGTGATGATGATGATGAATCTGCAGGGTGGCTTCCAAAGGATGCCTGGACTAGACTAGGAAATGAAGCTGTAAAGTATTTTAAAAGAGCTCCAGCCTTTCATTATATGTAAGTTAAATATTTTTCCCATTTATATATCACAATAGATTTTCTTTCAGTACCATACTTCGCTATTTCATTAACTGTAAAGTGCTTTGAGAAATTGAGATGGTGTAAGTAATATTAGTTTTTTTTATTACAAAGTTTACCATGTTATGGTTATGGTGCAGGCTGGGATCTTACAAAAGTGAACCTCCAGTTCCACGACAGAAAATAGAGAGACAGAAGAAAGTTCCAACAAAGGAAGAACGCAGAATAATGCCAACACAGGTTTGTTTGATAGCAACTAAGAATTGTGTATTTCATTATTTCAAGCACAAGTTTGTCTGCTTCTGCACCAAACTAACTTCTACAGCTCTTGCAGTGCACTGCATGCAAAGCTAGGCAAGAAGTTAAACACCTTCTCAAAAATCATCTGAAGCAGAAGCTTTCTTCAGGATTTTTAATGAGAAAACTTTGAAATTGCAGAAAGTTAAGTAAAACATGTATTAGATTCAGTATAGAATCGTCAGAATCTGAATTAGCCTGTGCAGAAAGTGATGTAAGAAAGCTTACCAACAGCAAGTGATGCTTGTACAAAACAAACAGCGCCTCTTGAGACAGAACATAACTTGAATTTCCTGTTGATGTGCACAGAATTGCAGAGTGTTTTGTGGTGTAATCAGATTTATATACAGTGATTATCTGTTGTCTGGATTTTGAGATAACATGATGGTATTCATTTAGCTAATGTTTCCAAACTTCCTGTCATTTTCCTCAAAATAAACTAAAAATTAACTTGTATAGAAACTTAAAGCTACACACACAAAATGCTGGAACAACTTAGCAGGTCAGGTAGCATCTATGGAAATGAATAAGCAGTTGATGCTTCAGATCGACACCCTTCTTCAGAACTGTAGAGGAAGAAAGAAGTCCCAGAATAAAAAAAAAATTGGGGAGGAGGGGAAGGAGGATAGCTAGATGTTGATGGGTGAAGCCAGGTGAGTAGGAAAGATAAAGGGCTGGAAAGGAAGGAATCTGATAGGAAAGGAGAGTGGATCAGAGGCAACAGGGAAGGAAGAGGGGACCCAGGGGTTGGTAATAGATAATTGCAAAGAGATGAAATCAGAGTGCGGAATAGAAGAAGAGGAGAGGCGTGGCAATTTTTTTTACTTGAGAGAGAAATCGATATTCATGCCATCAGGTTAGAGAAGGAATATAAGGTGTTGCTCCTCCACCATGAAGGTGACCTTATCTTGGCATAAGAGGTGGCGATGGATGGACATCGGAGCAGGAATGGGAATCGGAATTAAAATGTTTGGCCACCAGGAAGTCCTGCTTGTGGCATATGGAGTGGAGGTGCTCAACAAAGCATTTCCCCATTTTACTTTGAGTCTCACCAATCCCACATGGGGATCACCAGACTCAATAGACAACTCTAGCAGATTCACAGGTGAAATGGTGCTTCATCTGGAAGGACTGTCGGGGCCTGAATGGGTGTGAAGGAGGGGATGAATGGGCAGGTGTAGCACTTAAGCGATTTTCAAGGATAAGTGCTATGAGGGTGAATGGACAAGGGAATCACGGAGGGCGTGTTCCCTGCGGAAGGCAGAGTGGGGGGTTAGGTAGAGATATATTTAGTGGTAGGATCCCTTTGGAGACAGTGGAAGATGAGGAGGCTGATGGGATGGTAGATGAGGACAAGAGGAATTCTTAAGGTGGTGGGAGGATGGGGTGAGTACAGATGTTTAGGAAATGGAGGAGATGTGAGTGAGGGCAGCATCACTGGTGGAGGAGGGGGATATTTCTGATGTCACAGAATGGAAAGCCGCACCCTGGGAACGGATGCGGCCGAGCCAAAGGAACTGAAAAAACAGGAATAGCATTTTTACAGGAGGCAGGGTGGGAAACTATGGTCAAGATAACTGGGAATTGATAGGTTTATAAAAGATGTCAGTTGACAGTTTGTCTCCAGAGATGGAGATCGAAAAAGGGAAGGCAGATGTCAGAAAGGAACCAAGTGAATTTCAGTGCAGGCTGGAAGTTTGAGGCAAAGATGATGAAATTGATGAGCTCAACCTGGGTGCATGAAGCAGTATCAATGCATTTGTCAGTGTAGCAGAGGAAGAATTTGGGAACATTACCAGCGAGGCTTGGAATGTGGACTGCTGTATGTAACCAACAAAGTGGCAGGCATAGTTGGGGCCCTGCAGATGCCCATGGCTACTCCTTGAGTCTAGAGCAGTGGTTCTAAACCTTTTCTATGCCCCACACCCCTAGGAAACGTTTGATTAATGTTCGCACCCCCTACAAAAGTAATATCACATTTGAAGATGAAGAAGTCTAATTTCTAATTTTTGAACCACGTACAATACTGCAGGTGAACAAATTGAACTTAAAAATAAATAATAAGCTTTTAACTCAGTGCATAAAATGCAAATATAAATTGAAAAATTAGATTCTAATTTATTCAGAAACAATTGTAAACAGTAAATTGATGAGACTCCTCAACTCTGGGGTGTAACTTCCAGGTAACACTGATGAGACTCCTCAACTCTGAGGTGTAACTTCCCAGGTAACACTGATGAGAATCTTCAGCGCTGACTCGGGCAGCGGGAGACTGGAGTGTGCTTGGGACAAACGTTACTACCACTTCTCAAGGCACACTGGCAGCTGGCTGAGTGATGACTCGTGACTTGTCACTCAAGCACACAAGGCACTCTTTGTTGCACCCCCTGAAATTCCATCTCGGGGGGTGTGGGCACCCCAGTTTGGGAACCCCTGGTCTAGAGGATGAGTTGTTGAGAGCAAGGATCAGTTCTACCAAATGGTGGAGGGTGGTGATGGAAGGGGACCAGTTGGTTCTGTTATCAAGAAAGATTTGGAGAGCTTGATGGACTTCTTGTTGGGGGATAGAAGTGTATAGGGATTGGACATGGTGAATTGAAGTGGTCAGGGCCAGAGGATTGAAAGTTACTGAGGAGACAGAGAGCATGACAAGTGTCAAGATGTAGGTGGGAAGGTACTTAACCAAGGGGGATAGAATGGAGTCGAGGTATGAGGACACAAGTTCAGTGGGGCAGGAGAGGCAGAAGCAATAGGCTTACCCAGACAGTCAGGTTTGTGGATCTTGAGTAGGAGATAGAAGCAAGTAGTGCAGGGAAGGGTTCTATGAGTTTGTGGCAGTGAATGGGAGTTCTCCAGAGTTGATGAGGTCAGTGATTATGTTGGAGACAGTTTTCTGATGATCCGGTGTGGGCTCCTCTTCAAAGGGCAGGTATGGGGAGGTGTTTGAGAGTTGCCGCCTAGCAAGGTAGAAGTTGGTCTGCATAGGAACTTACCTAGGTAATGGTAATGCATTATGTAAGGAGTACATAGTCCATGATTTTGAGATTTCAGCATGAAAATTAATTAGGAGCTCCTGATTTTTGGTGTGCAGTTTCTCTTGTAATGCATGAAAATTAATTAAGTTTAACTCTGGATGCAAAAAGAAATAGCCAAAAAGAAAACAGAAATTTAACAATGCCTATCAAATAAAAGTAGGTGAGTGTAGTGCTATTTATGACAAAAATAAATAACTGAATTAAAATGAGAAGTAAAACTCTAGTTCTGTGGTTTGGATGACTGCTTTTAATTAGCCTTATTTAGGTTACAAATAATCAGTTAGTTTTGAGCAACGTTGTTCTGTAAATTGCTATTTTGTTTGTGAAGTTGAAGAAAATGGACGAATCTCACCAAGAGGCAACTGAAAAGGAAGTGGAGAGAATATTGGGATTATTGCAAGAGTACTTCAAATCTGACCGTAAGTATGGTACATACAGCATGCTAGCTGTTACAATTATGAACATGATCTCTCCAACTGAAAATCCAGTGTACTGAAATAATCTATTTTACGATGTGCCATCTATTACAGTAAATTTATTTCTGATAATTGTATGGATCTGTTTGAGCACTATACCATCACTAAAACAACAATTGTGAATCAACATTGCAACAAACCACTGAATTATAAGAACTTTAAGAAATGCCTGGTCTTACCTATTTTTATAAGGAAAACCTGAGGCTAAAGTCATCATTATGTTGTTTTCAGCCTCTCGAGTTTTAAATATATTCTGACTTGATACTTGTGCATCGTATGTTTCTCGTGCTTTGCTTTTATTTCTAAGTTATCAGCATGGTCTATTGGTTAGTATTCTCAAGTTTCGAGTCTAAAAGTTTAAGATTTGAATTTAAAAATGTTTAAGTTTAAGGTTAGGTTGACACAACAACGATATTAGAGCAAATGTTTACTAATGAAGCTGCCTTTCTGTTAAACTAAGGCCCTGTCTAGTAACTGTAACAAATCCAATGGCAATATTTGGAAGAAAAGCAGAACATTTTCCTTGATAAATGTTTACTTTTGAGATTTGTAATTTTGATAATGTCATTGAAAATATTGATTTGTCTTTTCAGCTGAAACACCAATCAATTTTTTTGACTTTGTAATTGATCCACATTCTTATGCACGTACTGTGGAGAATATATTCCATGTCTCCTTCATTGTCAGAGTAAGTGTTGCGTTAAGTAATTGGTTTAAAGGGCAGCTGTTGGCATTAGCATATATTTCAACAAGGATATATATGGAAGAGCATTGTCTTTTCATCTTTTTTTAAAACTTTTTTATTGTTTTCAAATAATTACAGAAAGAAAAAAAAAGATGTTAAAAAAAATATATATACCCTTTCCCCCTCCCCCCTAACATCCCTATAGAAAAAAAGAAAGAGTGCCTGGATATCAGAAGATCTCCACATGCTCCATGGAGTTCATAATAACTTTAGTATATATATTTATTTCTTTCCCCAAATAACCAATTATTTTATCTTCGGAGCACCTATATATTTAATCCTGTCTTTTGTAAATAAGGGCACCAAATTTCCAAAAATGTTTCATATTTATCTCTTAAATTATAAGTAATTTTTCCAAGTGGAATACAGCTGTAAATTTCATTCTTCCAACGATCTATACTTAAGTATGCATCTGATTTCCAAATAACTGCAATAGCCTTTTTGGCTACTGCCAGTGCAATTTTTATAAATTCTTTCTGATATTTATTCAATTTGGGTTTTGATTTTATCCCTTCAATGTCACATAATAAAAATAATATTGGATTATGTGAAAGTTGTGATCCAATAATTTGTTCCAATAAAACTCTTAAATTTGTCCAAAAAGGTTAAATCTTAGAACAAGACCAAGTAAAATGTAAAAAAGTACCGATTTCTTGTTTACATCGGAAACACTGATCGGATAAATTTGGGTTTAATTTATTTATTTTTTGTGGTGTAATATATAATAGATGTAAAAAATTATATTGCACTAATCTTAACCAGACATTTATTGTATTTGTCATACTGTCAAGACATAGTCTTGACCAATTTGTTTCTTCAATTTTAATATTCAAGTCATTTTCCCATTTTTGTCTTGACTTATGGGCTCCTTGTTTAATTGCCTGTTTTTGAATCAAGCTATACATACAAGAAATAAATTTTTTAGTCTTTCCTTTTTGAATTAAAGTTTCTATTTCATTAGACTTCGGCAATAACATTGTTTGACCTAATTTTTCTCTTAAATAAGCCCTTAATTGGAAGTAACAAAAAAGAGTGTTTGATACTTTATATTTATTCTTTAATTAATCAAATGACATTAATATACCTCCTTCAAAACAATCTCCTATATATCTAATCCCTTTTTGAAACCAATTATATAAAAGTGTCCTTTCATCTTGAGCAGCTGCTGGTATCAATATACATTTTTACAAGGATGTATAAACTTTTCACTGTGCTTCAGTGTCTTGCATGTTGGTCATTTGAGGGCTGTTATCATTGGATCGAGATTAACTTCCAATAAATTTACTCTGGCATTTTCAAATTATATCAATTTTGCCTCCAATGGGAAGCCCTTCTATAATTCTAGTGCAGAAGTCAGTTAATAGGATCACTACTGTGTTCCTATTCAGGATCACTTAATTCAGGGAATTGTCCAATTTTTTTTTGTGTGATCTTAATTTTAAAAAAAGGATGTTTTTGAATGCTGTATTTTATCAGGAACATTTTTTGGAAAAATTATTTTTAAAAAAAACTTTTTTCTCTGCATGAAAATCCTTCAAATGGCCTGCAAACAGGACACTCAATATGTGACTTTTGGGTATTTACCCCTCTTCCATTCTTGTCTAAACTAAAAATGCTGTTGGGGCAACATGGGTAGATATGATGGTGAAGGAAGCATCAGACAAGGTGTTGAATATAAGAGGTGGGACATTATGTACCTGGAATGTTGTGTGTAGTTCTGGTCACCGTATGATAAGAAATATGTGATGTAAGCCAGAGAAGATGCAGAAAAGATTCCCCAATCATTATAAGGACTGGAGGGCTTGAGTTAGGAGAGGAGATATGTTGGCTGGGACTGTTTTCCTTAGAGTGAAGGGGATTAGGGGTAACCTTATAAAGGGGGAATAATGTAGCTGGTATTTTTTTTCCCAGATTGAACTTAAAATTAGAGAGCAGAGGTTTCAAGTAAGAGTGGAGCAAGTTAAAGGGGATCAGAGGGGCATATTTTTCCATACAGAAGGTAGTGGTGATATGGAACAAGCTACCAAAGGAAGTGGAATGGGGGGACAGATATAATTCTGTTTAAAAGATAATTGGATTTGGATAGTAAAGATTTAGATGTACTGTATATGGGTCAAATGTGTGCAAATGGGACTAGCTCACGAAGGCACATTGGTTGGCCTGGGTGAGTTGGGTTATACAACTGTGGCTGTAGACTTTTGTCTGACTTCTGGTCTTACAAATGTCTTCTAACTTCACAGCCTGCCATTTTAGTAAAGGAAAAGACAGCTTTTATATATCTATATATTTTCTGAATGGCTTGGACATATTCCTAAGATGATATCAGAGAAGAGATTGAGCAGACAGGCCCTGTACTCTCTTGAGATTAGAAGAATAAGAGATTATCTCCGTAAAATATTAGTTATTGCAAGGCTAGATGTAGAGTTGTTGCCTTCCCTGATTGGGGTGTCCAGAAACTCACCAGAGGTGAGTATTGGCAACTGTACAATAATTCTCTATGGAGATCAGTTGCAGAATACATTCACAATGGATTTTGGGGGATTTAATGGATTATAGGGAAAGTGTAAGAAAGTGGTAATGAAATTGTGTTGAATGTTGGAGGAGCCAAAGAGCCTCTTCCTGCTTCTAATGCATTCATGCGATTCCTGTCGGTGGTCTTTGGAAGAGGTTGGTAATTTACATATGTCTCTCCCTAAATAAAATCATGTGCTCCTGTATGACTGAAAAGCCAAAGTTTCTTGTCTAGGACTGGTGACATGCCTAACTTTTTTAAAGAAAAAAAATGTCTGGAAAAGGTTACCACTCTGCTTTTTTGGTGGGACTTCTGGTTGATTTTAAATCTCACTTCCAGCCTCTCTCATCTGTAGTTTAGTGGTCTTTATATAACTATTAGATCTGATCTGAATACCCATTACAGTTGCAATTTTTCTGTAAAGCGCTCTTCCAAAGCTTGTGTCACCTTCATGATTGAAACTGGATTTGACTAAATTTTTAACTACTGTTTAAAGACATTGCTTGTTTTTTTTTAAAGGATGGTTTCGCTGCCATTGGGCTTGATCAAGACAAATTACCAATTATTGGTAAGTTGCTGTATTATGGTAAATAGGAAAAAAAATGAAAATGTATTGGTATATTCCCAAGAAAATTCTTATTTTTGTTTTATTTTTAAGAACCAGTAAATGAAGGTATGGATAATGACAGGCCACAACAACAAAGACAACAGATGGTTATTTCGTTGAGCCAACAAGATTGGAGGGTAGGTATAGTATTAAAAACTAACAAACTTATGTTCTTGATGAAATTCAGGATTGTCTTCTATTTCTTCATTTGGTTTAGGTGCTGGTTTCATCAAAGTTAGATTAATATACACTCCTAATATTAGTTTTATGTAGAGCATAGATCATACTCACTGTGTGTTAAAGAATCTTAATTAAATTATATCTTAAGTACATTTTTTGTGTTACAGGAAATAATTGATACATTTGAAATAGCAGATGCCATGATACCACCAGCCACCCAAGGAGATTGATGAATCTTGATGTATTTGATGTATGTAGCCTTTTGAAATCTTCACATTTTAAAAATGTGTACTTCAGTCTATCTGCAAAAGTTTATCATCTTTGTGAATATTAAATTGCATGGACCAGTTCCTCGGTATGATGGACTGTATCCTGGAAATATTTGAGTACAAGGCAAACAATAAATATCCTATTTTTGCATATATATTTAATATACAATGAATATACAAAAATTACACTGTTATGGTTGCATATCCATCGTATATTGCATATTGGTCGTAGGGGCACTGTACAGATGAGCGCTGTACCAGTTGCCTCCATCTCTCACGGTTGTGGTTGAGTGCGGCAAAGCTCTCTCTGGTCCACTCTGCAATGTTGTTTGCCTATTTCTTCCTCTGTCTGCCCCTTTCTCTTTTCCCCTGCACCACTCACTGAAGAGTGGCCTTTGAGAGTCCACTTGATCTTGTTATGTGGCCATACCATGTTATTTTCCTCCTCTTTACCGTGGACAGT
The DNA here is from genome assembly GCF_030144855.1 of Hypanus sabinus. NCBI lineage: Eukaryota > Metazoa > Chordata > Chondrichthyes > Myliobatiformes > Dasyatidae > Hypanus > Hypanus sabinus. The sequence goes on from NC_082727.1 coordinate 55,451,325, forward strand.
AGATCTTGGTAGTGTCTCGTGCTGGGTGATGGTTCTTTGTACAGGCAGTCCCAGGGTTATGTACGAGTTCAGTTCCTGAGTCCGTCTTTTAATCGGATTTGTACATAAGTCGGAACAAGTACATCCGGTATTATTTAGGGTCAGTTAATCAAACGTTTGACTTAGAATATAGTATATATTTTACCTTTCTATGCCTATAAAACACTTAAGAAACGTGTGTATTCCAATAATTAAACCACTGCGTTGCTTAGTAATAATTGTAGCTTTCATCAGGGCAGGGCATTTCACATGCTCTGTTATTCTCACTTTATCTGTTATCCTTTAAAATTGTTCTGATCGTTGACTAACTGTAGCTTAACGCTTTTCCGGTGACTGATGGCGTTTCACCTCTTTCCAATCGCTTTATTATTTCCACTTTATTTTCGATTGCGATTGCTCCCGTCAATGGAACAGAAACACTGCAGGCGGCAGGTCCCGAGCTGCACTGGCTCCTGAGGTCCGCTGGGTCCTAAGGACCACTATACTGAATTCCCGGGTCCTAAACTCCACCACACTGAGACAGGCTAAATGGGACAAGTGTGGGCTGTGCTGGGTTTGGGTATTTGATCCTCCACAATATTCCGCTTGGGAATTTAAACTGGCGGTGGCCTTTTTTTTTTAATGAGATCGAGTTGCGAGCTCGACATCAACCAGGCACGGATGGTACAGGAGTCACAGGATCAACATCAACTCGGCACCGGAGCGGTCTTTCACTAGATCGAACTCGGGGAAACTCTATTCTTGAGCCCGGCGCTAATCTCACTGCGCCACCAGCCAGCCGGAACTGGGGGGGGGGGTGGGGGGGGGGAGTGTGGGGTCAGGGTGAATCTTACTAAGAAAATTTAAAGCCAAATACAAAGTTAAACACTCAAATACAGTGTCAACGGCAACAACTTAAAATGGCGGACGGCGTTCTTCTTCCTCGGTAAGTACGAGTTGTCCATAAGTCAGATGTTCGTAACTCGGGGACTTCATTGTTTGAGACATGGCCTGTATAGGAGATGTTGAGCCTTCTGAAGCATCTCATTTCTGCTGCCTGGATCTACTTTTGCAGTTCTGCTGTCACGATTCACATGCACATAAGAAGATGGAGAGCACAAATGCATGCGGGATTTTCAACTTCGATCTGAAAGCGACGTTATTGTCTCTCCAGATTGGTTTTAGTTTGGCAAGCGCTGCTTTTGTTTGGGTGTCAACCTCCGAGTACACTGTATTAGTCTAATTTTATCAAATTAAGTACAAAAGCACAATTTCAACTTTAGTCAGTAAGAATGTTAAGAATATTCATAAACAGAATTTGATTGAGGTTCAAGGAAGTATAGGGCAGCATGGTAGCATAGTAACTAGTGTAATGCGTTACAGCGCCAGTGATTGGAAGATTGAGTTTCAGATCTCACTGCTGTCTAAATAGTTTGTACATTTGCACCATGACCATTAGAGTTTTCTCCCTGTGCTCCTACCACATTCAAAATGCATACATTCTAGGGTTTGTAAGCTGTGGCATGCTATCTTGGTACCAAAAGCATGGGGACACTTGCAGGCTGCCCCCAACACATCTTTAGATTATGTTAGTAGTTGGCACAAATGATGTTTTTCACTCTGTTTCGACATATGTGTAACAAATTCAGCTGATCTCTTAAGATAATTAAAACCTTCATTAATGAGCGACTTGAAAGACAAAAGAGATTGCAAGCTGATTTGGGGAGGTCATCTCAGAGTTTAAGGCTTGAGCACTGAAGGTTCAGTTTCCAGTGAGGTAATAATTAAAAATAGGAATTGTCCATAATTGCACAAAGTGGTAGGTGCGTGGAATGCACTACCAGGTGAGGTAGTGCAAGAAAATACAATAGCAATGTTTGAGACATTTGGACAGTTGCACAGAGAGGCAGAAAATAGAGGATGTCAACTATGTGCAGGCAGATGGATTTATTTTAATTTGGCATCATGGTGAGTGCAGACATAGTGGGCCAAAGGCCTTTTTCTGTGCTGTATTGTTATACGAACATGGAAGAAAGAAGATATCTTCAGAATAGTCAAACTGAAGGCAATTAGGGAGCAAAGCAGCAGAAAACTTTCTTTTTTAGGGGGAGAGTGTCCTCTGTTTTAAATCTGAGGTAGTTAATTACAACTAGTAAGAGTCAATGCAGCTTGTTAAGTAAATGAGTTTTTGTTGAAAGGGATTTATAAGGATTGGGCACGAAGTGTAGATTTGGTTGTGGAGTGAAGAACCAGGGGAGACTGGTGAGGAGTTTGTTGGAATTGTCAGGTCTGGATGTGGCTCCAAACATTTAGGCTGCAAATGAGCTACACAGGGACAGCAATATTAAAGAAGGGGCATAAAAGGATCATGTGTGGTACCATTAAACAACTAAGTTGCAAATGGTCTTGTTTAGCCTTAAGCAATTTCTATGGTTTCCTCGAGACAGTGAAGTGAGTGACCAGGAAGTGTAGTTTGCTGCAGGGACATAGACACTGGCAAGACTTTCAAATATTTCATCAGAGAAAATTTCCACACACCCAGAAGTGGATGAAACCTAATGATTTCAAGAAAGGAGGGTTGGGAGAGGTACTGTTGAAGTAAACGTGGCTCCTGTCATTTTGCTATTTGCAGAAAATGATGTCAAGAAAAATGAACAATTTAAATAGGTTTTGCTGCAAAGGAGCATAAATTCAATGATCCTGACTAGTTGCATTGGACACAAACTGAGCCTGGTGGTGTTTTGTAGCCTAGCCAGAGATCTGTTGGTGAATAACCAAGCAGATTATTCCTCTGTCACAATCCATCTACATTTCTGAAACCTAAAGAAGTGGAGAAAACTGCTGTAATAGAGTGAGTGTCCGGATTAGTGATTTTTATTTGGAACTGGAGTGTCAAAGGTTTGCATTGGTGTTTGGTTGAGTAGATTAGCAGTATGTAAATGGATGCTAAAGTTAAGTTGCAAGTGAATTGGGGGAGTTCAGACAAGAAAAAATAATGTTAGAAGGGCACGTCTGTGGGGAAATGTACTGTAAGAGAACAATTGAAGAAAATGACTGAACATTAAATTTAATGAAAGTAGCAAGACTACAGGGTGACTATACCAATGGACGAGCAATGAAAACAAGTGGGGATTTGTAAGGTTAAAGGAGGATTGGAAGGCAGTGGATTCTAGGAAGAGAATGTGTTTGGGTATGAGTAGCCACTTGGAATGTAAGCAGAGTATCATCAAGAACCTTCTCACAGTAGGTGATTAGGCAAAAGAGAATGAGAAATTTATGAGTTGAAGGGCTGAAACAAATTAAGCACCAAGAAGAGTAAAGTGCCAAAGGAATAGGGAAATAGCCAAAACTGTCTTGATGTCAGAAACCACATTATCATCAAAGCTGTCTTAGAGCAGGGGTTCCCAATGTGGGGTCCACAGACCCCTCAGTTAATGGTAGGGGTTCATGGCATAAAAAGGTTGCAAAATCCTGATGGTGGCAGGTATAGCCCAAAGGTGAAGCCTTGTACAGGGAGTCTGTGCTGTCATTCTTCTGAGCATGTATCTGCATGGTAAGATTTCTTGTGCTCTATTTAAAATATGACATTTATATTTTGTCTCTGTTCTTTGTTTACATTTATTAAAACACATCCTGCAAGCTTGCAGGCTCCAGCAGAAGTTTTCAAGCTCTATTTTGATATCAAGACTATTTAGTTTTTTAAGTGCCATTTGCTTTTCTTTAGGTAACTCTAACCTTTAATTTTTGCAGGTGCCTTATACCCCACAGCTAATAGAAGATGGGAGTTCTGCATAAATGAAGATTATTTTGTATAATTGTAATTTGAGATTTATACAATAATGTGATAAAATTCCTTGTATTTTTATTTTTCATGTTTTCAGTTTTTACATTTTCAGAAATAAATGGTTAATTTATTCTAATTCTTCATGTAAAATTTTATTGCTTGGCAACACTATTCTGATTGGTGAATCCCCAATTTAGGTACTTGGAGCCTCCATTGATCAGATGCTGGGTTTTCTGCAATAAACATTGGCACCTGAATTCAGAAAGACTTTCCAACATCTATAATTACAGAAAACAGGATGATAGAATTTAGTGCACCAAACTCTGAAGAGGCAAGGGGAAGCATTAATGTTTTAGGGTGAGACTGGCAACAGGCTGAGAGGGAAGAGGAATAATTGCCATTGTATACAGCAGTACAAGGCGAGGTGATGGGTGGAATGAGATGGGGAAAGGATGATGGGCTGATGGAACTAAGTAGGGGAGCAGAAAGGAAAAGTGAACAAAAAAGAACTAGGTAGGCAGTTCAGTGTGTGGGTTACCTGAAATTGAAAAAGTCAGTGTTTATGCCATTTGCTTCAAAGCTTCCCAAGTGGAGTGTGGGATGTTATTCTATTTTGTTTGGCCTCTAGCAAAAGGGAAGATTAAGGATGGATGGCTCAGTGTGGGATGAGAAGCCAAGTTAAAATGATGTGCAACTGGAAGTTCAAGATGGCTGTCACAGAGCAGGATGATTTTGTGATCCCTGGTAGCTGACAGGAATGGGGGGAAATGTTGATTGTAGTAGTGGATACGATGGAAGATGAAGAACTGTGGACTGGTTTAAGTTCGAAGTAGCCAAAGAGGAAGATGAGGGTGGGAGGGAAAAGGGAACAAGGATACTGACGTGGTGGTGATGGCAAAATGCTAGATATGGAAGGGGATACAAAGAGAGAGAGATTAATCCCATCATAGTAAGGAGGTAGAACTTCAAAGTGGGTGTGCAAAAATTTTGTGGTGCAGCAGTAGTTCTTTGGTAACTGGAATATTCTCCACTCCTGGGAGTTTAGTTTCGATAAGATATAAAAATTTCAATTTTATCCTAGATGAAGCAACCCCCTATTAAACATTTTCTCCACCGTTCTGAACATTAATTTTCTATTGCTGTTGTAGCACCAGAGAGGCACTGAAGCCAGTGGATACAGAAATGTTTTATTTACCAAAGTGAGACACTATCGGATGAAGAGGCCTGTTTGACACAATATTACATGACATTTTATATGTTAAAGATCAAAGGACAATTCTAGTCAAAATGCATCTACAATACTTCCTCTTCTGTTCTGCAGCCAGTTAAATGTCACATTCTTCTTTCACTTGAGTAGTTACTATTAAAATTGAGGTTTGTGATCTAGAAAGTTGCTCCATTCAGCAATCACTGCCCTGCTCCTGGAGTGGGTTCTTCTGAAGGTGTTCCAGACTAGCAGGCAACCACTTCATCAGTCAGCTTTGTTATGCAATAAACCTGAAAAAGAAAAAAAGATTTTGAGCAACAAAAGGCTGCAGATAAGTCATAAGCTTTTATTTTTGCATTTCTTAACCATAGTTCTGTAGTATAATTTTGTAATCATGTTAAAGCTTCCTTCCTGTAATAATCTTGAGTCGGTCACCAAACAGCACAAGTAAGTTTTCATTATTAACGCACTTCCAACATACCAGTAGTTCAAAACAATCAATATTTTCTTGCATCCAATAAAAATATTATACCTCATCTTTCATACTAACAATCCTATTCTCAACTTTCATCAATATGAATTTTTGCTGTATTTTCCAGGTCTTCATAATGTTTTAATCAGTTCATTGTGATAACTTCCCCATGCACATATCCTTACAATTTTTCATATGCTTCAGATTGCTACCAGAAAATACTAAAACCGTTCTTGTGTCTACCTGTATGTCCCATTTTTAAATGTAGTCTCAAGATAATATATTTCAGAACTGAGATGTGGATATTTATCAACTTGTTTTGCTTCTGACTTCTGAAGCTCTGTTCATTTTAATAAACCTGTATTTTGTAGCTAATATGTATACATTTATTAAACATGGTTAATACTGTATAAAAATATCACATTCTATATTAGCAGATTTTTCTAAAGAGACTAGGACTTCTCTTCTGCACCAGGTTCCCATAGCCCTAAGTCCTGTAATTCCTTACCCAACAGCTCAGTTAGAAGTATTTTCACTAGAAAAACTGCAGCAATTTAAGAAGGTCACTGACGACAATCTTTTCACAAGCAATTTATGGAAGCTTTTATAGTGATGACAAATCCCAAAAAATAAGAACAAATACTTCTCTGGGGTTCAAATCCTTTCAAAATCTGGTACAAAAATAACCAAAAGAGTAAGTTTAAATGACTTTGTAACTGGTGAAAGATGGAATAGAATTCCACAGCACCTCTACTTTCGTAGAAGTTTATTAAGATTAGGCGAGTCATAAAACCATAGACATTGGAGTAGAATTAGGTGATTTGCCCCACTGAATCTGCTCTGCCATTCCATTTAAAACTTTAAACTTCTATGGATGTATGGTGGAGAGTATGTTGACTGGTTGCATTGCAGACTGGTATGGAAATACTAATACCCTTGAACAGAAAAGTAGTGGATAAAGGTAATCCATCATCAAAGACCCCACCATCCAGGCCATGCTCTCTTCTCACTGCTGCCATCAGTAAGAAGTTACAGGGGCATCAGGACCCACTTAGCCAGGTTTAAGTATAGTTATTACCACTCAAACATCAGGCTCTTGAACTGGTTGGGGGGAGGGGGGAAGATAACTTCACTCAACTTCACTTGTCCCATCACAGAACTATTCCCACAACCTATGGACTCACTTTCAATGGCCTTTCATCTCATTCTTGATATTTATTTTTATTATTTTTTCTTTGATTTTGCATTTGCAGTTTGTGTTTTGAGCATTGATTGTCCTTTTGAGTGTGGTCTTTTGATACTATTGTGTTTCTTGTGTTTAATATGAATTCATCCAAGAAAATGAATCCGGATTGTATATGCAGACATATATGTACTTTAATAATGAACTTAATTTGAATTTTAGAGCTTGAATGCTCATTTTTGGGATTGCAACTTAATGCAATGACAACCACGGCATGCTGCTACTGTGCTAAAGTAAACCAAGAGATCTGAGGCATTCATTTATCCCACAGGGACAGTCATTTGGAAGCCAGAATACTGGATCGTTAATTCTGAAATAAACATCATGAAAAGAGAGCCCTTCCGACTAGCCATTCTTAAAGAATACCAGCCAGTATAGTCCAAGTGATTCTATCCTGGTTCAGAATCAGATTTATTATCATTAATTTATTTGATATAAATTTTGTTTCATAGCAGTAGTACGGTGTAAAAGTATAGAAGTTTCAATAAATTACAAAATAAATAAATGCAAACACAAAGGAATAACTAAGTGTATATGGACCATTCATAAAACTGATGGCAAAGAGGAAGCTGTTCCTAAATCATTGAGTGTGGATCTTCAGGGTCCGGTGCTTTCTCCCCATTGGTAGTACTGAGAGCATGTCCTGGATAGTGGGAATCCTTAGTGATGGGTGCTGTCTTGCCGAGAATTATAGACTTGAAGATGCCCTCAATGCTGGAGAGGGTCATGCCTGTGATAGTGCTGGCTGAGCCTTCAACCCTTTCCATTGGAGCCACCATACCAGGTGGTGATGTGACCAGTCAGAATGCTCACCATTGTACATCTTTAGAAATTTGCAACAATCAAAAATCTTCTCAAACTCCAAATGAAGAAGAGCTGCTGGACTACCTTCTTTGTGATTGCATCAATGTGTTGCACCCAAGACAGATCCTCCAAGATGTTAACTTCCAGGAACTTGAAGCTGCTCACCCTTTCCACCACTGACCCCTCAATGAAAACTGGTGTGTGCTCTCCTGACTTGTAATTACCAATCTGTACTGATTGTGGTCTCTGATACAGAAGTTGAGGATCCAGTTTCAGAGTGAGGTACAGAGGCCCAGCATTTGAAGCTTGGTGATTAATACTGAGGGGATGGTGGTGTTGAATGCTAGGCTGAAATTGATAAACAGCACCCTGATGTATGTTTTGCTGTTGTCTAGTTGCTCCAAAGCAAAGTGGAGCGCCAGTGAGATTGCCTCCACTGTAGACCTGTTCTGACAGTAGGCGAATTTATTGGATCCAGGTCCTTGCTCAGTCAGGAGTTAATTCCAGCCATAACCAATCTCTCAAAGCACGTTATCACAGATGTATATGCTGCCAGGCGATAATTATTGAGATGGCTCACCCTGCTCTTCTCATACACCAGTTTGATTGCTGCCCTTTTTGGAGCAGGTGGGAATATCAGACCACAGACTAAAGTTGCCAATGAAGATCCTTACTTCAAATTTTACTTTGAAAGTGAAGGATGCCTGTTTTAATACAGAGTGGCAATTGCTCATCCACCACCTTGGCAGACCCAAAGACAATTGGAGGCAAGACTGTTCTATGGATTTATCACACACAGACCGGTGGATGCACCTGTTGTCCACACCACTTCTCCCTCATGTTCCCCTATTCCTTTTCACCTCAGACCATTTATAAACTACCCTTTCTTTTTGTCACTAGTTGTTGGACATTTCCTGTTCCCCAAGGGATGTTGGCATCCTTAATGTTGCCTTCCACCACCTGGACTGTTCCTGAGTCATTCTTTTCCCTTGCTGTGGCTGCCACCCACCCTTGCCCTTCACTTTCTCAAGGATTATTCAAATGCTTTGTGACTTTCCTTCTAGACCACTGTCAACTGACACTCCTCACTCCTCAAAGTTTTAAGGGACTGCCACCCTTGGTTCTTTGAGGGTCAACACTCCAAACACAGCCTTCTCCAGTTGTGCCTGCCAAGGACAGTAGCCTTGCGGGGCATTTCTCCAAATCATCAGTAAGCTGCTAAATGTTGCTTGCTGTCAGTAAGTTACTGCCCAGTGCTGTACTGGGACAAGATGATGAGTACTGCAGCTAGATTATGCAAGAACTAACTTAGGAGGACCTTTTTTGTTAAATCGTTACTCCATGTTATTTTTTTCATGGAAGAACAATTAACTTTAATCAATATTTATAACACGGTTCTAAAAGTAATCCTGCTGAAAAAGGCTAGTGCAATAATTATGATTTATTTGCATTTAAAATATGACAAATTTTATTCTCCGACTACAGCCAAGTTGATCACCTTTTGCAAAATAGTGAAGGAAAATTTCACTTCCCAGTCAAGAAGGAAAATAATTGATACATTCTTATAGATCAAATTTAATTGTTGACACAATGGAAGAGAATTTAAGTTACTACCTGACATCTTGAAAGATGAGAGAAACTCTGCAGATTTTTTTTGAAGGTAGTGAATGGAGAACTGACAAACCTTATAGTTCTATTACCAAAAAAACTCCTCATTTTAGTTCTTTACATAATTAGACAAAATTAGTCTACAAAGAACAGCATTTTTATAAACATGAGAAAATCTCCATATGCTGGAAAACACAAAAAAACGCTGGAGGAACCAAGAAGGTCATGCAGCATCCTATGGAAAAGAATAAACAGTCAACGTTTGAGACCAAGACCCTTCTCTTCAGGACTGAGAAGGAAGTGGGGGGGGGGGGGGAGATGCCAAAATAAAAAGGTGGGGGGGAGGTGGAGGGAAAGGAGTCCAGCTGGAACATGACAGGCGAAGCCAGGTGGGTGGGAAAGGTCAGGCTGGAGAAGAAAGAATCTGATAGGAACAGAACAGTGTACAATAGAAAGGGAAGGAGGGGTCTCGGGAAGCAATAGGCAGCTAAGAGAAAGTAAAAGGCCAGAATAGGGAATGGGGGGAGAAATTGATATTCATACGATCAGGTTAGAGGATACCCAATGGAATACAAGGTGTTGCTCCTCCAGCCTGAGAGTGGCCATAGATTGACACAACAGAATGGGAATCAGAATTAAGATGTTTGGCCGTGATGGTATAGAGGTGCTCAGTGAAGCACTCCCCCAATTTATGACGGGTCTCATCAATGTATAGGAGGCCGCGTTGGGAACACTGGACACAATAAACACTCCCAATAGATTTGCAGGTAAAGTGTTCCAACTTGTCGATCCACGGCCTCCTTGTGTGCCAAAATGAGGCCACCCTCGGTGGAAGAGCAAAACCTTGTATTCAGTCTGGGTACCTTCCAATCTGAGGGTATGAGTATCTCTCCTTTTGGTGAACAAAATTCCTTTCAACACCCCCACCCCCCAATCTGACCCTTTAGTACTGCTCACCTGCCGATCACTTCCTGGGTCCCCTTCTCCTATTATCAATTCTCCTCTCATCAGATTCTTTCTTCTCCAGCCCTTGACCTTTCCCACCCACCTGCCTTCACCTATAACCTTTCAGCTAGCCTCCTTCCCTCCCTACCTCTTTATTCGGGCAACTTCCCCTTTCCCTCTCAGTCCTGAAGAGGGACTTGTCCCGAAACGTCGTCTGTTTACACGTTTCCATAGATGCTGCCTGACCTGCTGAGTTCCCCCAGCTTTTTGTGAGCGTTTTGAGAAGCGTGCTAAAGAAGCGCTTGCTTTTCAAACGTAACAGTTTTGCTGGTAGTTGGTACATGACGTTATTTCCTCGAAAAGCCTTCTGAAAGACAAATGTAAAAATAAAGGTACTTCGAATTGAACGACTTCAATCCAACGACACGGGATGTGTTCAATCGTGGAATTTAAGGGCCTGAAGTCCGATTATGACTGTGGATACTGTGGCCTAGTCGACGGAAAGGCATCTGTGGGTAAGTTAATGGTTCGCTAAAAGCTACGAGTGGGCCACACTCGGTGGAAATCTAGACTGGAGCCACACTTGTGAACGATCCGTGCAGGCCTGCCAGATTGCTCGGGTAATACTTTTACAGTACTTCAGGGTCCAGAACAGTAAAATAACATTTCAATCCATCGTAATTAATGTCCGTTTAATAATACACAAACTCCAGCATGACGCAGGATTTTGAGCTCTAAATTCGAAGAATCCTATTGCGTCAGCGGAGGACCGGGTTTTACTTCTGCTGAAGCGGTATTACATTTAAAGCTTACACGATATATAAAGCACAGATTGATCACAGAAGGTGGACATTGGGTAGGTTACTTCCGTGCAGACTGCAACTTTGCATCGCATCAAAACACAATCATCAGTTAAATGCATTTAAGTTGAGAGGTTCCCGACCACTTGCCACAATGTATTTTGCAAATAGTGTAATACTTGTTTTCGTAAGTCTTGGTTTTGCTCGTGTCTAAACAAGGCGGGTAAAATTAAAACATAGTAAAACAACCGAGGCCACTCGCAGCCCCGGCGCGCTCCCGCACCGATGACCCTTCGTTGATTGGCAAGTCCGTAGGCGCGCGTTTGCTGTGTCTCCTCATTGGTTGACGGATGACCAATGATGCTGTCCCTTCATTGAAAGCCGGTGAGAAGGTGCGCGCGTTCCCATACTTTCTTATTGATTGGTGGGCGAGTGGCCTACTCTTCATTGGTTGTCGGGTGGACAGCGTTGTGTCCTCATTGGTTGTCGAGTGGGCAGCGTTGTGTCCTCATTGGTTGTCGGGTGGGCAGCGTTGTGTCCTCATTGGTTGTCGGGCGCGCGCATGCTGCGAGCCTCGAAACAGCTGTTGAGATCATGGCTGCTGGCGGTCTAAGTATTGTGGAGTATTTCACAGAAGATGAAGGATATAAGTGCGGCTACTGCAAGGGTGCCTCCAGCAACTACTCGAATGGTGAGCGAAAAGTTGGGGCAATGATGATTTGATGTAGTTAACTAGGCCGAGCGACAAAAGCGAGGAGAGTGTTTATGTTTCGAGGCTGAACTGAGGCCCGTTTCCTCTTCTGCAGCTTTATGAGGTCAAACAAACAAGTAGTCTCGCAGGGATACGGCTGCTATTGTTTCACACGGTCCTCCCTAACTTTCTGTAGTGAAGACGTGCAGAGATTGTGGAAGGTTTTAAATGTCCGGAGTGAATTTTTAAACGATAAATGATTGCTGTACTGCAGTATCCTATCTAATAACATAATGATATTTAGATAAAATTATCTGCCATCTGAAAATGCTGGAAATACTGTGCAAGTTAGGTCATAAATGGGAAGAGAAAGAGTTAAATGTGTCGGGGATGAGCAGTACTAATCATACCAATGGAGATTAATAGGCTTATAATGGATGTCAATAACCAACCACCTCTGGAGATGGAGACAGATTCGGAAAATGAAGGGAAGGCTGAGATGTGAAGATGAGGGCGAGGTGGAAATTGGCATCAAAAATAATGAAACTGTTGCGTTCAGTGCATTTTTTTTCTATCCCGTTTCCTATAAATACTATTCTATTCTTCTGGTCCCTCTGAATTTGTTGTATTTAATCCAACGATAACTTTTATTGTGGAGGTGCCTCTGAAATAGTTTATTTTTCTTTTTGAACTGTGGCTTCCCTCTAATATTGTTTAAAAAAAAGCTCTTGACTGCATCTCTTCCATTTCCTATGTGTGACCTTTCCACCAGGACAGAATGAGGTTAAAGTCTCCTTGGTCTTCGTCTCCCATCCTACCAGTCTCCACATTCAATAGATTATTCCACGCCATTTCCTTTTCTTTCAAAGTGATCACCCCACGAGGCACATTTTCACTTCCCTTTGTGTTCCTTTTGTGACTTCACTCATTTGTCCCACCCATTTTTTTTTACACATCTTTCTCTTGTACCCATAGGTGACATAACACTTATCCTCTTTCTCCTTCTTCTCCCACCACACAAGTACACAGTCTTTCCAGGTAAAGCGGTCATTCTCTGCTATTTCCAATCGAGTGTACTAAATATGATGGTCAGATTGTGGCTTCCAAATGCAGACTGAGTGATCACTTTGCAGAAAAATACATGTATTTCATCTGCATTGCTGATCCTATTGCCTACTATAAATTCCCACTACCACTCTCGCTCTGGCCTTTCAGTCTGTGTCCTCTTGCACTGTTAGTGAGGCTCAATGAAGCTTGAGTAATTCCCAAAGATGTGTGGGTTGGCAGGTTAATTGATCTCTGTAAATTACCCCCGCCCCTGTATGCAGGTGAATGGTATAATCTGGGCAAGTTTATAAGAATGTGGGGACAATCATAATGTAGTGGGACTCTTGGCACACTTAGCACAGACTCTTTTCTGTGCAGTAAATCTTCTATGACTGTGAGCCTTAAAGTCAGCTACATCTGTGGAGTGGGGAAAAGCTAAGATAATATTGCAAGTTGGCTAGCTGGGGAAATTTAAAAAATCTGCATTTGTTGAATTCCATGTTGACCTCCAACTGCAGCAGTGTTAGATCAGATGCTATTCCTCAAGTTTACATTGAGCTTTGTTGTAACAAGAGGCCAAAACAGGGGAAGTCAAAGTAGGGACAGGGTGGAGGATTAAAATGACATGCAGTTGGGGCCTCAGGGTCGCCCATGTACACTGAATGGAAGTGTTTTACAAAACACTCAAACCTCCCCCCTCCCCCTCATTTGTGTTCATTTTTTTCTGATGTCGTGACCACAGGATGCAAATCTTAGCTGATAAAAGGAGTTCAGTGGCCGCCTCTACTGCCACAAGAAGGCCTCTCTTAGGTTGGAGGAGCAACACCTCGTGCTCTGTCTGGAAAGCCCCCAACCTGACAACATGAATATCATGAACATTGATTTCTCCATCTGCTAATTTTTCAGTCCCCCCCCCCCCCTCTTCAATTCCTCATTCTACCTCCACTTGTCTCTAGAGCAAGGACAGGACTCCCCATGTCCTCACTTTCTATTTTCTCCAGCCTTTATGTATCTGCAGATGCTGGAAATCCTGAGCAACACATACAAAATGCTGTAGGAACTCAGCAGGTAAGGCAGCATCTATGGAAATATTTCTGCGCAAGACCATTCATCAGGATTGGAAAAGGGGGGGGGATGACAAAGCCAGAATAAGAAGGTGGGGGTGGAGAAGGTGATAGGTCAAGCCAGGTGGGGGGGGGGGGTGAAGTAAGAAGCTAGGAGGTGCGAATTCGAAAACTAAATGGACGAAGAAGGAGAAATCTGATAGAAGAGAAGAGTGGACCATGGGAGTAAGAGAAGGAGGAAGGGCACCGGGGGAGATGATAGGCAGGTCAGAAGAAGAGAAGGTAAGTGAAGGCAGAGTGGGGAATTGCTGATCTTACTTCTATTTTCTACAGACATGTTCAGTCAAGTTTCAGTTTTATCCTGTCATGGGTTTGCCTGTTCTCAGATACTCATCAATAGGACCAATTCACTTTAATGTGACTGTATCATGGTGCATTGGTATTGCAGAAGTGATCAATTTCTTTAGGAATTCAAAAGCATATTGTGAGTGTTAAAAATGCCAGGCCTAAGAGAATTAGATGTCGAAGGTAATTGTTGCTGAACTTATCTCTGTATTCACAAGTGTGTTCCAGTTTCCCAGATTTCCAAAGCAAATACTGAATTCAACAATTTCAAACAACACACACAAAATGCTGGTGGAACACAGCAGGCCAGGCAGCATCTATAAGGAGAAGCACTGTCGACGTAGGGTCTCGGCTGGAAACGTCGACGGTGCTTCTCCTTATAGATACTGCCTGGCCTGCTGTGTTCCACCAGCATTTTGTGTGTGTTGTTTGAATTTCCAGCATCTGTAGATTTCCTCGTGTTTGCTCTATGGATTCAACAATTTCAGGTGATCAGCTCTTCCCAGTTACATCTCTCCTGGTGCTTTTTTTTCCTTCTCCCAGGACCCTTTTTTTTTACTTGCACTGCATTTCCTTTTGTTATTTAATAATTCCGCTTTTGTAGATATTTCCTGTCCTTTATCTTTCTCCATCTTTTATTGAAATATGAATGATGTATTTACAGTGCAAAAGTCGTAGGTACATTGTAGCTAGAGTGGCTAAGACTTTTGCACAGTAATGTATTTATCGATGTGGAGCAGAGAGTGAGTTTGTAAATCTGGTGTGAGCAAAGGATGTTGGGAATGTTGAGGGTGGTACTTTGTGGGAGGAGTCTGGGACAGGTGGAGAAGGAGTGCCAGTGGTGCAGGTGCAGACACCCAACCCTGAGGCAGATTTATTGATCATTATGGAATGTCTCTCTGGTGCTTCCTTCTTCCTCCTGTCTCACTTCCCCTTTTCCCAACAATGACTCCCCTCTCTCTGCCCACTTCCTACACTTTATCATCACTCTTACACATCACAAAATTTTTTTTGCAGCAGCAGTGCAATGCAATGTGTAAAATTACAGTACTGTGCAAAAGTCTTGGGCACCCCAGCTATATATAAATGTGGCGAACTCTTTTGCACAGTACTGTACCTCTCCACAGGTACTTCAAATTTTATTTATGTTTCAATTTTCCAACATCTGTCCGAAACATCCACTGTTTATTAATTTCCATAAACGGTGCCTGACATGCTGAGTTCCTCCAGCTATTTGTGTGTTGCTTTGGCGTTCATGATCTGCAGTATTTTGCTTTTGTATCGAGGAGGGCTTGGTCATATCGGGAAGACAAATGGTTGATGAAATTTCATGGAGTTGTGGGAAGGATCAGAGGCAAAGTGAACTAAATAATGCAGTTTCAGAATGAGTATAAGAAGAGACAGAAAAGGCGGTAGACAGAAAAATTGTTGAAGGTATCGTTGCACTTTGATTTTGTTAATAGAAAGAGGAAAATGCAAAATGATGTCAACACAAATCTCAGCTCTAGCTGGAGAACTATATTCAGGATACCACACTTTAGTATGAATACTACAATTTACTGGAATTGTATGGTTGCCAAGGGACTTTACTTGTGTGGGGAGAACTAAAATAGATCAGGGAAACCAGATAGTGGTGTTTACAATCATGAATGGCTTTAATACAGCAAACACCTGAAAGAATGCTTTTCATTGCTTAGAGGCCAATAACTGGCAGGCATTTATTTATGGTGATTTATTCAAGTTGATGACAACGGCTAATTTTCTACAGAGTTCTGGGATGAGAGATGCTGAATGAAATCAAGTGGATATCTTTAGAAAAGACTGAGCAAATTTCATTCTATACATTGTTTTAACAGAGCTTGCTTACCAGCTTTTGTCTTTGTACTAAATATGTAAATTTGCTAAGTATTTTTAAATCTGTACTATTAGTGTAATTAAAGGTGTTCCATATGATCATCTGAAGGGAGAATTGGAGGAAATTGAAATATTTCTCTGTTGTAGGTATGTGGGCTCATACTATGACTGTTCAAGACTATCAAGATCTAATTGACCGAGGTTGGAGGAGGCAAGTATCTCCTTTGTGTAGTTGTATAACTCTAATCTGTCACTCAGAACCACAGCCAAGAAGGGCAAGCTTGTATTTAAGTTCTTTGGTGAACTTGTTTGTGAAGGAGGGAAATAATTTGAATTTGCACAAGGAGTTTGTACGTTCGCCCGGAGACCATATGGGTTTCCTTCCATGGTCCAAAGATGTACTGGGTGATAGGTTAATTGGTCATTGTAAATTGTTCTGTGATTTGTATAGGATTAAATCAGGGGATTGCTGGGTGGTATGGCTTAAAAGGCTAAAAGGGCCTATTCCACCCCGTATCTCAATAAAATTAAATAAAATTTTAAAAAGTATATTGTGCATATTTCCAATGTAAACTTCCTTAAAGGAGAAATATGTAATCAGAGCGGTTGTTCCTCTGTTCTGTTGATGTTGCTGGAGTGCTATATGTGACTTCTGTTTTTTTTAAGGCAAAGGAGCAGAAGTTGGCCATTCGGCCCATCAAGTCTGCTCCGCCATTTTATCATGAGCTGTGCCATTCTCTCATTTAGTCCCACTCCCCTGCCTTCTCACCATAACCTTTGATGCTCTGGCTACTCAAATACCTATCAATCTCTGCCTTTAATACACCCAATGACTTGGCTCCACTGCCGCCCGTAGCAACAAATTCCACAGATTCACCATTCTCTGTGTGTACTTGATTAAAGTTGTGCTGGAAACCCAAATAAGGTCACATTACAGGATATAATCAAGACAGAAAAGAATGCAATGTGTTTACATGGGTATGATTAGGTAAAGCCGAATTTTGAAGAAATAAGTAAACAAATGATTTCAAATCTTTTGTTTTGTGAAAGCACTAAAATAGAATTCAAAGTCTGTCCTGAGCCTTTAGGCGCATCAGGCCAGTGCTTATGCCAGTTTCTGTGGCGCGAAGTGACTGAAAGTACAAGACTCTTCCCCCCCCCCCCCCCCCCGTATAGGACGCCAGTCTATCATGAAGTTACCCCCGAATATTTTGCCGGTACCCATTTTCAGCTGGGTGGACTGGAGCAGTGTGTGGTTAAGTGCTTTACTCAAGGACACAACACAGCTGCCTCGGCTGGGGCTCAAACTCATGACCTTCAGATCGCTAGTCCAACGCCTTAATCACTTGGCCACGCGCCACAAAATAGAATAGCTTCTTGGAAATTTGAGGTTTAAGAGAACTATAAAAAGCTCAAAGTTTGATCATTAAAAGTAGACAAAGTGTGAGTGCTGGATGGTAGTCTCTGAGGAAGTAGGAAAAAAGACTTCAGAATAAAACTCATCCTTTAATATATTGCTCTGATGCAATTTTCTTATCTCATTTCTTATTAATTATAAAATTAAAGGGCTATGTTAACTGATTTATACTGAACTTGTATATCTCCACAGTGATGAAAACAGAAGTAGTGTAACTAATCCTGGTAATGGAGTGATGTATATTTAATTATTCAAAATATCTGTATTTGAATTTAATTTATGCCAGTATGCTGATAGGAAATTTTTAATCATTTTAGGAGCGGTATGTACGTTTATAAGCCTGTTCTGAATCGAACATGTTGCCCTCAGTACACGATAAGGTAAGGATCATGCTTGACTTCAGGTAAGCACATTCATTCTAAGTGCTAGAGTAGGGGTTCCCAGCCTTTTTTTTAAATGCCTTGGTCTCCTGCCATTAACCAACAGATCCATGGACCCAGGTTGGGAACCCCTGTGCTAGAGAGTTTCTCCTTGTGAAACTTTAGAGTTGGTACTTAGAGAAATATATGATGCCACTTGGTATGCAATAGGCCACCTCGTAGTTTATAACAATAAAATTGAGCTCAGCATATGGTGGTTTGTTTTACTCAATACTCTTGTTCTTTGATAGGGGAGGTTTTAACTTGTTAGAGTTACAAGCAAATTATAAAAGGGCAGAAGAAGCACTAAGTTATATTTTTGGTTTACAGTTCATGCAGGAGACATACAGTATTAACCAAGTTCAATGAGCTGCAGGCACAGCTAACTATCTGTGGTTATAGTGGCAATAAGAGATGTAGCAAAACAAAAAAAGGGCAGTTGTGACTAAATATTCCTGGATACAAGGTTTTAGGGTAGGATAGGAAAGGAAGAGTGCTTGGAGGTGGAAATAAGTGTGGCAGTATTAAGGAAAACATTACTCTGCTAGAAAGAGAAAGTATCCTGCAGTAGTCACAGAGAAAACCTGGAGATGAATAAAACCATGCAAGTAACTGAAGGTTGGAAAGATTTCTGTTTAGAATTGAGAATTTAATAGATACACTTACTCTATTTTACACATGCTTAACTTGTTTTAGAAGGTTATTGTGGTATAAATTGCAGAGAAATCGAAATGTGCAAAAAACTGGAAATAGTGGGGAAATAATGAATGGTCCATGAATGCTATCTCACTATTTCTCTTTTGCACTATTTATTAATTTTAAAAATTTAAATTTGCACATTTTTATGAATTGCACTGTCGCAAACTTAAATTTCTTGACTTATGTCATTGATAATAAGCTCAATACAGTTTCTGATCCTGAACTTGTAACTATGTAGGTGTGGACATGGATGCTAATAATATAAGGGGCAAGGAAGTGAAAAGGTTTCAGAAAATCATTCAATAGAACTTTCTTGGTCACTTGGCTTCAACAAAGAAGTTGGTATTGCTGGGGTTCTGAAAATGAGTTGAGCCTTTTGGGGAATTGTCAAAAAGGGTGTAAGATTTTAATAGTTTTGGGAAGAAGATATGGACAGTGAAAGGACTTAAAATTAGAGATATTCCAGTTACAGTTTGATGTTCATGCCAATGAAGGGAGTAGGGAGGTTGGAGTTTTGTAAATGAGTGTAAACCAATAGAGGAAGGAATGTGTGTACTCTGCATTAGAGCCATGCAGATGTTCAGAATGGAAAAAAAAAGAAAATAAGAGGGGCAAAGATGGAAAATGTGAAAAGGCTCCCAGTAACTTTTGAGTCCAAGATTATTCGATGGGCATGTGAATATTATGGGTACTGTAAAAGGAGAATGGTGCCAATTAGATGTAGAGGGCATGGCTCAGGTACTAAATTCATAATTAACAATATTTGTCACCAAGGAGGGTGACGCTGCCAGCATCTCAGCAATGAAGCATGCAATAAGGATTCTAGATGGGCTAAAGATTGGTGATTAGCACTTGATGGAATGGAAAGCAGCACTTTAAATCACATGGTTCAAATGGGAAGTATCCTTAGTATTAAATGAAGTGAGGAAGGAAATTGTGGTGGGTGTGATCGTGATCTCGGTCACATTTATGGGTTAGTTTGTGAGTGTGGTACAGGATACTAAAAACCTAGTTCAAAAAAATTTTAGATAGATAGGTCATCATTACCTCTGCTGGGAAGTATTGTAGGAGTAGTAAACAGGAAAAGAATTAGTGAGAGGTTGCAGAAGGATCTACAGTTAAAGTCAGAAATTTACATACACCTTAGCCAAATACATTTAAACTCAGTTTTTCAGACTTCCTGACATTTAATCCTAGAAGACATTCCTGCCATAGGTCAGTTAGGGTTGTTACTTTATTTTAAGAATGTGAAATGTCAGAATAATAGTAGAATGATTTATTTCAGCTTTTATTTCATCACATTCCCAGTGGGTTAGAAGTTTACATACACTTTGTTAGTATTTGGTAGCATTGCCTTTAAGTTGTTTAACTTGGGTCAAATGTTTTGGGTAGCCTTCCACAAACTTCTCACAATAAATTGCTGGAATTTTGTTCCATTCCCCCAGACAGAACTGGTGTAACAGTCAGGTTTGTAGGCCTCCTTGCTTGCACACGCTTTTTCAGTTCTGCCCACAAATGTTCTATCGGATTGAGGTCAGGGCTTTGTGATGTCCACACGAATACCTTGACTTTGTTGTCCTTAAGCAATTTTGCCACAGCTTTGGAGGTAGCTTGGGGTCATTGACCATTTGGAAGATCCATCTACGACCGAGCTTTAACTTCCTGGCTGATGTCTTGAGATGTTGCTTTAATATATCCACATAATTTTCTTTCCTCATGATATCATCTATTTTGTGAAGTGCACCAGTTCCTCCTGCAGCAAAGCACCCCTGCCACCCTATGCCTCATGGTTGGGATGGTGTTCTTCGGCTTGCAAGCCTCACCCTTTTTCCACCAAACATAATGATGGTCATTATTGCCAAACAGTTCAATTTTTGTTTCATCAGACCAGAGGACTTTTCTCCAAAAAAGTAAGATCTTTGTCCCCATGTGCACTTGCAAACTGTAGTCTGGCTTTTTTTATGGTGGTTTTGGAGCAGTGGCTTCTTCCTTGCTGAGCATTCTTTCAGGTTATGTTAATATAGGACTTGTTTTACTGTGGATATAAATACTTGTCTACCTGTTCTCTCCAGCATCTTCACAAGGTCCTTTGCTGTTGTTCTGGGATTGATTTGCACTTTTTGCACCAAAGTACATTCATCTCTAGGAGACAGAATGCGTCTCCTTCCCTGAGTGGTATGACGGCTGCGTGGTCCCATGCTGTTTATACTTGGGTTCTGTTGCTTGTACAGATGAACATGGTACCTTCAGGTGTTTGGAAATTGCTCCCAAGGATGAACCAGACCTGTGGAGGTCCACAATTTTTTTTCCCCTGAGGTCTTGGCTGATTTCTTTTGATTTTGTTTGTAAACTTCTGACCCACTGGAATTGTGATATAGTCAATTAAAAGTGAAATAATCTGTCTGTAAACAATTGTTGGAAAAATTACTCGTGTCATGCACAAAGTAGATGTCCTCAACGTCTTGCCAAAACAATAGTTTGCTAATATGAAATCTATGGAGTGATTAAACAATGAGTTTTAATGACTTCAACCTAAGTGTATGTAAACTTCTGATTTCAACAGTATGTGGTTATTTTTCTTAAATATACGGGCAGAACCTTAGTTAAAACTGCTTACTTTATTTAGGCCATCTTTTAATTGTTAAATTAATTCTCTCCCAAATTTGAAGGTCCTTTAATTTCAGGTAGCCATCAGTTCATAAGAATGTAGTTTAATACTTGTAATGGAAATTTGTGCGTTAGTATTTTTGAGGCAAGCATCTCCACTTCCACTGATCTTGTAAGCATTATTAGTTAACATTAACAATATAGTAATTGCTGCACTTTAAATCCAAGTCATTTAGTATTAGATATACACAGTCAAATTACTGTCTAGTAATTCATGCAATAATTTTGAGGTTATATGAAGATATCTTATATAAGAATACTTGAATGTATAGGTTAAAATCTTCTATTTTGAATGTTATTTTATCTTTCTAGATGTCGTATTTTGGATTTCAAACTTTCAAAATCTGCAAAGAAGGTATTAAAGAAAATGACACGATTCCTTTCCAAAGGAGAAGGAGAAAAAGGAAGTGGTAGTGAGTATCCACTACTATATTATTGTCTTGATGATTCAATTACCTGACAGCCATTTACCTTTCATATCCTTTGGGTGGCATTGTTCGTTTCCTACCTTACAATCTATATTATGAAATTACCTTCGATTTCATCTCCTTTTAAAATGACTGTTAGATGACAACTATAGATTCTCTCAAGCTAACTTTGATGAGCTTTGTGAAGAAAGTACCAGAATCATGCGAAGTAAGGTGTCCTTCAAAGGATCTTGACAAAAAAAGTGAAATGCTGACTTAAATGGCAATTATCCTGTTCCATGCTCTTACTGTAAGAGAAATTCTCCATTTTGCTTTCAGATTTGCTCATACGCAAGATATAAGTAAACAGTTTTTTAAAATCATGTGTGCCATCCAAGAAAGATGAGTACAACTCGAGTACTTTGATTAAAATTGGGTCTGTTTTTCATTTTGATTGTGAATGAAGTTTCAGCTTTTCCCTTATTGAATGGTGGATCAAAATCGATGGGCCAAATGGCCTCATTCGGTCCTATGCCTTATGGTCTTTTCTCAGAGAGTATCTCCTGTTTCTTTGTTCACCAATGGAGTTAAATATTCTGTAAAGTGTATTTTTATTTAAAAAGAGTTTGAGCTGTATCTGTTAAAGAGAGAAATTTTAATGTTAATCTTACAACCATTATCATAAGGGCATAGAATTGTACAGCAGGGAAATAAACCATTCGATCCAACTTGTCTATCCATGTTGACCTGTGGGTACCTTTCTATATTAATCTCATCTCCAAGCACTTGGTCCATAACTCCTATGTCTAAGTGATTCAAGTGCTCATCTGTGTAATTCTTAAATCATTTGAGCTTCAAGCATGCTATCAGGCGTTACAATCCAGGCACTCACCATTTTCTGGTTGAAGAATGTCCCTCTCGTGGCAACGATAAATCACTCTCTCTTTAATCTAAATCCACATTCTTATTCTTGAAAAGTATTTTAGAAGAAGTGTAGGTAATGAAAGAATGTCCCCTTGGGAACCAAACCAAAATCTTTGTGCAGAGCAAGGGGATATATGTGTTGCTCTGAATGAAAACCAGAAGACTGGGTGGAGAGCAGGGGTAGGCGTTCATGATGGTCTAGAGTGTGTATCAGGAAAATGGAAATATTAGTGATATTGATGTCCATTAAAGTGGGAGATTACCAGGACCTGATTAAAATCTATCCTAGGGTATTTTGTGAAGCTTAGGAGGAGATGGCTGGACATCTGATGGAGATCTTTGCATCATCTTTAGCTATGTTTGAGATATCAAAAGACCGGAGAGTAGCTAATATTGTTTCATGCTCAAAAAAAGGGGGGTGAGAATAAGTTAGGAAAGTATAGGCTGGTGTGTTAGTAGTAAAGTTCTAAGTACATTTAGTATCAAAATATCTATACTATATAACACTTGAAATTCAACACCTTACAGGCAGCCACAAAAACAAAGAAACCCAATAGAACCCATTAAAAAAAGACCATCAAACAACCAATGTGCAAAAAAAGAAGCAAATAGTGCAAAGAATTAAAAAGTAAATACATAAAACTCAGAACTGAAGTTCACAAAAGTGAGTCCATAGCCACAAAGCCAGTCATAACATCAGCTGATTCAGGAGCCGATTAGTTACGGGCCACAGCCTCAGTTAAGTGCAGAGACGAGTAAGCCTCGCAGAGTTGTACACTGGCCCATCCATCACCTCTGGCTCTGACATCCTGACCTTTTCAACCTGGCCCTGTACTTAAATTAGCAAACTCGCAGGTCTGGGCCTTGCTGCTTCATTTTGGCTTCAAGTACACTGCAGCAACGACCAAACATGCTCCTCGTGTAACCCCCTGGGTCGCCTCAGGCTCGCTCAGCTCATTCCCATCTAGGGGGAGCAGCCTTCAGCCCCGGCAAACTGGGTAATCAGCTGGTGTGGATGCTGTGTGATGTCCCCGCCTCGCCCAAAAACAGACAGTACACCATATGCGATTAAATGAGTACAATTTATAAAGGTTACTATAACTAAGTGATTAATAATGATACAGTATATATGAAGGAAAATAAATAAAGAAAAGGCACCAAACTTATCAAAGTCCAAACCACTTCATGCACAACAGTTGGAGCTCAATTACTGAAG
This sequence comes from Hypanus sabinus, assembly GCF_030144855.1. Taxonomy (NCBI): domain Eukaryota; kingdom Metazoa; phylum Chordata; class Chondrichthyes; order Myliobatiformes; family Dasyatidae; genus Hypanus; species Hypanus sabinus. Next base: position 55,474,956 of record NC_082727.1, read on the forward strand.
TCTTCTGGCCACCATTCGATCCCCTCCGAACTCCTTGACTTGCAGCTCAGGACCACCCGAAGTGGTCAACCAAGCACATCTGTCTTCATCTCCTCTCCTCGGGGTACCTCCTGGCCTTGGACCCCCTCTTGGGGTCCATTCCTCTTCCAGTTTACAGCTTCACGTCCTCTCTCTCTCAGCCCCTCGCGCCGATCTCTCCAAAATGCCCGCCAACAATAGCTTACAGACTCAGAAGAAAGTACGTTAATCCCAATTGGTTTACACAGGAATACATTTCTCCTTATCGGTAAATTTTAACCCAAACAAGCTTCCAGCACTCTCTCGCAACAAAAAGGCATTCCTCCTTTTAACAGAGAAGCCATTTTGATTAACATACGCAGTAACAGAGATAAAGAAGAACCCCCCCTTTACACATGCACTCAGACCCAGGCCCCACCACCTTGGTTTGGCCAGTACCAACCTTTTCAATCTGGCCTGGTGCTTAAATTGATCAAATATTAGCTCGTTCCTCAGTCCCTTGGCCAGGCCCTTCTGTTTTGATTTGGCCCTAAGTCTGCTTCAGCAGTGGCCAAACATTGGATTGTCCTTTGCTCTAGGCCCCAGGCCCCACCTGGAAAATTTTCCTGCAGTCTACCCTATTTATGCTCATAATTTTATACATCTAAACATGTTGCCTATTAACCTCCTGCGCTCTAGAGAGAGCACACCTAGCTTCTCTAATCCTTCCTCATAACTGAATTGCTCCATTCCAGGCAACATCCTTCCTATGTATTATGGTGACTATAACTGCATGCAGTATTCTATTTGATGTATGACTAAGCTTTTATAAATTTAGAGCACATCTTTTGTGTTCAATGCCAATACTAATGAAGGCCATATGCCTTCCTAGCCATATTATATATCACATTATTCCTCTGTTCCTCAATACTCCTAGACCAGGCATGGGCAAACTATGGCCCGCTTTTTTTGGCACGGGGGACAATTGAATAAGATGGAGCAGGACAAGTAGACCTGCATCTCCTACGTTTTTTGAAATAAAGACAGAGTGATGATGATAATATCTTGAAGGATAACAGAATTTTCAGTGCTTTAAAATGATAACTGTTACTATTAAAAAAAAGCTGTATTTTATTCATTTAATTTTCAGTGTTTTAAAAGTCATTTCAATAAATAGCTAAATACCATGGGACTTCAAAGACAGATATTTTGTTGTAATGCATTTGTTCGTTTTCAATTGAAATTAAAGCACATGTTTTCTACATGTCCCATGATATTTTATTTTCTCTTATGAGGTATATTACCAAAACACTCCGTCCATCTGCTCCTGGTCCGGCCCCCCTGTCAAATTTTAGAACCCTTTGTGGCCCACAAGTCAAAAAGTTTGCCCACCCCTGTCCTAGACCCTACCATTTACTATTTAAAGTAAGTTTTTTTTAATCAAAGTACATGTATGTACTGAGTTCCATTTTCTTGCAGGCATACTCAGTAAATTCAGGAACTATAATAGAATCAATGAAAGATTGCACCCAACAGGGCAGACAAATAACCAATGTTCAAAAGACAACAATCTGTTCAAATACAAAAGAATAAAAATAAGCTATTAATATCAAAAACATGAGATGATGAGTCCTTGAAATTGAGTCCACAGGTTTTGGGAGCAGTTCAGTCATGGGCAAGTGAAGTTGAATAAAGTTATTATCACTGATAGGAGAGCCTGATGATTTAAGGGTGGTATCTATTCCTGAACCTAGTGGTGAAAACTCTGAGGCTTCTGTATCACCTTTCTCATGCAGCAGTGGGAAGAGAGCATGAGCTGAGTGGTGGGAGTCCCTGATAGATGCTACTCTGTGTATTGTGCTCAGTGGACATGCGGTCTTTACCCGTGATGGACTGGGCCATATCCGTTACTTTTTGTAGGATTTTTTATTCGAGGGTATTGGACTTTCCATACCAGGCTCTGGTGCAACCAGTCAAAGTACTCTTCCACCATATATCTATAGAAGTTTGTAGGAGTATTAGATGTCAAGCCACATCTTCTCAAATTTCTAAGCAAGTAGAGGTTCTGCCGTGCTTTCTTCACTTGTGTGCTGGACCCAGGACTGGTCCTTTAAAATCATAACAAGAGTTTAAAGTTGCTCACCCTCTCTGCCTTTGATCCCCCAAAAAGATTTTTGTTCTTTTTCAACTATCCTTTGTTAATTAAATTTTGTTCTATGTTACGAAGCTGAACCCATGGATTCCTGCAATGATGATATTGGAATTGGCCATCCAACATGTACCTCAGAAGTTAATATAGATCTGGAGAAACCTTTGGAGATTGTGAGCCTTGAAGAAGTACCAAAGTCAACTCAAGTGCTTCAGAATTCTCCAACAGTCAGTGCTGATGATGAGAAGAACCCAGGCCAGAAACGTTCATCTTCGGTGGCAAATGATTTTTCTGAATCATTTAAAAGTGTTCCTAAGCCAGGTGGGTTTAAATAACTTATCTGACGTGGAAACTTCTATGTAACATTCTTGGGAGAATGTACTATATATTGATATTTGAGGGCTATTGATTGTTATGAAACCTTAACCGAAAATACTCTGTATGATTCACTAATTGGAATGTAGATGCAGCTTTATTTCCCCTTCCCACCTCTTGCCCAAAGAGAGTTGGAATCCTTTTAGATATTGAAATTTTTCGTGGTTGTATCTGAAAGTACCTATGTGCATTTTTTTTGTTGTTACTGAATTCCCGCCAGCCCTAACATTGTTATAAGAAGGAACATTGTTTAAGCAGGTCAGTAAGTCCATTGGGAGCTCGGTTCACTTCATATTTGTGTAGCTAAGCGCAAATGGGAATTGTCTCTAGTTGGACAGCATACTGGATTCACACTGTTTTGAAAGCAGGTGAGATTTATTTATTTCGAGATACATCCTGCCCCTTTGAGCTCCATCATCCCAGCAACCCCCGATTCAACTCTAGCCTAATCATGTGAAAATATACAATGACCCATTATACTACCGACTGATTCGCCTTTGGATTGTAGGAGGAAATTGGAGCATCTGGAGAAGCCCCATGCATTCCATGGGGAGTACATACAGAGTCCGTACAAGTGATGTCGAATTGAGCTCCAAACTCTGATGCCCTGAACTGTAATGGCATCACAATAACCACTACGCTACTGTGGCGCCTTGATTCTGCTTCTCAGGCATTCAGAAGTTTGATCAGGGTCACGATGTTTGTAAATCTTTCTTATCTCAGCATTTTGTAAAGGTTAGAAGAAGCTTTCAAAGAATTGTTCTTTTCATAATTTTATAAATTTATTTATACATTAAGATTGCAATTTGAGACTAAGTAGCAAAAGAGATCACCTGTCTTTCTTACATCAGCTAATTTCTATCACTTATTTGAATTGGGCCTTTTATGCATGGGGGCAGGCTTCCCAGATTGAGCACTCGGAAGCTCATGAAAGACTGCTCTGTCTTGTAGAATTCAAATAGAACGCTTGGGCAACTATCTTGAGGTGGTAAGACAGGATCTATTGCTGTTAGTCTAGGTTCATGGTAGAAATTGGTTCTTCTACAGGTAATGTTGACAAAGGGTGAATGTTCTTTTCTAATTAAGATTCCTGTTTTAATCAGTTTTTAAAGAAACCTAATGTATACCTTTTAAGAGTAATTATAAAATGTTTCTTTACGTATGTGTGTTCATAACGAAACATGTACCCTTGACTGAAATATTGAAAAAGCATAAAATTCCACTTTAACAGCTCGTGCAGCAAGGGTGAGCAGTGTTTTTTTTATTTCCCCCGCGTACACAGTATAGGAGCTCTCTTGCCTTGATCTTTATGTAACTTAAAAGATCCAAGACTTTTAATGAACTGGTATCACCAGAGGGTGGCAGTGCAGTATAATAATTTTGTCTGAGAAAAATGTTTTAAATGTAAAGTCAAATATAGGTGAATTTCTTGCTGTACGTACTTCCATAAGCGGAACACTTGTCCCTTATCAGGACAAGGTGCATAAAAATAGTATTTGGTGATGGTGGTTTCATGTATTTGTAACGTGACCTAGTTGCTCTAAACTTGCTAGTATTGTATTTCATTTGACAGAATGCTGACAAGATGATATCAATGCTAATTTTAAGTTGTATCACTTTGCAAATTGTAACTCTATCTCATCTAATAGAATGCCTACAACTTTTATCTTTATATTGAATTATATAGCAACACTGATATACTTTATTGTCACCAAACAATTGATACTAGAGTGATATTTGATTCTGTGCTTCTTGCTCCCTGAAGTACAAATCAAAGTAAATATAATAAAAATTTAAATTATAAATCATAATTAGAAAATAAAAAAGGGACAGTAAGGTAGTGCAAGTCAGGTCCAGAAATTTGGAAGGTACGGCCCAGATCCGTATTATGTGTCTTGGTTGTAAATTCTAGCCATGGTCTGGTTGATGGGCTTTGACAGTCACTCAACATCTTTTTTGTTATTATATTTGAGAAGTAGAATCTCATTAGACCCCAATCACTTCTCCTGGTGACGTATGATGAGCAAATTCCCTTTCATGTTGCATCCAGTCTGCCCTCTCAGTAATAATTGGATCCAACTACACCAACTCCCTGCCTAGAACTTAATTTGAATTCGGAGAAGTTAGAAACTGAGTACGCTTTAGGCTACGAAGAGAGCAAACAATGCTTGTGACAGAGAGAGGCAAGAGAAAATTAAATGACCCAAAAGGTGGTGTTTGTAGTTAACAAAATTTCAACACCTACTCTCAACTAGCACTATCTTTTGTTATATTTCATCGCTGTTCATTTCTATCCCATCAGAAAATACAGTGGATTTCAATTAACTAGGTTACATCAGGACCAGTACATTTTGGCTCAATTAAGCAGTAATAGTTAAAAGGCATACAAAAAAGATAAATTACTGTTTAACTGAGTAACAATTTATGTATTTGAATGAAATATAGAGCCAATTAAAACACTACCAATGCTACTATAGTATTATGAAACTGTTTTAGTTCCTAATACAAAAGAGGAATTCACCCGTGTAACATTTTTTTGACTGTCAATGAACAAAATCTGCGTAATCACCTAGTGCAGATAACAGACTGCCTTCATACAATGCTGCTGACAATCGCATCCCCCCAAATTTTAATTTTAATTGTAACATTCAAGATTATTGTTGATATCTTCAAATTCTCTGTAGTTTCTAACTTGTTGAAGTAGTGAAATTGTGTTTCATTTTCACTCCTGGCTGTTCCAGGCACCTTCAAGCCTGAATGTGCGAAACGCAGCAAGCAGAACAGTTCTGAATTGTATTGCTGCTCATTTCTCAGCAATTATCAGCGACAAAAATCACTGCTTTTTTAAACACAATCACATGCAACTGACACTATTTCAAAATTACTCACTCCAAACAAGGTGTACTACTAATGGCTATGCAAGTGAATGTGACTGTCCCAGTTAAGAGGCATAATGTACCAAATAAATGAAGGGTATCCCAGTTATTTTCTCTATTTTTCTTCTTTTGAGTTCTCTGAAATAAGTGGCTGTCCTACTTAACCGATGGTCCAATTAACTGCAATGCATTGTAATCTGTCTGTTCTCTTCACCCCTCTCTTCTCTACAATTGAAGATGTGTTTAATTCCCAGTTAAGAAAAAGTCTTTGACTTGAAGCATTAGCTCGTTTTCCCTCTCTACTAATATGTGTATCCAGCATTTGACTTGAAAATTTTTGTCGTATTTTTTTTATATACAAGAACAATCTGTGCCTTGTAAAGAAGGGCTTTACAGATCTTTAAGGTCAGTTTTAGTTTAATAGTCTTTGAGCTGAAAATAAGTTTAGCTTGCCTCAAGAAATTAAACTTCTCTGATTAAAATTATTTGAACACAAACTGCTTTGTATTCTGAGAAAAATTCTATTTTAAACGGGTCATTTGCAACTGTTAGTTTTACAGTACAGATGTTATGTGTGACAGACTAGTGGTTAATTTGGTGGGGTAGTACTTGGACTGTTGATTTGGGGCTCTAATTTAAACCTGATTCTAGCAGTTGGGAAATTTAAGTTCAAGTAATTAAATTAACATGAAACACAAAGCTAGTGCCAGTAATGGTGGAAAAAATAAATGTGTTGCTATAAAAATCCATCTTGCGCACTATGGTGGCATTCATGCCCTAAAACCAAATAAATACATGTATGTGTTTCAACTTCTGATCACTTTCATATGCATCCTTAATTTTTCAAATTTTTAAATAGAATTGTATGCCGGGTGAATTCTGAGAATGAGGCAAATGTTAAAATGAGTTGGGAGATAAAGATAAAACTTGTTTATCAGGTCAAAGTACAGGAGAGTTAAGGATAATTAACATAATTTCTACATTTATAAAGGAACGTGAAGCAAGCCTAGATAGAAATAAGTAGTCTGATCAATAGAGCCTTGGTGAATAAATGCTGTTGATGTCCTGTATTAAACAGTAGTTAAGCCAGCATCTGGTTTATTATCACTGATGTATGTCATGGAATTTGTTGTCTTTTGCATCAACCGTACAATACAATACAGAAAAATACTACTTTGAGTTACAGAAAAAGATATAAAATAATTAAATACGCAATGGGGCGAAAAAAGAGGCAGTTTTCATGGACTATCAAGATTGTAATAATATGTTGTGCCCTCTGAGATCCTCCTGAGATATTGATGCCAGGAACTTGAAGCTGCTCACCCTTTCTGCTGCTGATCCCCCCCCTGATGAGGATTAGTCTGTGTCCTCTGAACTTCCCCTCCCTGAAGTCTGCGCTCAATTCCATGGTCTTACTAATGTTGAATGCAAATCTGTTGTGTCACGGTATCATTCAATCAGATGATCTATCTCAATCCTGGACGCATCCTTGTCACCTTCTGAGATTCTGCCAACAGCAGTTGTGTAATCATTATATTTAACATGGCAGTTGAGCTTTGCTTAGCTACACTGTCATTAGTGTTGACAAGGTAGTGCAATGGGCTAAGCACATATCCTTGAGGTGTACCTGTCTTGATTGTCAGCAAGGAGGAGATGTTGTCACTGATCTGTACTGACTGTGGTCTTCCAATGAAGAAGTCAAGCATCTAGTTGCAGAGGGAGGCACTGCGGTCCAGGCTTAGAAGCTTGGTGATTAATACTGAGGGTACGATAATGTTGAATGCTAAACTGTAATTGATAGACAATAACCTGAAGTATGTTTTGTTGTTGTGCAGGTGCTCCAATGAAAAGTGAAAAGCCAATGAGATGCAATTTCTAAAGGACTGTTGTGGCGGAAGGCAAATTGCAGTGGGTTCAGGTCCTTGCTCACACCTGAGTTAATTCTAGTGCTCATAGCACTTCACAGTAGATGTGAGAGCTAGTAGGTGATAGTTTGGTACTGGTATGATTTGATGCCCTTTTAAAGCAGGTGGGAACCTTTGACTGGAGCAGTGAGAAGTGGTGGAATTTCTTGAACACTCCAGCCAGTTGGTTGGCACAGGTTTTCAGTGTTCTACCAGATGCACCAGCAGGACCTGACCCCTTGCAAGCTTCACCTTCTTGAGCGGTACTCGTACATTGGCCTTCAAGGCATATATCACAGTGTTTCCAAATGCTGCAGGGATGGTGATGTATAAAGCGTGGCAGGGTTCGGATGGAGTGGAGACTGAGGACAGTCAATTGAAAGGGATTGAGGACTAGAGATCACAGGTCTGAAACTAAGGGGAAGAAACTTAACACTCATTAGAAAAATCTTTTTTTATGAAATTGTGTACTTGGAACCTGGAATGCACTACCTGCATATGTTACGGAAGACAGATGGTGAAGAAAAATTTGCAAGATTACTGTGGAGGAACCAGTGAGCTATTCTGAGAGAACTGGCATGTGTGCAATTTGTTGAATGAATTCCTGTTCTGTAACTATGCTGATTCCATAATATTAACAGTAGGAAAGATGATAAAATTCTTAATCAAACTTCTCCCAGAAAAAATATGGAATAAAAAATAATAGCTTGGATTCCTAAAGTGAAGGCTACACTTAATCAATTTTGTTTTAAATTCCAAAGACAAAACAAGCAAGCAAATGTGATGAAGTGCAGTTAAACATCTTTTTGATTTATTTCATGCATTGTCAAATTGTGGCTAAGTCTTGAAAGTAGATTTTGGGGACTAGTAACAGTTGGTTATAAAATATTCTTTTGTATATTACAGAATTGCTTGGATTGATATATGATATTCCACAAATGTTGCTAATAGAATTGATATTGATTAATGTTGATGTAATCAATTTGAATTCTGGAGTTCAATTAGAATCAAGATTGAGCAGTAGCACCAAATAAGGGAATGATTTATTTCCTCCTGTTAATGATTTATGGTGTTCTGGTGAGGACAACTGTAAGACAATAGAGGAATACAGAGAAAACTTTGAATGGGAATTGGTAAATAAAGCAGCATGAACAAGTATAAGACAATACTTAGTGGTAGAAAGGAAGAATAAGAGTCCACAGAGTCTCTGGAAAGATAGTACTTTCACATTTACTATTAGCACTAACATAGGTTAACAAGATTTTTAGCAGGGGAAGAGTTGTAGGGAAGTTATGTTTACATTTGTACGGAATTTTTGGTTAGTCTTAATTTGGAGTACTAAGACTGGTTTTGTTCAACATGTAATAGAGATGGTTTAAAAAGATTTTGAGAATGATGGCTTGAATTGAAAAGCTTCTTTGAATCATGGAAGAATCCATGAATCAGTCAGGCATTCATACGGCATGGAAACAGTCCATCAGCCACCCATTTCCCGTGGAGACTCGTCAGTGCTAATCCCATTTTAGAGCCCTATAGTGTCCTGTGCCTGATTGAGGACCAAGTTTATGAAATGGATTGGTACAATCTTACTGACAGTTGGGTTGCAGCTTCTGGTGCCAGTGAAACCTATTCAAAGACAAAGTACTTGTTATGGAAGATTTTAATTTTCACAGAAAGCCAGGCAATGCAGAATGGCACCAGCAGTAAAAACTACACAAGATCAGTTGATTAACAAGTTAGAATGAGTTGACTGGTTATTATAGTGAACATAGCATCAAATTTGGTGCAACAACTGAGGGAATGGCAAGTTTGAGTTTCAAAGGATGGCATATGAACTGGCTACCCTACATATACTCGTAATTGGCAGATTCAATAATATTAGTTTGGAGCAGTTCCACAGTTCTTGATGCTGTTTTTTAAAGTGTCACACAGGCAGTAAAAGTGAAATATGATGGAGACTGTTCAGATGAATGTTTCAGTGCAGCTAAGACATTGCTCTTAATGTTGTCTGACATAGAATGAATGTTCTGAAATAGTTGGCAGTTAAGATGGACTTAAATTGATTATTTGGTATGTTTTTTTATTTAAGTTTACAATGGTAAATTTGTTCTAAGTAATTTTATGATATCAAGATCTGTCTAATTTTGGTATTTAAACCAACCTTTTCTTTTTTTTAAAAAAAAAGGCACAGGAGCTGATCCAACTAAACCGCCATGCCGCAAAGCAAAAGATATTCGGAGAGAGAGAAAATTTAAAAAGCTGCTTCAGAAACAGCAATGTATGGAAATGGCTGATGTCTCCCAACACCAAGAAGCTTCTTGTGAAAACTCTAATCTCCTCTTACAACACCATGTCCCAAAAGCAAATCAACCAAAGTCATTGGAAGAATTTATTTCTGAATCTTTATCTCCAGATGCAGTCCATAAGTTAGAGGTACCTTTTTAATTTCAATGCAATTACTCATGCCGGGCCTTTGTTCCATTAATATTCTTGTATTAATTTCAAGAATGTAGTTTTCAAATATCAAAACAAAGATAGCTAAATATTTGAATAGATTTTGATCATATTTCATCGCGTTTCTAATCAGTGTTAATACAGAATGGAAAGATATGCTAATACATTGCTCTATGATATTTTTGACTTTTTACCTTTGTATCCAAAATATTTATATTAACACTTAAGATTTGTCACTGTTGATTAAATAAATTTACGATTTGCCTCTCATGGTGTTATTTCAAAGTACTTTGGGAAAGAATATCCAGAATTATAATATAATCCCATTTTTAAATTACAAGTGCCTATTTTTGATAAAAGTCATCACAAACTGGAGAAAGTACAAACTTACAATCAATGCTTGATAATGGCACAAAAATCTTGAAGATTGTTAGCACTTAAAGGCATAAAACAAAATTAGTCTATCTGAGACTTGCAAAAATCTCTTAACATTTAAAATTGATTTTCACTGCAGATAAAACTCATTCATTTGAAGAATTTAGAGATGAGATGGCTGCAGTTTTACTTCCCCAACCGCAATATGTTCAAGCAGATGGCATGTTGCTTTCAGTGTTTGCCCAAGCCCACATTTATTGGTAATCATCTGTATTGCCTAAAGATGTCTCCAAATGAGACATAGTTTTGGAACACTCAGCCTTTTGCCATAAAAACCCGTATTTTTATTTCCATGTTCTGGCCACTGGGTGTCACCACATCCTTCATTGTTGATCTTGGCATTAATGCAAGGATATTTCTACCTTTCTAAACTCCTCAGTCTATGTGTATTTCTGACTGACGACATAATTTTCTTTGGTTAGAATATAATATTGTCATTGCCAATGTCTGAAACATCAACACCATATAATGATCAAATCTTGTGAAGTCTTTCATATCCCAACTGGATATTTGGGACCACAAACAAGAGAAAGTGCAGATGCCAGAAATCCTGAGCGCACACAGAATGCCAGTGGAACTCAGCAGGCCAGGCAGAGAAGAATTAGCAGTTGACTTTTCGGGCCGAGACCTTTCATCAGGATATTGGCAGAAAATTGTTGTATATCCTATTTCTAATTTATTGATCAATGTTACAAAAAAAACAATCTTTCTAAATAATAAGTAAACATACTCGTGTGCTTTATAATTCCTTTTCAGTTGCTTTTGAAAACAATTTCTCAAACTTTCTGAACATTATTTCAAGTTTTTTTTTCCTTCAATGAGTTGTGCTCCAGAATGTTCGAAGTATTTTACATTTGATAGAAGTCCATGTATAAATAGCTTGCTTTCATTAAGCAAATCAGTAGTGACCAAAGCTAAGATGACAGGACATAAATGTAGCAGCCCTCTGATTTTGTTTAGATAACAAGCCTTTATGATAAATTAGTTTACCAGCAGAGGAAATAGAAAATGTCTCTTTGATATTCCTAGGTGCATCAGTAAATATATTTCAAACACAAATTGAGAAATTCTGATACACGTGTATGACATTAATATTCAGTGCTTTAATTTTTATGATTAAGTTTAAAACATTTGTTTTTCCATTGAACCTGGCAAGCAAAGGATATTAATAAAAAGTTGACAAGAATATTAAGGAAGAACAAATGGCTTGTGCTTTTATCACATTTTATTTGTTTCATGCTCTTACTAAAAATACATTTTTGACTTGCTGCTTAAATGTGGTCAGCAATACATTAGCAAGTTCATATACAATATGCTTCCAAAGTTCATTTTAACATGCATAGTTCTCAATGTAACTGGATTAAGCACATCTCTTCAGATTTTTTTGGGTGATTAAGGAGTTGATTTTGTTTGATTATTAGATAATCTAATTTGTTTCAATGTGTGGAAATTGACAAATACTGATGGTTCCCTCTCAGTGATTAAAAATGTGCAGTTTTATGGCTCTACCTGTTTTTTTTTCAACCAGTACTAGCTTCATTTATGTCTTGTAGTGAAGAGGATGAGAAGGGAAAACATGATTCCTATCAATTATAAACTGCTGGTGGTGAAAAATGACTTGATTGTTTTGTTCTTCATAAGGAATGATTTTGTTCTTTATAAGGAATGTTTTTTTTTGTTTTAACCATTCCTGAATAGTTTAACAGAAACTACAAATTAATTACAAACAGATTTATGTAATTCGGCCCCTCGAGCCTGCTGCCCTGTCATTTAGTAAGGTCAGAGCTGAGGTAATCTTTCAGTTTTTTAACAAGAATCTATCTACCCCTGCCTTAAAGAAACAAATATTTTAAGTATGTATTTCTGTTGTTCTTTGAGACAGTAAGTTTTAAAGACTTGTGACACTGAACCAAAACAGTTGGCCTTAGTAAATGACAGACCCTTTAATCTTAAATAGTAATCCCTGGTTCTTTGTCAAGGATCCTCAAAAACTTGCAACAGACAGTTATATAAGAACTGCTAGGTAAATGAGCCAACACTGCATAACGTGATGATGTGAATAAAAAGTACACTAGCAGACCATATTGTATCATACTAAGCACTGGACATGATGCACGATGGATCTAATCAATTCTGCAATCTCCTGCAAATTATCTTAAGGCAATGTGATTTCTTCAGTCAGTCAAAAAACAGCCTGGGGCAATTATACCCAGACATCTCCATCACTATTCTTGTGTAAGTTCTGCCATGCCACAAAGACAGAATTGCTAGAGAAGACTAAATCATCGGTACACAGTCATCAGAAAGTGATTCAGCAATCCATAACATATGATTGCATTGAGTCTGGAATCAATGGCATTAAAGAAACTACCTGATGTTACCATCTGTGACCTTACTCAGTTGATGAGTCAGTACTCTTTCACATTAAAGACTTCTCAAAAGCAGTACAAGAGGTTGGAATTGCAACCAAGGTACTCGAGTTGGGGTCTAAAGTCTATCAACAGTCCTTGCCTAGCATTCACTTTACTGAACAGATTGATGTCCAGGACACAGTTGACAGATTCAAGTTCAAGTTTATTGTCAAATAACTACATAAATACAACCAAACAAAACTACGTTCTTCCAGACTACAATGCACCCACAAAACATGTATCACATGCAGCACATAAAACAAAATACTACTTTAAATTAATAAAATATCCTCCAGTGCATGCGTTGCACATCAAGGTAAACTTTAAACAATGCACTAAACTCCCGAGTGTCAAGACACTGGGGTATTCGTCAGTTTCTTTGAAATTGTAGTGGGTGGCAAGAAGATCAACAGAAGGAAAATAATACTTCATAATCTGAGCTGCACTGACCCACCCACTCAAGTCTTAGCACTTGCTCTTCAATGACCTCGGTCGTTAGGAATTATTTTCAATATATGGCCAAGTGTGTTTTTTTTAAAACCTACCCCAACTTTCTTAAAAATGAAATTAAATGTTGATTCTGTAAGCCAAGCTTGGAGCCCATCCATTAATAAAGTAGTAAGCTCTATACCTTTGATAGAGAGGAATATTACTATATCATGACCAGCCTTTTTGAGGACACTAAGTGGTCAGAAGAGGTACAATATTTTAAATTTTTAATTCACTCTTTCCTCCAAATTTAATTCTTCTCAAATAGTGGTTTACTTTTAATGATCAATCTTCGTCACCTTCCGATTTTTTTTTAAAGCTACAATAAAATGTAAAATAACAAATTCCAAAACTAGTGGAATGCGGACATACTGTACGTCTGCATCTGCTCGCAGTTCATTTATATCTTGAAATGTTGCAAAATTTGGAGATAAAACTAATCATTGAGTTGGAAATATTAATATTCTTCCTGACTATTACTTTATTCCTTTTTATTAACTCCACCTATAAGTTTTATATTACTAGGGATATGTTTGGCATTTAAAAATAATTTGAGTTATGAGTAATATATGGTTAAAGTAGGATGTGTATGATCATGGTAGGACAATAACTATGATATATCTTGCAGAAATTGGATCAATAAATTGAGTTAATATTGAACTATTTTATTTAGACCTGCTAATTTTAAAAAAAGTGACAAAAAAGTAAACATAAAATGCAAATTTTGTCCATATTTACCAGTAAGAGTTTTATGTTGACCTATTTTTGTTAAGAAGTTTAAGGGCTTGGTAAAGCATTAATTACTGTAAGTTATCTAAGCTGGAAGAATCAATTTTCATATTTTTCCAACTTTTGTGATTGTGGCTTTAACTGATCCGTAAAACATGTGAACCCTGAGTCAGCAAATTAGAATGTATAATTACTGTTGAACTTAAAACTTTGCCTCAAAATGTAACCACGTTAGTCCGTTATGCTGACTCAAAGCATTGGGATAATGGCATTTTGCAGAAGTGATTTATTCAAGGTCACAGCATAGAGATTTTGTTTTACAGTAGTCTAAAAACCTAATATTACTTAACATTAATTGCATTGATTACTGTAGCTGCATTGTTTGGATGATGCTGTTGCATTTTGTAATTTTTCTGAAAATTCCTTGCAATTTTTCTGTTTGCATTAAATCCTATAAAATTGCATTGATAAGTAACTAATATAGCTGTTTATTATTCTTGCTTTTATTGTTTTTATTTTCTTCTTGCCTCCTGAAGGTAAGACTAGTGAGGTCATCTCCACCAAACTCCCAGTTCACAGCAACTTTCCAAGAGTCATACCAGGTCTATAAACGGTACCAGATGGCCATCCACAAGGACCCCCCTGATAAACCAACTGAACACCAGGTTAGAAATGAGGAGTACTTAATTCTCAAATCACAGAGGTAAAGCAGCCCAGCTAATGAAAGGATTGCCAATGAGGTTCATCTGAATATTTTTTCCCTTTCTAATTTTAGTGGATATGTATTAATGGTTAAGGAATAATAAGTAAAACATTAAGTAGTGAGAATAAATGTGTATAATATAGCTTCCTTATAAGGGTAAGTACATAAATCATAATCCTCAAATTATAGCTTATTTGAATAATTCTAATACTATCACTCTGCATATGTGTAAAATTTAATTAAATGTTAGATTGAATTATGAAATTAAAGGAAACATTTTGGAATTTCTGAAATGAGCAAATTAAATTTGGAAAATCACTTTTTAACAAAATAAAATGGCTTTGTAATTTTATCAAACCAATTTTAAGAATAGAGATGCCATTCTGTTCTTTATAATTGGATGATCATTTATAGTACAGATTTAGCAGTCCATTTCTATCCATCTTGCTGTTAAAAATGACAGCCTAAAACTCTTGTGCT
Source organism: Hypanus sabinus (assembly GCF_030144855.1). Taxonomy (NCBI): domain Eukaryota; kingdom Metazoa; phylum Chordata; class Chondrichthyes; order Myliobatiformes; family Dasyatidae; genus Hypanus; species Hypanus sabinus. The sequence goes on from NC_082727.1 coordinate 55,489,958, forward strand.
GGGCAGAACCTATGCACATGCAGGGGCAGATGTTTTCTTATTCAATATCTCCTTGTTATGGGAGTCCAGAGCACAAAATTTGTATATCAAAAACATTTATCTTGATATCTGGAAAGATGTGAGTTCCTTTTAAATTAAGTTAATGTATATCCTTCATTTTTGGGCACCCCTATTTTAGAAAGGGCATTAAAGCCATGTGAATTGTACTGTCTCCTGGGCTGATGCCAAGAAGAGGAAACTATTTCCTGTGCCAAAGGAAAAACTAACAAGTGATGTTTGGAATTCCTATTTTCAAATTGAATTCTAATAGGTTGAAAAGGGGGAACATTTTTTTGTGGAGCTGGTGTTAAAAGAAGACCAGTTAAAATTCTTAAAAGGAATTCTTGTGGACTCCTTTCAGATTTCAATAAGAAACCTCTCCACTAATGCTAAATTTGCACAATAAAATGTATACTGATGTTTTTGAATCAATTAGAGTAGACTTTGCAATTATCTCTTCAGGTTAGGTTACTGTGCAAGCAGTTACGTGCACAGGACAGAGACTATGGCATCTAAGAGAACAGTTAGGTGATGATAATGATCCACCTAGCAATTTGACCTGGAGCCAGTTTGTTCATGTAAACATAAGTGTTCATTAGCAGCGTGGACTGAATCAGAGTTAGAACTTACAAATCAAGTTGATGTGTTGTTTATTGCCAGCAGATGGCATATAAAAGAGAAAAGAATTCTAATTTATTAGTTACAAATTTTTATGAGTAGTTTGACACATGAATATATTTAAATAGGCTTTTGAACTGGATGTGGAGGAGACCCTGCACTACTCTTGCCTTCAGTGGTAAAACCTAATGGTAAACTTTTGTTTACTTTGTGTCTTATTATAAACATGTTATCAATTTTTATTTTGAAAATTTACATCATCTCATGATCTGAAGGTGAAACTAGTGCCAGTTTCCTTCGATGATCCAGCTTTCACTGAATCCTTTAACCAGTCAGCAACTCTGTATTCCAAATATCAGATGGCTGTGCACCATGATTCACCTGATGAATGTAGTGTGTCAGAGGTAAAAATCTTTATATTTGTTAATTTACTGGTTCTTATAAAAATGCAGTTATTTCATTGGTACTTCACAAAAAAATAATTTGTTTTGTTAAAAAAGTTCTCTCAGTTGGATTGGATTTCTAGATGCCGCATTAACCATGTATTTTTTTAAAATCTTGCTGATTATGAAAATGTTAATTACAAACAGGTTTGGTGACTAGGGCATGGAGAGCTCTATATTCCCACAAAAGAAAGAAAATAATATATGGCATGTATATGTCTAGTTTGACATACATATGTCTAGTTTGGTCATATCCCTTTCTTGTAGTCTTTCATTTTAGTTCTCTAAATACACTTGCACTCCATGTAAACTGTAAGGTATGACTCACAAATGATGCACTGAAAGTTATGTTATTATAAAACATTGATTTTTTTCTTACATTGTATGATTTGCCATTTAAAGAATTTTTTGCAATTGGAGCATATAATTTTATATTTATGCTGAGTCTCTTATTAATATTAACATTTGTTAAATAGCTGATACAGTTATTCCTGATTTGGTGCGTACCTGCACATGCTTCTCAATGGTGTTGAAAGCTTGTACTGTGAATTGCCCCTTTATTCATTTCTGTTTTCATGCTCAGGAAATAAATGAAAAAAAAAGCATGTTACAATATTTACTCATAGTCTGTACAGATCTCTGAATAGTTCTTGTTATAAGAGTAAATCTTAAATACTGTCACAAGGTTGCTTTCATGAGGTGACAAAATAAGTATGTTATCCATATTGAGAAAAGTGGGAAACTGGAAAAAGGATGAATTTCTCTTTTCTTCATAATACATTTTAAGCTCTCAGGGTAGATGTTAGAAACACAAGGTGTTAGGGTTTCTACAGTTATATTAATAGCAAAAGGATAGTGAGGGATAAAATTGGTCCCTTAGAGAATCAGAGTGGACAGCTATGTGTGGAGCCAAAAGAGATGGGGGAGATTTTGAACAATTTCTTTGGTATTCACTAAGGAAAAAGATACTGAATTGTGTAAGGTAAGGGAAATAAGTAGGGAAGTTATGAAAATTATGATGATTAAAGAGGAGGAAGTACTGGTGCTTTTAAGGAATATAAAAGTGGATAAATCTCCGGGTCCTGACAGGATATTCCCTAGAACTTTGAGGGAGGTTAGTGCAGAAATAGCAGGGGCTCTGACAGAAATATTTCAAATGTCATTAGAAACAGGGATGGTGCCGGGGGATTGGCGTATTGCTCGTGGTTCCAATGTTTAAAAAGGGTTCTGAGACTAAACCTAGCAATTATAGGCCTGTCAGTTTGACGTCAGTGGTGGGTAAATTAATGGGAAGTGTTCTTAGAGATGGTATGTATAATTATCTGGATAGACAGGGTCTGATTAGGAACAGTCAACATGGATTTGTGCGTGGAAGGTCATGTTTGAGAAATCTTATTGAATTTTTTGAAGAGGTTACTAGGAAAGTTGACGAGGGTAAAGCAGTGGATGTTGTCTATATGGACGTCAGTAAGGCCTTTGACAAGGTTCTGCACGGAAGGTTAGTTAGGAAGGTTCAATTGTTAGGTATTAATATTGAAGTAGTAAAATGGATTCAACAGTGGCTGGATGGGAGATGTCAGAGAGTAGTGGTGGATAACTGTTTGTCAGGTTGGAGGCCAGTGACTAGTGGTGTGCCTCAGGGATCTGTACTGGGTCCAGTGTTGTTTGTCATATACATTAATGATCTGGATGATGGGGTGGTAAATTGGATTAGTAAGTATGCAGATGATACTAAGGTAGGTGGCGTTGTGGATAATGAAGTAGGTTTTCAAAGTTTGCAGAGAGATTTAGGCCAGTTAAAAGAGTGGGCTGAGCGATGCCACATGGAGTTTAACACTGATAAATGTGAGGTGATACATTTTGTTAGGATAATCCAAATAGGACATACATGGTAAATGGTAGGGCATTGAAGAATGCAGTAGAACAAAGTGATTTAGAAATAATGGTGCATAGTTCCCTGAAGGTGAAATCTCATGTGGATAGGGTGGTGAAGAAAGCTTTTGGTATGTTGGCCTTTATAAATCAGAGCATTGAGTGTAGGAGTTGGAATGTAATGTTAAAATTGTACAAGGCATTGGTGAGGCCGAATTTGGAGTATTGTGTACAGTTCTGGTCACCGAATTATAGGAAAGATGTCAACAAAATAGAGAGAGTACAGAGAAGATTTACTGGAATGTTACCTGGGTTTCAGCACCTAAGTTACAGGGAAAGATTGAACAAATTAGGTCTTTATTCTTTGGAGCAAAGAAGGTTGAGGGGGAACTTGATGGAGGTATTTAAAATTATGAGGGGGATAGATGGAGTTGACGTGGATAGGCTTTTTCCATTGAAAGTAGGGGAGATTCAAACAAGAGGACATGAGTTGAGACTTAGGAGGCAAAAGTTTAAGGATAACGTGAGGGGGAATTTCTTTACTCAGAGAGTGGTAGCTGTGTGGAATCAGCTTCCAGTAGAAGTGGTAGAGGCAGGTTCAGTATTGTCATTTAAAGCAAAATTGGATAGGTATATGGACAGGAAAGGAATGGAGGGTTATGGGCTGAGTGCGGGTCAGTGGGATTAGGTGAGAGTAAGCATTCGGCACGGACTAGAAGGTCCGAGATGGCCTATTTCCGTGCTGTAATTGTTATATGGTTATATTCTGCAGATGATGCAAATCTTGAGCAATACACTTAAAATGCAGGAGGAACTCAGAGTGAGGCAGCATCTAAGGAGAGGAATAAACAGTCGATGTTTTAGGCCAAGGCCCTCTATCATGACAGGATATAACAAGATATTTTTGCAATAAAAGAATCATGAATGGGCGGGGGGGGGGGGTGGGGGGGAAGAGTTTTAAAGCGAGTAGCCAATCATTTGAGAGAGGCATGTAGGAATTTCCGATCACACAAAGTGGTGAACATATGGAATTCTCTGCCCCAGAGAGTTGTGGTAGCAACCTTATTAGAAGTATTTGGGGCAGATAATTTTTTTGAAACCTTGGGACATTGAATGCTGTGGGGTTCTATTAAAGAGGTGGTTCAGCCATGATCAGATTGAATAATAAAGCAAGCTTGAGGGACCAGGTAGTCCCTTTCTATAGTTCATGCACTCTTATATAACTAATATGAAGTTTTAAACTGTAAATAAAAGTTGATTTGGATTTCTGGTTTAACTGGAATATGAATCCAGCATTTTATAGGAAGCAAATACATATTCCGATCTGTAGAAGTCCATTCTTCCTCCAGTACTTTCTAAAATCAGAATTGTGCAAGGGGATTATGATTTTATTTTCCCAAATCTTTGGATTTCAGAAGGATACCTCTGTCAAGAAAAATCCATATTGATCACAAATATAAGAAATTTCTGTAGGTGCAGCAAATCCAAGGCAACACACACACATCCATGGAAATGAATATAAACAGTTGATATTTTTTCCAGTCCTGATGAAAGGGCTTGACCCACAATATTGACTGTTTATTCTTTTCCATAGCTGCTGCCTGACCTGCTGAGTTCCTTCACCATCTTGTGTGTGTTCCCAAAAATTAATCGATATAATTTTAGTCTAATTCTAGCTTTGAAGGTTAGGGTAATAATCTTACCAATTTGTCATAGGAGAGTGAATTATTCTTATGTTTTTCTTGTTTTATTTTTATCTATGACAAAATGGTAATATAATGTGATGCCATTGTCCTTTCTATTGACAAGTTAAAATTTCTGAATTCAATTTTAGGAAAACTCCAATAAAGTTCCATTGTTGTCCTCATTGGCTGTTATGGATTATTGGTTGATTAATATTTTGATCACATGTTAAACAAATTAAATGTTCATATTTGACTCTGCAACAATTTTGTTATGATCCAATTGTTTTCTAAAGCTTAAACTGTTTACTGAATTGAGAAAATTAAACAAGACTAATGGGGAAGAAGAAATGAAAGTGATATTATTACTAGTAAAAAAGTGTTTTACTTCTTACCAGTAAAAGTATCACTTTCAACAAGTGAGACCAAAAGCTGAGCAGAAAAACAAAAACTTGAATGCAATGTCATGAATGGATGCTGCTGAGTATGGAATCGTTGATTAAGATCTACAGATCTCTATATTTTTCAAGAGTCCCTGTGAATTGGAACATAGCAAATGGAAGGTAACTTACAGAAAGGACAACCAATTAGAAAAATTCTGGAATTCATTGTTAACAATTGGAAACAAGACATTTCAAAACACTATGATTGAACATGACCATTCTAGTTTATGAAAGAGAAATCGAATTTGACTAATAGTAGGAATTTTGTGAATATGATTGCCATGATTGATAGAAGCATAGAAAACCTACAACACAATACAGGCCTTTCAGCCCACAATGCTGTGCCGTACATGTACTTACTTTAGAAATTACCTGAGGTTACCCATAGCCCTCTATTTTACTAAGCTCCATGCACCTATCCAGGAGTCTCTTAAAAGACCCTATCATATCTGCCTTCACCACTGTTGCCGGCAGCCCATTCCACACACTCACCAATCTCTGTAAAAAAAAACTTAACCCTGACATCTCCTCTGTACCTACTTCCAAGCACCTTAAAACTGTGTCCTCTCATTTTAGCCATTTCAGCCCTGGGAAAAAGCCTCTGATTATCTACGTGATCAATGCCTCTCATCATCTTGTACACCTCTATCATGTCACCTCTCATCCGTCGCAAGTTCACTCAACCTATTCTCATAAGGCATGCTTCCCAATCCAGGTAACATCCTTGTAAATCTCCTCTGAACCCTTTCTATAGTTTCCACATCCTTCCTGTAGTAAGGTGACCAGAACTGAGCACAGTACTCCCAAGTGGGGTTGGACCAGGGTCCCATATAGTGGCACGTACAGTGGTAGGAGGAATTAACAGAGACTTTATTTATGTGAAGAGAAGTTGTAAATGAGAGAAATGGTGAAGGATCTAGGTGTTGTCCTGCACTGCAAAACACCAGTGAGGGGTTTGGAAAGTGAATAGTGTATTGACATTCATTGCTCACTGGTTGGTGCAGAGGAATACTGAAGTGAGCAGTTTCAAACTTCTGGGAGTGCGCATCTTACACAACCTCTTGTGGTCCCAGAACACATCCTCCACAGTCAAGAAAGCTCACCAATTCCTCGACTTCCTGTGAGGAGGCTCAAGAGTGTTGGTGTATGCACATCTGTACTCACAACTTTACACTTACACGGGACATACATGGAGTCAGAATCATTTTCCCAGGGTGGAAATGTCAAATACGAGAAGGCAGAGCTTTAAGGTGACAGGGAGAGAATTTCAAGGGTGTGTGTGGGGCAAATAATAGTTTAGTTTCATTAACAAAGTGGCGGGACCTGGTATGTGCTGCCATGGGTTCTGGTGGAAGCAGATATGTAATGGAGTGATATTAATCACACGCAGACCAAAGAGGTTTAATTTCGTTTGGCATTTTTTTCAGCACAGACATTGTGGAAAGGAGGGCCTGTTCCTGTGCTGTATTGTTCTGTGTTCAGGGTGAACAACATTGACAGAAAACTCTAGCCAGGTGTATCTGTGGCAACAAGTAGAGTCCTTAAGTGTTTGAGAACAGAGAGTCCAAGGGGTGAAAGTACATATAGTTCTCTGAAAGTGTAGGGAGGGTGGTGAGGAAGATATTTGGCACACTACCTTTATCAGTCATGGCTTTGAGTGCAGGAGTTGGGACTGTACATGTTAGTGGTGAGACCACAATGTATTGTGCACAATTCTGGTCACCCATTTACAGGATGAATGTCATTAAACTGGAAAGGGGCTGAAAGTTAAGAGGAGTTTAAAACCAGAAGAACCAATGTAAAAGAGACCTGAGGAGTGACTTTTTCCAAACAGAGGTGGTGCGTATATAGTACAAGCTACAGAGGAGACATTTGGTCAAGTACATGGACAGGAGAGTTTTAGAGGGTTGTGGACCAAACAGACAAGTGGGACTCACACAGATAGACATCTTGGTCAATAGAATGAGTCCAGCTGCAGGTCAAGTTTCTGTCGTTCAGGGAAAAAGTACTGAAGATTGGGGAAGCTCTTCCACCATATGGAGAGTGTGTAGGGAGTTTGAGAGTAGAAATTAGATGGGCAAAGACAAGTCATCATTTATCAGTAGCAGCTAAGAGTAAGGGAATGCTCAATAAATGTTAATAATATAAACATATTAGTGAGTGTTTTAAGTATATGAAGAACAATAGTGTAACCAGCAAATGAGTGAGGCCTGTTGTGCAGCAAGTTACAATCTATGGGGCCAGAGGAGGTGGACACGGTCTGAAATAACTAGCTTTCAGCCATATTCACCTTGGAGAAAAACATCGTGTATGGATATTTCAGACGGTGCAGTGAAATTCCAAAGCACATGAAGATTCTGAAGGAGGGGACATTAGATGTCTTAGCAGGGTTAATGGTGCATAAATCCCTTGTGCTTGATTAGATATATCTCAGTCTGCTGTGGGTGACAACAGGCAACTGTTGGGGTCCTGGAATATTTAAATCTTGAATGTAATCTTGATAACTGTGAGACAATATTTACCTTGAGTTAAATAAGCATAGGATATACCATGACTACATGGTTCTGAGGGAATACTGGGTAACAGAGGGATCTTGATGTACAGATACAAAGATTCCTGAAGATGACAGAAACAGATTGAGTGAAGAAGGCTGGCTTCATTAGCTGGGACACAGAAGTCCTGGAAGGATTTTTAAGAACATAAGTTGGGCCATGGCAGAACAGCACACTTCTGGTGTCACACTATATTGTAGGAGAGGTGTGATTGCAATGGAAATGTGATTCACCATGATACGATGGGAAAGGATGGATTGAGTTTTAAGGAGAGACTGCATAGGGTGGGCCTTCTGGCCGCTGGTGTATCAGATGATGAGGGGGCAAACTTAAAGAGGACATAGACACTGTGAATGGAAAGAGACTTTTTCAAGCACAGGGGCGTCTAAAACTAGAGAGCGTAGATTTAAGTTGAGTGGTAAAAGATTTAAAGGAGAGGAAAAGGGATTCTCCATAAGCTCAACAGTCAGCTATCTACATTCTGGGGAAAACAGACCCAGGCTTTGGCGTCTCTCCTTATAATTCGGTCCCAGTCATGTCCCCAAATCCCTTCATGCCCTGACCAGTCAAGAACCTAATGTAGGATTATCTGTCATTATAGGCATTCATTAAGATTGTTGTACAAAACAAGGACTCTCCGTGTTGCATGTATAAACATGGATACATAAAATTAATTTCCTGTTTTTCACGTTATTTCAGAATCTATTGCTAAATCTTTGATACTGATAATTTGGGACTTAATGAACAAAATCTGCGAATGATGTAGATGGACTAGAGCAACAATGTTCTGTTTGTAGCTTTGATTTGAGGAATTGAAATAGTTAATCCACTATAAGCTTCATTCATTTTTCAAGTGTGTATAAAAGTCTGAATTGATTATATTTTCATTCCTCTACAAAGGCAGGACTAATTATTACTATTAAAGTTTATTTTTCTTTTTATCTAAATTGTATTAAGGCACTAAACCATAGATGCACTTATGATTTTCCTTTAGGGTTAATGCAGTCAACATGAATGTTGATCTATGAGCTCCATTTTATGCATGGGTTAGAATATTGTCATTGATTCATACTTGGATTATGATGTATGTAAAAATGTCATCTATTTCCAATGATTTACCTTTAAGTTCTGCTGTAAATGAGCAAATTATTGAAATATCAATGCTTGTTCACAGTCTCTCTACCCTAATACGCAATATTACAACTTAATGTAGAGTTGCTTAAAGATTCTATTGCCTGTGTGCAGTGCAAGCTTAATGGATTTTTAATGTTTTTTGTTGAACAATTGTTTAATGAATTTGAATTATTTACCAGCCATGTTTTTGCGTGCATTCTGTTCGAAGATTTGTGATCAAATTAGTAAATACATTTTTCTTTTTAACTTTCCACCTATGCTTTCTCCAAAAATAAGGAGTAGTTTGTTCTTAATATTGATGATCTTTCTGAATTAGAGAAATGTTTAAATATGAAATATCAAAATTTAAGGGTGCATCTTAGTACCTAGTTTGCAATGTTTTATTATGATTCTAGGCTGGTGTTAAAGGTCACTGAAGACATCTGTGTAAACAGTGGAGAATCTGGAATTGACTGTATCTTGTGTTACAGTATGTCAAGATGTGGTTTATAAAGGTCAGGCATATCATTACTCTCTGAGAGTTCGAAGTGGATGCGGTTTCAGAGTTGCCAGTGACACTTTTAACCTGTCTCCCTCTTTGTATTTTTTTATATTTTTGTTCACCTTGATACCTGGAATTACAAATTGGGATTAATCTCCTACTCTCAAACCAGAGAGCAAATCTAGATTGGGGTCCATTTCTTACTGAGTTCAGATTAGCCTATACAGCAGTACATTTAAACAATAAGCTTTAAATCTTTTTGTAAAACTCCTTCATCAAGCTATAAATAATTTTGCTATCTTTATAATGGTCCAGCTAGAGGGACATTCACTTCCAAAACTTAAGCTTTCACTTTATAAAGGAACTGCATATTGGTGTGCCTGGTACTGTTTTCCAAACCCCAGTTCAGAAAATAATTATACTTGAGGAAAAAAACAATCCTTTGAGGTACAGTCCAAATGTATGAGAAGTTTAATGGCATCTTCATCAAGTTGGTATTTCTTCCATTATATGTGAAGAGCGTGTCTGGAGGGATTAGCTTGATACCCAATGAGGCATTATGTCTCCATCTGTGCCTTGGTGAACCCAACTCTTCAATGGAAAAGTTGAGACTATGTGCAGCAAAGTTATAACACTTCAAATGCCACATGAATTTCTTTGTGAGGATACAGATTGAACTCTGCACTCTTGCCACCTTTTAGCCATGACATGATATCCCAAACCTTTTGTAGTGCATGCATTCCATATTTTGCCAAAGTATGTCCTCATCCAAGTCTACAAACTGCAATGTGGAAACTCAGTCTGGCAGTTAGGGTTAGACTCATTTTTGTCTGACTGTGATATGCTCTTGTCAAGTGTGTTGTGAAATGTGACTGTCTCTTTTGCCTTTGTGGTGCTTGCATTTGAGTTGCTGCCGGTGGTGACTGACAGTAGCATACAATATAGACTTCCAACTTTCAATTATTCACCTGCTCCTTCATTGCTGCTGCTGCCACCTCTCCCTACTACTGCCTTAGCTGTTGCAAGGAGAATATGGGAAACTGGTTGGATGCCTCCAGAGATCTTGCCACATTAAAGGCAAAAGCATAGCTGTGCTGTAGTTCTAAGCCTATTGGTTAGGCCCTTCCCACCAGTGAGCACATCTACACAAAACATTGTCACAGGAAAGCAGCAGCCGACATGAGGGATCCCCACCACCCAGGTCATGCTCTGTTCTCGTTGTTGCATCAGGAAAAAGGTTCAGGAGCCACAAGATTTGTGCCATTAGGTTCAGAAACAGTCATTATCCCTCAACCATCAAGCTCTTGAACCAAAGGGGATGACTTCACTCTACTTGCCGCATCACTGAATTGTTACCACCACCTATGGACTCATTTTCAGGACTATTCATCTCATGTTTTTAATATGTATTGCTTATTTATTTGTTGTTATTATTTCTTTCTTTTTGTATTTGCACAGTTTGCTTTTGCAAACAGGTTGAAAGTCCTTTGCAGTCTTTCATTGATTCTATTATGGTTATTACTCTATTATGGATTTTTGAGTAAGCCCACAAGCAAATGAATTTCAGGGCAGTATATGGTGACATATATGTACTTTGATAATAAATTTACGTTGAAAGAGGCCAGCATGCTCATTTTAAATGGGGTGTGGGATGGGGGTATTGAGGTACCAAAAGATACTTGGCATACAAGGGAGATTCAGGAGTTGGCTAATTAAATAAAATTTGCAGGACGCTGGAAATAAAAAAAACAAAAAATACTGGAAACCATCAGCAGGGCAACAAACTTCAGAGAAGAAGTAGTGTTTACCTTTTGCGTCAAGACCCTTCAACAGAAATGGGAAAGAGAGAATACAAGTTAGTCCACAGTAGCAGAGGCTGGGAGAGAAATGGGTAGAATAAGGAAACATGTTAGAATCAGATTATTATACTTTGTCTTTGCTTGTGTTTCTTATTTCAAAACTGCAGGATATGTTCAACAGGTCAAAGGGGAAAAAAGTGTGAGAAATAGCCACTATCAGTATACACAAATAAAGTGAATGAGTTACTGAAAATTGAAGATGAGACATCGAGTCTAGAAAACTGCAACATGCCAGATAGGAGATTAAGGGTAGTTCCTCACATTTGAATTTGGCCTATGATAGTGCAGAAAGTTTCAGCTAGGTTATGAAGGGTGATTCATTCTGGACATAGCCGTTGTTTTTAGTGGGGATGTAACTGTTTCTTGTAAGTTGGACAAGAAGTCGAAGGCAAAGCATTATTTCATTGGAGTAATCTGAAATAGTTGTCTAATGCATTAATTGTTTTGAGTGAATACTGCAGTATTCACTATCGATACTCTTGATTACTGATCAAATGAACTTTGGTCATGTGTTTGTGTTTTTAAAAATCATTGTTTACTATTTTCTGCATTAATTTTTCTTGTGTTACATGTTCATTTATCAGGATGAACAAAACTACCACATGTCAGGACAGGGACATTTCTGTTCCCACCTCCACCATCCCTCCTTATTTAACTACTGGTTAAAAAACCTGGTATTTGAAAATAGTTTATTTACTGAGTGACCTATTTGTACAGACAACATGGGGATTAATAGGCAAAACTGTACAAGCACTTGATTGTGCACCAGTTTGGTGGCGATTTGGATCAAGTAGACGATTCATTGCTTTGCATGCAATCTCTTATAATTGAATCAATCTTTTGGAATGAAACCATAATGAAATTGAAATAGTAGGCTAATATTTGCTTCTCCATCAGGTTGCAATAAACTGGAATCTTTTTTACATCATCAAGATTTTACAATACTGTGCAAAAATCTTGGGCATATATATCTAGGGTGTCAAGACTTTTGCACAGCACTGTATATTGGTTAAAAATGGGAAGGTGGCTGGAAAACAGAAATAAGATTACTTAGCTTTGTATTATCTCAGTAGTATTAAGTGTTATTTGCACAGTACTGTAAATTAGTTATTCCTGATATCACCATTTAGCAAATGAAACTGTACAAATTTAATCAAGTTTAGATACGTAATGTTTTACTGAATATTATGATTTAAGAGCTAATCAGATCTTTATAGAGAAAAGTAGGTAAATATTTTTGGGCTTACATACATTTGGGTTGTCAGTTTTAAATGTTTTGTGAAGAGACTATGAAATTACATTTTGATTATTTACTCTAGATATTTTTATATATAGGAACAAGAGTTTAATGCAAAATGCCAAATGTTTGTGGGTAAAATTGTCATAACACCATAAAGCTTCAAACTTTTCAAAGCAATCCTGAATGAACAGTTGTAACCGTGCTTTAGTACATTAGATTAGAAAGGTTTTGGTTGGCTTTACATTTAGTGACAGCTTCATCAAATATAAATGTCTCCCACAGCCTCCAATGTAAAGGTAGCTGCATAACATTTTGACCTGTGCATGACTAAATATTAGGTTTGGCACTCATTAATCCTGGTGGAAAAGGAATCATTTGGCTATGAAGAAAAAATAGTAATGCATGTTAATATAGTAATAAATAGTAGCATTCAAAAATGTACTGAGGTTTTAAAATGTGCTTAGACATTCCAATTAGGATGGGATATTGGAACACTGGGCTGTACGTAAGAACATTTAGAGCATAAGATTTTGGTGACCCTGCATAGTAATGTGATATCCCCCAAGCAGTAGTTGAAAAACAAAAGTGTCCAAATTATGTGTTTCTGAATCATTCTGGATTGAAGAGCAAGTACATAATTATGCTACTGTTAGTTGAACTGGGTTGAAATTTCCCATACTTAAGTTGACAATTTTATAAGTTGAATATATTTCTCATTTTCCCCATTTTTCCCCAATATAAAGCAATGTCCTTGTGCTAATTCTAATGATTTGTGGTATCTTATTTTAAAGATGTTGATACATGCATGAATAGACAGAACCTGTTGAATTGGGCTCATTTTTGTAATCATTGTTTTCTGTTCTCAAACCCCCCCCCCCCCCCCACACCAATCAGCTCTTCTAATGACTGCATTATACCTTTACAGTTTGTGTATCTGGTTAATTTTCAGGCCATTTTCTTCCTTTATCCTAAGAAACAGTCCTCCATTCTTGCCTTGGGTGACTTCAATCTGTCTGTCAGGGCTCTTTCAGCTATTTGTAAATAACCCTTGTGGTCAGAGACATCTCAAAACAGTTCTTATAGACCAAATTCAAAATTTATCTTGCTGCTTGACTGCAAGCCAAAGCATCATACCTGATACACAAAATGAAGCTTCTCCCTATAGATGCTGCCTGGCCTGCTGTGTTCCACCAGCATTTTGTGTGTGTTGTTGTTTGAATTTCCAGCATCTGCAGATTTCCTCGTGTTTGCATCATACCTGAGCTTATCACTGAATCCAGCATTGCACTTGGAGATCAAATCCACTGAATTTCATCTCCAGTGCTTTCTAGATTTCACATCATTTTAGTCAAATTCAAGCCTGTGTAGTTTCATTGTGCCTTAGTTATGTTTCGTGTAGTTTGTTTTATTGCGTCTTTCTGCAGGCTTTGTGCTATTCTTTTGCTATACTGATGATGGGCCATACTCTTCCAACTACTGATGCATTACAATTCATATTTCCAATAGATAATTTGCTTGGTCTTTCACTCATTGTGAAACAAAGGTTTTTTTAAAAATCTATCTCTAACTTACAGACGTTTCTTTTTGGATGGATATTTACCCATTTTGATGAGTATTTTGTTGCTGTTGTGCATCTGCTCTCATTGTCAGAAACATTTTAAAAACTATTAAAATCAAGTAAAAATTAGCAAGTTTAATCATTGATATCTGTAAAAATCAACTAAAATACTTAAAGCACTTTAAAGTATTATAAGAACTTGCATTCTCTTTATGTCTATCCCTGTAATGAGTGACTGTTGTCATGAAGAGCTGTGAGGATATGCCAGGTGATTGCAGGCAAGTCTGTTTGTTTAACTTGGTTGACTAAACTCAGAGGTAATGATGTAGTAAAAGGTATGTGGTGCTTATGAATTTTCAGAAGACTTTCGATAAAGTGGTGCAGGGAATAAATGTGCAGACAGATAACTCAGAGGCTGGGGATGACAATCCTGAGCATGATACAGTAGCACAACTAGCAGAGCCACTGCTTTCCAGTGCCAGAGACTCTGGTTCAGTTCAGGTGCAATCTGGTACTATCTGTGTGGAGTTTTCATGTTCCCTCTATGACCTTGTAGGGAATGCTGCTTCAATAGCTCTGGACCAGGGGTTCCCAACCTTTTTTATGTCATGGACCACTACAGTTAACCGAGGGGTCCGTAGACTTCTGGTTGGGAACCCTCTAGATTCTAAAGCATTGATAAACTTGATGTTCACTGTCTTTATTTCACATACTCAAAAAGCTTTGTCCTGATGGTGACACCTGCTTATGCTAATTGAGATATCTCTTTAAGCATCTACTGTTAGTAATTTGACAAATTGCAAGCCATGGCTTCGTAATGATTCAGAATTAACGAGCACTATGAAATTAACTTCCCATGGGGTCCTGATAATTCAATAGTGACAGCATGAAATGTAACAACTTCAGATATTAATATATGAACCTTTTTGTAAACCTGACGTGCCATATGTTTAGGTGAACTTGTCTGCTTAAATAAAAATAAGTAACTGTCCAATTAATAAAATGTGCAATTGGTATCCTTTCCAATTCTCTCTTATAAATTTCTCTTGTCTTCAAGTTTAATACAAAAATAAAGTATTTGTATATAATAGGAAGGATAGCTTTCTTTAGCTTTTTCAGCAAACCAACGAGCTGTAATTGGCTGCATTGGTGTTTTTTGTGAAGTGACCTAAAGACTGATTTATACTTCTGTGTATGGGCTACGCCATAGGCCTGATTTATACTTCTGCGTATGTTGGTGTGTGCATCGCTCTGCAATTCACCACCAAAATGCTAGTTGGCAGTGGGGTTCCTATGCTACTGTGTTGAGTTTCTTCGTGAGAGACATGGACAAGGAAATGCATTTCAAATATTTTCAGATGTCGACAGGTAGATTTGACGATTTGGTTCATCGCCTCCAACCATTTATTTTGCATCGGTGTACGCACAGCCTACAGACATGGCGGAGAAGAAGCTACCGGAAATGTGTAGGAGGAAATGCGACGCTACCAAGCGAACCAATCACAGTTGTTGTGGTCTGCGTCGCTGCGACGTGTTAGTTACTTTATTGGGGAGGTGTGCGTTACCCTACGGCGTAGGGTACGCGGTACCTACGACATGGATTCAACACAGAAGTATAAACCAGGCTTTAGTTAAGAATAAGTTACTCTTTGGAATTTTAATGTAATCAAATATACTATTGCTTGTGAATGCTTACTACCTTTCTAGCAAGGTGGTAGGTCAAGTTTAGAATTTTAGTGTGGGATCAATTGCACTTGTATGTGCCACCCTTTAAGGTGCGTGTCAAGACTATGAGACTGATCTAGAGGAGAGTTGCCAGAATAACACTAGGTAATTCATCCATGCAGGTTGGTTTAAACTATGATTCTAATGAGAGTGCAATGATTAGAATAAACTTTTTTATTGGCAAGATAATCAGAAAACAGCAGCTAGTTTTAAAGGAGCCTATGGAAAGTTGTTAGAATATTGAAGGTACTGCATGAAATAATGGTAGTAGTTGTAGTAGTCATGAACAACTACAGCAAAACACTGCAAACAGAACTCTCTCTTTTCCACAGTGTAAAGAAGAGTTTAAAACACAGTTGCTATAGATCTAAAACTAAATGTTTTTAAAAATATTGAAGTCTTGCATGATTTTTAAATGTTCAACAGCATTTGATAAGAGATGTTAAATCACATATCACACTGCCACAATGGTACCTTTAAGAAAACTACCTATACAAAAAAATTTTTGAAAATTATGCTGCCAAACAAATGTGAAAGAGGTGCTGTTAATTACTTGTGAAATATGAGGTGGATTATATTTAATGTTGACATTATAATCTTTCAGTTCCACTATAGTACATAGGTCAGTAACCTCTGTGCAATTATTTACAACAGATGTTGGGTATTATTCACAAATTTAATGGAATGTTTTTGTAACCCGTGCCTTCACAAAGAAATGTCTGTTGCATATTGCATAGATACTAACAATCAAAGATCACTTCAGGTAATCATAGTTTTTTTCCCCAAAATAAGTGATTTTAAGGGTTTTGCACATTGACTATAGTTAATAGTAATAAACATTTATTTCTTGGGTACATCTGACGCCAGACATTTGGTGTCAGTATTTCCTTAAATAGCTTATTGGATAAATAGGTCTTAAGATTTTAAATCTAACTGTTTTTAGAAGCAAATTTCGGTATTAAATTCACTTTGCTTATCTTTGTTGGAAGTAAATTGTTTAAAGGTTTATGACACTAAGCTGTGACAAATTGCATCTATTAGTAGTTTATCAAAGAGGAAGGAATGACACCTAACAATTTCAAAACATATACAGTGGAAACCAGTGTTCTTCTCTTTATCACTCCAGTCTGGTTTTATTGAACAGCTATAAAGTGAAGATTTCTTTGTTTCTAAAAACTGAATACAGCAACAAATCACACTCTAAGAGAATCAACATAGACATTTTTTAAATGAGACTGTTATTGGGCCTGAATTTGCTAGAGTAGTATCGTAGCATTAACCCTGAGCACAAGAATCATTAATAGGTAAATATTCCAGAAAATTATAGAGTTGGTAACTTTCAGTGTTATGACTGATTGACAACCTTTCCACTGTTGATGTTTCCAAAAGTGGGAAAAAGACTAGGATCACCAAGCAAACTTTTGCTGCCTTTAAGCTATTTTATATCCCTCAAACAACAAGGTTGGAAATAATGATATGAGTGATCTAATAATGACTGATGATTCTGCAGTGGTAGCATTCCCATTGCTATTATCCTTTTCAGTAATCGGTTTTTGTAACTTAATGAGAGAATACGGAGCAAACAGAGGTGGGTAAGTATTGAGGGGCAAGCCTACTTACCAAAACTATAGTTGTGCACGAAACACATAGCCATCTTCCAGTAACTACCCAGCATGTCATCGAGTGATTCTGATGTTTTTTTAAACTGTGTGTGTGTACTAAGTATGTTCAGTTAAGTGCCAAAGGTTGTAGTCTTCTGTGTTGTCCATAATTTTGCTTTATGGTAAGAATTTCATTGAATCTTGTCAGAAGATATGGCTCTGGAAGTAGACGTTCTTAGCCTGCAGTGCTTTTATGGGAGAAGGTGTGATGGCAATGGAAAGTGATCAGAAGTCGACCAGTGATTACTCCCCTTAATCCTTCCTCCACCAAAAACACTTCACTGGAGGTGTATCAGGAAGTATGAGCTGAGATTGTAGAATGATCCCAATTATGACAGGGGCACAAAGGCAATAAATAAAGCAAATTAAACTTTAATTGAAAACAGCATGCAGAGAACTGCATTAGTGAACATGCAGAAAAGCAAAGTAAGCATTTCTTAAGGAAGCTAAAGTGGGAACATATATAGAGTAGCTGGATAAAGAAGGTGATGTCCATGCTTCTGTGGAAACAGGTCGTGGAATTAACTTCTATAATCTTTGACGAATGTATGTTTAACTTTAAAAATATACTGCTTAAAGTTCATTTGATTTCTCAGAGCCATATACCTCAGTCTGCTTTATACTCAGTTATTTCATGTGATGTGTACTTCAACAAGCTGCTAGATGCATTTCAGAAAATTATGGTGCAACTAGATATCTAAGTGAATAGAGAGTGTTGGGGATGGGAAGTATGAGGGGAAAGAGCTGAAAAGTTCAAGCAACAGTGCTATTTCCAGCAGAATCAAGATCCTATATATTAAAGTCATTGCATTTTAAGCAACTTTTTGTCAGTATATTCTGAAAAAGTAATTGAATTTTTAGATCTTAAAACATCAAAATATTTGAAACCCAAGAAAGGAAAGCAAATTGATTAACTCTGGAAGTGCAATGATTTTAATAATTGAAACCTTTCACAAAGAATTGGTCATACCAATATCAAACAGTTTGTGTGTATGGCTTGCATTTCAGGAGGGAGGTGCTTAGGAGAGTATACTATTGTATGTTGTACAGACCCTCCAGAATCACCAGCTGCCTGCACTGTGAGAGCGTGTCCCAGGCAATACCCCAAGACAGTCAAATCCTTGGACCGTGAATGAGCTGTCCAGCCTGTCAAAAGCTTTATAACAAGTTTTAAAGGTTGGCAGACACATTTGAAAACTGTTAAAGTAAAATTAAGCAATTTAAAGAAATTACTAAAAAGATTATTTACAGAAGCATCAAACATTAACACATAATTAGAAACCTGTTAAACCAAGGAAAATATTAACATACTCTAACCTTTTTTTGCGCAGTGTCAAATGATCCCATTCAAATGAATAGTGTCTTTGTTCTCATACGTTTTCTTAGGTGTAATGTTAACTGAATGTGGACCCTTTTTTTGGGGAGTCTTGACTCCAGCTAGAGAAGTCTCAGACTTCTGTGATCGGGCATACATTCTGAGAAGACTAAATTTCTGAGAGACAAGTGGTGATAATTATTAGTTCCCTTTGAAACCTCTGGCTATCAGTCAGCAATGATTCAGCACAATAATTTGTTTTCTATTCCATAAGCTTCAATTTTATTGAAAAGTCTTTGAAAGGGAACTTTGTCAAATTTCATGTCCGCTGACTGGCCGCTTTCCACCGATTATTAAGTTAACTGTTGGATAATTAGGCATTGCTTAGCAGGTGCATGTTTAACATTAATTGCTCCAATTTCTGACCATTAGATGTTAGGCTTATTGATTTTTAATTGCATTATTTCCTGTCTGAAATCCACAAAGTTGTGACATAGGGCAATGTGGCAGTTAGAATTTAATTTTGTTTCAAACATTGTTAGTTTAGCTTATTTATAAAGCTTTTTCAAATGGTTCAAATTGTTCAATTTAATATCGGAGAATATATACAGTATACATCCTGAAATTCTTACTCTTCACAAATATCTGCAAAACAAGAAACCCGAAGAATGAATGATGGTAACATCAGAACCCCAAAGCTTTTTTTTAGTATTGGGATTTTATTTTTAAAAGTTACCTGGGCTTTTATATTCGAATTGAAACGGTAATTTGTTATGTTCCATCCAGTCACTTTTTTTCTATTAGCAGTATCTTGTTTTGCATGTTTATTTTTTGTTTCATATTTGGGAAGGATTTAGAGTTGAACTGTGATAAATTGATTATATTCAAAGGATTCAAAATTGTAAAAGTTGGACTCAAACAACTTTGCTTAGAAAATGCATGGTCTTATAAAAGTGTAGGATGATCATTAACTGAATGCATTATAAATAACATATAAGGTTGAGTGTAATTAAAGTGCAGAGGAGCCCAATACTTCACAGCTTCAAATTATCCAGTACTTTTGTCATTCGTGCAAACTGTTTTGCAATGACAATCTTTGTGCGTTAAAAGGAGGATGAATATAGAATTCAGAGAGAAAGACACATCTCCAAAAGTTCTAAGATCAAGGCACCCCTAATAATACACAGAACAAGGAACCAGCAGGTAAATTGTAACTTGCGACCTGTGAGCATAGATTAAAATTGTTAGAGAAATTTTCTAAAAGGGGATAGTGAGCAGCCAGAAGTTTTGGTATGTATTGGCACCAATGACATGAGAAGGAAAGGGGAGGAGGTCCTGAAGAGAGAATTTTGGGAGTTGGGTAAAAAGCTGAAAAGTGGGTTCTCCACAGCTGGCAATTGGGCAGTTGCTGTACAAATAGATGCAGTGTGCCGTGAGGCTATGAGGAAGTACAGGCAGATGATAGAGCAAAATTGAAGTCAATGGCAAAAGTTAAAGTGTAACGGGGGGCAAAATCAAAAAGGGTGCTGAATACAGGACTGAAGGTATTTGAATGCACGCAGTATACTGAATAAGGTAGATGATCTTGTGGCACCGTTAGAGAGTGGCAGGTATGATATTGTAGGTACATCTAGTTGTGGCTGAAGGAAGAACATAGTTGGAAACTTAACATCCATGGGTCCACGGGGTGGGGTGGCTATATTGGTTAATAAAACTGAAAAAAAAAGGAAAAATTGATAGGAACAGAAAATGTAGAATCATTGTCGAAAGAGTTAAGAAACAGTAAGGGTAAAAAGATCCTGATGGGAGTTATATTAAGGCTTCCAAATAAAAGTAGGCAGGATGTGGTCTACAAATTACAACAGGAGATAGAAAAAGCATGTTTAAAGGACAATGTTGCGATAATCATAGAGGATTTGAATATGCAGGTAGATTGGGGAAATCTGGTTGGTGCTCTATCTCAAGAAGAGGGAATTTGTACCGTGCCTATGAGATACTTTTTAGAACAGCAACTAGGGGAACAGCAATTCAGGATTGGATATTATGTAATGACTCAGATTTGATCTGGAAGCTTAAAGAAAGGAACCCTTGGGAGGCAATGATCATGATATGATAGAGTTCACCCTTCTGTTTGAGAAGGAGAAAATCAAATGTATCAGTATTACAGTACAGGAAATTACAGAGCATCAGGAGCTGGCCAAGTTGATTGGAAGGTGACACTAGCAGAGATGATAGCAGAATAGTAATTATGGGGGGATGTGGGGAATTCAGAAGGTGCAGGATAGATGCATCACAAAGTAGTAGTCTAAATGCAGGATGATACAACACTGGCTGACAAGGGAGGTCAAAGACCATATAAAAGCAAATGAGAGGGCAAAAAATAAAGGAATAATTAATGTGCAGTTAGAAGATTTGGAAGTGCTTAAAAAGCAACAGAAGGCAGCTGAAACAGGAAAGAAAAGATGAAATTTGAAGGTAAGCTAGCTAATAAATCAAAGACTATACCAAAAGATTTCAGAAATATAAAGATTAAAAAAGTCGTGAGTGGCTATCAGACTGCGGATAAATGACGTGGGAGATAGTAATGGGGGACAAGGAAATGGTAGACGATCTGAATAAGTATTTTGCATCAGCTTTCACTGTGGAAGACGCTAGCAGTATGCCAGAAGTTGGAGTGTGTCAGGGGGCAGAAGTGAGTTGAGTTAATATTACTAGGGAGAAGGTGCTTGGGATGATGAAAGATATGAAAGTAGATAATTCACCTGGGCCAGGTGAGCTACACTCCATTGTTCTGAAAGAAGTAGCTGAAAAGATTGTGAAGCATCAGTAATGATGTGGAAGGGGTGTTTCATATAATGGGAGAGTCTAGGACCAGAAGGCACAGCCTCAAAATAGAGGGATGTCCATTTAGAATAGAGATGAAGAATTTCTTTAGCCAGAGGGTAGTGAATCTGTGGAATTTATTGCCATAGGTGTCTGTGGAGGCCAGGTAATTGGGTGTATTTAAGCTGGAGGTTGATGGGTTCTTGATTAGTCAGATGTCAAAGGTTATGGGGAGAAGGCAGGAGAATGGGTTGAGAGGGAAAATAGATCAACCATGTTGAAATGGCAGAACAGACTTGATGGGCCAAATGGCTTAATTCCCCTATGTCTTATGGTATTGTCGAACAGTCAGAGTAATGTCACCTTGCTTCAGGAGCCTGTCCTGTCATCAAAGAGCTGATGTGAAAGAGTGTGTTGAAACTGCAGAAATTGAGGGTTTTTAACTAGAGTATGAGGAGTCCCATATGGTACTGTACCAGTCTTGCATATTGTTTGGTCAGAGCTGGAACTGATTGGAAGGAATACTGGGGTTCAGGTGGTAGAGAGGTTGGTTCCAGTAATTGATTATCCCAGTGTGGACTACAATTCAAAACAAATGTAGGGAAATTATTCATTTTGGAAAGTATTAGCAATAGTATAAGTGAAGAGGATCTCATGGGTATAATTTCAGTTACTTGCCTGAATAAAATGCAAATTGACACAAGGAGAAGCATTTTTGGTGAATATGTAATTTGAGGAGTACAGTGGGTTAATGTAGAACAAATCAAATTTACCACTAGACTTGGAGAATCTTTCTGGGAACATGGTTGTGCATTTAGGGCATTTGTAGAACTTTGACAATAACTGGGTTGAGATGCCCTTGAGTAAAGGAGAGGGGATAAAGAATTGGTTTTAAAGTAAATTTAAAAGAAGAATGTGGATTTTTGAGCAATTATGAAAATCAGACTCTTGAGATATCTGCATTGCTCCATTTCTGTACAATTGTTCTAAATTTGAGTTCACCACCATTGATAGTCAAGCCTTCAGCTTTCATGGACTTGCATTTTAGAGTTCCCTATAAATGTTTTCATTTTTCTATCCTCATTTCCTCCTTTAATGTATTCTTTGCAACCAGCCTCTTAGATTAAGATCTTGGTAAACTATGTTAAGTATTGTACAGCCAGCATTTTGTTATTTCTTTTGTGTAGCACCTTGGGACATAATTGTTTTATTAGACCTCATATTTACATGGTAATTCTATTTACACTTTCTATTTTTTAATCGGGTATAAGTATTAAAAACTATCTTTAAATTGAAGCTTTCATCACAAAAGATAACTTCAGTTGATCTGGCTTTATTCTTTCTAATCCATTCTTGGTGGGTTGGGTAGTGATGTGAATACAGGTAAAACTGCTGAATAGATAAATTCGATATAAGGAGTGAACATTCTATGTAATAAATAAACTTTGTATATTTAATCTTCATAACAGTTGTGATGTTATATGTAATAAGTTACAAGAACTGATAAATTGTATTTATAATAGAACAAAATTGTTTTATATATTTTAATTATGGTTATCTACATGATTACTGTGTTATCTTTATTAAGGCCATAATATTTTTTTTCTTTTTTCATGCAATGAATGTCGATTTATCTCAACGTAGTATACACGATTCCTTTGTCAGTCTCCACTCCAGGTAAGAACCACATTAGATTCATTGGTATGTTTTGAATTTTTTTTTGTAATTTGAGATGCAGAAGCAAAGCTAGGTATCTGCCATTTATTGCTTTAGAATAAGATACTACATTGCTGAAAATTTAAGATGTGAGCTCAGTTTCTTTTGATGAACCATGGATCTGGATGAACCATAAGGTCTGCAATCTGCTGAAGGCCAAATCAGAAGCATTCAGATCTGCCGACTAAGTAGGATGCAAGAGGTCCAGGAATGATCTCTGGAAAGCCGTCTCAAGGACAAATTGGTAATGCCAGACTGAATGTGAATCACTGGGGCAGGGCTTGAATGCTATTACCTCTTACAGTGTGAAATCAAGTGACACTGGTGATAACTCCCAGGAGAGCTCAATGCCTTTTATGCTCACTTTGACCATCAATACATGGAGGAATCTTCACGAACTCCCACAGCTCTCTATGATCGTGTGATTTCGGTCTCTGAGGCCAATGTGAGAGCATCTTTCAGAAGGGTAAACTCATGGAAAACATTAGGCCTAGATTGGGTACCTGGCTGAGTAGTAAAGACCTGTGCTTGAATGTTCATTGATTTCTTTTACCTCTCACTTGGACAATCTGAGGTACCTACCTGTTCCGAGCAGGCTTTAATTATACCGGTGCCTAAGAAGAACGTGGTATCCTGCCTCAATGATTATTCAGTAGCACTTGGAACCACTGTGAAGTATTTTGAGAGGTTTATTGATGAAACATCAATTTCTGTCTCACAAGTGACTTGGATCTGCTCCAATTTGCCCACCAGCATAACAGGTCCACAGCAGATACTATTTCATTGGCTCTTCAGTCAACACTGAAACATGTAGATGGCAAAGATGTAGACATCAGGATGTTCTTTATTGACTACAACTCAGCATTCAGTGCTATCATCCCTTCAAAACTAATCAATAAATGTCGAGACCTCGGCCTCAATACATCATTGTGCAATTGGATCCTCAATTCCATCACTAACAGACCCCAGTCAATTCAGATTGGCAATGGCATCTCTTGCACAATCTCCATTAGTACAGGTACACTACAAGGCCATGTGCTAACCGCTGCTCTACTCGCTTTACACTTATGAATGTGGCTAAGCACAGCTCCAATTCTATATTTAAATTTGCTGACGATACTGTCATTGGCTGAATCAAATGAGGTCATGAATCAATATGTAGTATATAGGAGGGAGACAGAAAATCTGGCTGAGTGGTGCCACAACAACTAGCTCTCAATGTCAACAAGAGCAAGGAGCTGACAATTGACTTCAGGACGAGGAAACCAGAGGTCCATGAGCCAGTCCTCATTGGGGGATCAGAGATGGAGAGGGGTTAGCAACTTTAAATGCCTCGTTATTATCATCTCAGAAGACCTGTCCTGGGACCAGCGTGTAAGTGCAATTATGAAGAAAGCATGGCAGCTCCTCTACTTCCTTGGGAGTTTGCAAAGATTCAGCATGATATTTAAAACTTCAACAAACTGTGTGGTGGAGAGTTTATTGACTGATTACATCAAAGCCTGGCAAGGCCGCACCAATGCCCTGGAATGAAAAATCCTACAAAAAGTAGAGCGTATGGCCCAATGCAACACGGGTAAAGCCCTTCCCACCATTGAGCACATACATGGAGCACTGTTGCAAGAAAGCAGCATCCACCATCAGGGACCCCCACCACCCAGGTCATGCTCTCTTCTCATTGTTGCCATCAGGAAGAAGGTACAGGAGCCTCAGGACTCACACCACCAGCTTCAGAAACGGTTATTATCCCTCAACCATCAGGCTGCTGAACCAATGGGGATAACTTCATTCAACTTCACTTGTCCCATCACCGAACTGTTTTTACAACCTTCATCACCATGTTCTCGAAATTTATTATTATTATTTTCTCCTTTTCATTTGCACAGTTGACTTTTGTACATAGGTCATTTGACTGTCCTGTTGGGTGCTGTTTTTCACTGATTCTATTACAATTCTTGGATTTACCAAGTATGTCCACAAGAAAATGAAACTCAGGGTTGTATGTGTTGTCATGTATGTACTTTGATAATAAATTGACTGAACTTTTTTAAACAATTTGTTATGTGGATTTATCAGGCGAAGGAAATTGAACTGGCATTAATAGTTAATTTGGTTTCTGTCACAGTATGTTTTTACTAGTATTGATTGCTGTGAAATATAATGCAATATTTGACTGGTTTCATATACTGAGATTTTGCTCTATGACTTTCAGCTTGTATATACAATTAAATGATTGAAATTGTTTACATTGATTTGATTAAATATAAAATGCATCACTGTTACTAAATCAAATGAGATTTAAGATGACTGAAGTAATTAATGTGCCTCAGCTGTATGTGAACGTATTCTGACTTTGGGTGTCGAGAACTGTTTGTATCTGGAAGAAATATGACAAAGGTGATAGAGCATGGAACTAGGCCCTTTGACTCAACTGATTCATGCCAACCACAACACCCATGGCAGCCAATCATATTTGCCTATTACTTGGCCATAACACTCTAAACCAGGGGCTTCCAACCTTTTTTATGCCATGGACCAATACCATTAAGCAGGGGGTCTGTGGATTCCAGGTTGGGAACCCCTGCTCCAAACTTTTCCTATCTATTCAAGTGTATTTGAAGTATTGTTAATGTACCAGCTTAACCATTTCCGCAGCTCATTTCATAAACAGGCTACCTCTGGGTGAAAAATTTGCCCCTCTGATTTCTGTTAAATCTCTCCCCTCTTGCCCTAAACCTGTGCCCTCCAGTTCCTTATTCTCCAACTTTGGCAAAAAGACTGGATTTACCTCCCTTCATTCTCCAATCCTTCATTGAATAAAGTGTGCTCAACTTCTTGCCATTATATAGTTCCTTGAGTTCAGAAACATCCTCAAATCTCTGTACTCTTTCCAGCTTAATAACATTCCTGTAGCAGGGTGGTCAAATATTTATCCTTATCTGCAAACGATTCTGCATCACTTTTTTTTTAAATCTCTTTCACACTTTTGTTCTACAGTTTTTTCCACTTAATCTCTCCACTGTGATCCCTGGTTATACTATATGGTTTCATGTGTCACTTACAGTATTCTGGGTGAAAACTGAGGCCAGTTTTCTTGGAGACCCAAGAAGAATTGGTGATAGTAAATATTTCAGTTACTGTATTTATTTCCTTTTGCTGTGTGGATCATGACATAGATGAAGTAAAATCAGAAATTGAAATGTTAGTAGCTCCATTTCTGTCCACTTGCGAAAAGTCGTTATTGTGTGCAATCCAACATGCAAGCGCGTATTTTGATTTTCATTTGTTTTAGTTCTCTTTATGAAAATACAGATACTTACACAGTAAGTGATGAATCAGGATTGAATTGTATAAATAATGTTGCAGAAACTTCACTACATTTGTTTATGTATCAAATTTGAAGTCATACTTAATAAATAAATGCACTCAGGTAATCTCTTAACATAGTAACTTGTCACCCCCACCCTGATCAGAATCAGGTATAATAGCACTGGCATATGTTGTGAGATTTGTTAACTTAGTGGCAGCAATACAATGCAATTCATGATAAATATAAAAAATAGATTACCGTATGTATATTAAATAGTTAAATTAAAAATAGTAGTGCAAAAACAGAAATAATAATTTTTAAAAGTGAGGTAGCACCCCTTGAAGAAGTCTTGGATACTAGAGACTAGTACCCATGATCAAGCTGACTAATATTACAACTTTCTGTAGCTTCTTTTGATCCTGTGCAGTAGCCTCCTCCATACCGGACAGTAATGCAGCCTGTCAGAATGTTCTCCATAGTGCATCTGTAGAAGTTTTTGAGTGCTTCAGGTGATAAACCAAATCTCAAACTCTCAATGAAATATAGCCACTGTCTTGCCTTCTTTGTAGCTGCATCAATATGTTGGCACCAGAGATATTGACACACAGGAACTTGAAATTGCTCACTCTCTCCACTTTTGATTCCCTATTAGGATTGGTTGGTGTTCCTTTGTCTTGCCCTTTCTGAAGTCCACAATCAGCTCTTTCGCCTTACTGATATTTTGTGCAAGGTTGTTGCTGTGACACTCAACTAGCTGGTATATCTCGCTCCTGTACACCCTTTCGTCTCCATCTGAGATCCTGCCAACAATGGTTGTATCATCAGCAAATTTATAGATGGCATTTGAGCTCTGCCTAGCTACTCAGTCGCTACTCAGAGAGAGTAGAGCAGTAGGCTAAGCACTCATCCCCGTGGTGTGCCAGTGTCACCGAGGAGGAGATGTTGTTACTAATCTACACAGATTGTGGTCTCTGATTCAGAAGTCGAGGATCCAATTGCAGAGGAAGCTATGGAGGCCCAGGTTCTGTAGCTTAGCGATCATGACTGTAGGAATGATGGTATTAACTGCTGAGCTGTAGTCAATGAACATCATCCTAACATGGGTGTTTACATTGTCCAGATGATCTAAGGCTGTGTGAAGAGCCATTGAGATTGTATTGGGTCCAGGTGCTTGCTGAGGTGGGATTTGATTCTAACCTTGACCAACCTCTCAAAGCAATTCATCACCTTAGATCTGAGTGCTACTCGAGGATGGCTGTTAAGGCAGCTCACACTTTTTTTGGGCACTGGTATAATAGTTGCCAATTTGAAATGGGTAGAAACCTATTCTCACCTGCCTATTACTTTCTCCTGGGTCCTCTCCTCCCTGCCTTTCTCCTATGGCCCACTCTCCTCTCCTATCAGATTCCTTCTTCTCTATCCCTTAACCTTTCCCATCCGCCTGGCTTCACCTATTACCTTCCAGCTAGCCTTCTTCCCCTCCCACCCCACCTTTTTATTCTGGCATCTTCCCACTTCTTAGTCCTGAAAAAGGGTCTCAGCCTGAAATGCCAACTATCTATTTTGTTAGGTGCTGACTCTTACAACTACCTGGACTATACCTCTTCCCATCCAATTACTTGTAAAATTGCCATCCCCTTCTCTCAATTCCTTTCCCTCCACATCTGCGCTCAGGATGATGCTTTTCATTTCAGAACTAAGATGTCCTCCTTCAAAGAAAGGGGCTTCCCTTTCTCCACTATCAACGCTGCTGTCAACTGCATCTCTTCCATTTCTGCCCTCATTCCATCCTCTCGCCACCTCAGCAGGGATTGGGTTCCTCTTGCCCTCACCTATCACTCCATCAGCCTTTGCGTCCAACACATAATTCTCCATAACTTCTGCCATCTCCACCTCCTTATTCACTACCTTTCAGGGCCCTAAACAGCCCTTCCAGGTGAGACGATACTTTACCTGTGACTCTGTTGGGGTTATCTACTGTACCCAGTGCTCCTTGGTGCGTCCTCCTGTATATCGGTGAGACTCGATGTAGACTGGAAGACCGCTTTGCCAAACACCTACGCTCCGTCCCCCTAAAAAACCAGGATCTGCCAGTGCCCATCCATTTTAATTCCACTTCCCATTCCAACATGTCAGTTCATTGCCTTCTGTACTTCCGTAATACGGCCATGGTTAGGTTGGAGGAGCAACACCTTGTATTCCATCTGGGTAGCCTCCAACCTGATGGCGTGAACATCGATTTCTTGAACTTCCGGTAATGCCCCCCCCCCCCCCACCTCTCCTTCACCATTCCCCATTCCCATTTCCCCCTCTCAACTTATCTTCTTACCTGCCCATCACCTCCCTCTGGTGCTCCTCTCCTTTTTCTTTCTGTCATGGCCTTCTGTCCTCTCCTATCAGGTTTCAGCTCTACATCCCTGTATCTTTTTTTTCCCAGCTCTTTACTTCACCTCTCCCTCCCCGATTTCACCTATTACCACCTGCTTCCTACTCCCCTCCCCCACCTTCTTACTCTGATTTCTCATCTTTTTTTCTCCAGTGTTTTCCATAGATGCTGCCTGGCCTGCTGGGTTCTAACAGCATATTGTGTATGTTGCTTAGATTTCCAGCATCTGCAAAATATTACTACCAAATATTGCTTTCGACTATTCTGTTCTCTGTACATCTAAAGGTACTACCTATACACAAGTTATTATAGATGAAAATGAAGATGAGTTATATTTGGTTTACAAAGCATATGTCCCTTGTTGGAAGAGTTTAGAACCAGGATTCACAAGTTTCACAATGAAGGGTAGGTCATTGGGGACAGAAATTTCTTTCTGACTTGAGAAAACTCTCCAAATCTGTTAGATTCTAGTGATTTAAGGCCATAAGACAAAAGAGCAAAATTAGGCCATTCGATCATGGCTGATTTCAAAGTTCAAGTTCAAAGTAAATTTATTATTAAAGTACAATATGTCACAATATACAGCCATGAGAATCATTTTATTGCAAGAATACTCAGTAAGTCCAAGAACCATATTAGAATCAATGAAAGACCACACCTAACATGGTGGACAGTCGATTTCGAAAAAAATCAACGAACTGTGCAAATACAAAAGAGAAAAAATAAAAAAGAAGCAATAATTATCAAGAACATGAGATGAATAGTCCTTGAAAGTGAGTCTATAGATTGTAGGTACAGTTCAGTGATGGGGCAAATGTGGTTGAATGAACTTATTCCCACTGATTCAAAAGCCTGTTGGTTGAAGAGTAATAACTGTTCCTGAACCTGACAGTGTGAGTCCTGAGGCTCCTGTACCTTCTTCCTGATGGCTGCAGCAAGAAGAGAGCGTTAACTGGATGGTGGTGTCTGTGATGGATTCTACTCTCTCAACTCCGTTCTCCTGCCTTATCCTAAGGTTCTTAAGGTCGATAGGTTCTTAACTAGTAAGAGTGTCAGTCAACCTGTTGATTTAAATATACCCAAAGACTTGGCCTCCACAGAAATCTAAATTCAGAATTCCAAAGAATCACCGCCCTCTGGCTAAAGAAATTCCTCCTGTATCTATTTGAAAGGGATATCCTTCTATTCTGAAGCTGTGCCCTCTAAAGCTAGACTCTCCACTGTTGGAAATATCTGATCCTTGTCCACTTTATCCAGGCTCCTTAATATTTGGTGAGTTTCAATGAGATTCCCTCTTATTCTTCTAAACTCCAGTCATTACAGGTTCAGACCCATTGTTAACCCTTTCATTCTGTGGATCATTCTCCTCTGGACCTTCTCCAAAGCCAGTACATCCTTCCTTGGATATTGGGCCTAAAGCTGCTCAAGACATTCCAAGTGCTGTCTGACCAACACCTTGTAAAGCTTCAACATTACATCCTTGCTTTTTATTCTCAAAATAAATGCTAACATTGCCTTCCTTTATTTTCATTCCTTTAACCAAAGTGCATAAATATACTTTTTTCTATACTGTATTCCATCTGCCACTTCTTTGCCAATTCTCCTAAATTAAGTCCTTCTGCAGACTTCCTGTTTCTTCACCTATCTTTGTGTCATCTTCAAATTTAGCAAAAAAGTCATCAATTTTGCCATCCTGATCACTTGGTATCTGAAAAACAGTGGTCCCAACAGTGATCCTTACAGAACACCACTAGTGACTGGTAGCCAACCAGAAAAGGCCCCCTTTATTCCACTCTTTCTCTTCTGCCAGTTAGCCGATTTTCTCTCCATGTTAGTAACTTTCCTGTAATGCCATGAGCTGTTATCTTGTTTAGGAGCATCTTGACAATGGCTTCTGAAAGTCTAAGTACACAATATTTACTGACACTGCTTTGTCTATCCTCTCAAAAAATTCAAACAAGTTTGTCAGGCAAAATTTCCCTTGAGGAAACCATGCTGATTTTGCCTATTTGATCATGTATATTGAAGTACCCAAAAACCTCATCCTTAATAATGGACTCTTAACCACTGAATTCAGGCTATCTAGCCTATAATTTCCTGTATTTTGCCTCCTTCCCTTCCTTAAAGAGTAGAATGACATTTTCAATTTTCCAGTCCTCTGGAACCATTCCAGAATCTAGGGATTCTTGAAAGGTCATTACTAATGCCTCCACAATCTCTTCAGCTGCCTCTTTCGGAACCCTAGGGTATAGTCAATCTGATCCAGTGACTTAACTACCTTCAGACTTTTTAGCTTCCATAGCACCTTCTCCTTATTAATAGCGACTGCTCTTAATTCTGCCCCCGACACTATCTAATTTATGGCCTACTGCTGGTGTCTTCCATGGTAAGACTGATGCAGAATACTAATTCTGTTTGCTTGCTGTTTTAAGACACCATTCTACCTCTCAAGCATCATTTTCTCGTGGTCCGATATCTATTCTTGCTTCTTTTACTTTATATATATATATATATATATATATATATATATATATATATATATATATATATATATAATCTGAAAAGCCTTTGGTATCATCTTTTATATTGGCTTGCTTACTTTCATATTTCATCTTTTCTGTTAGTTTTTTTTAAGATGCCTTTTGTTGGTTTTTAAAACTTTCCCAATCATTAGGCTTTCCCTCTAATATTTTCTATATTATATGTTCTCTCTTTTGCTTTTATGTTGTATTTGACTTCCTTTGCTGCGTCCCTTTAGAATGCATCTTTGGGATGAACTGATTCTGTGCCTTCCGAATTACTCTGAGAATCTTCATCCTTTGCTGCTGTACTGTTATCCCTGCTGTTGTTCCTTCCCAATCTACTTTGACCTGCTCCTGCCTCATGCTTCTCTAATTCCCTTTCTTCCACTGTAATACTGGTATATCTGATTTTAGTTTCTCCCTCTCAAACTGCAGGGTGTATTATGATTTCATATTATGATCACTGTCTGCTAAGGATTCCTTTACCTTAAGCTCCCAATTCAAATCTGCTTTCATAACATAACATAACACCCAGAATTGCCTTTTCTATAGTGGGCTCAAACATAAAAGCCATCACATAGCATTTACAAATTACTTCTTTTGCTATCCAGTATCAAAGTGACTTTAACAATTTACTTTTGCATTGAAATTGCTTATGTCCATTGTAACATTGCCCATTTTACATGCCTTCTCTGTATCCCATTGTAATTTGTACCCCACAACCTGGCTACTGTTCAGAAGCCTGTACTTAACTCCTGTCATGGTTCTTTTTAATCTTGCAGTTTCTTAATTCTACCCACATGGTTTCTACATCTTTGCCTTGTTGAAGGCCAGTTCAGTGGTGTCTAATTCATTGAAATACAGCAACTATTGAACTTTGAGAAAGAAATAGGCATTGCTTCCTCTCCCTGTCACCCCCCAAGCACAGCGCCCATGACTCTCCATGCATCAGCTGTTTTATGTTGCTCCAGGGGCCAACAAAAGTTTGCATTTCTAGTTCTATTTCTCCATGTTACAACAGGACGCAGTTTCTAAAAGGATATGATTGAAAGCTTTTTTTAAAATATGCTTTGAAGACAAATTTGTTTATGTTGAAACCATCTCAGACTATGAATATTGTAAGTTTAGATTACTAGATAATGGATAGTTCATAATTCTTTTTATCATTGTAAATATATTGAGGTAGGATAAAGAAACTGCTTTCAAAAGTTCATTTGGAAGAGGTACTGTTGTGAAAAAATATATTTTGTGAAGTGAAATATTTCATACCAGTTTGGCTGTCAGTGTTGACACTTAGCACTTGCTGAAAAAGTATGAAGCAGTCAGTAAAGGTTAAAGGCTCGTTTTATTTTTACACTGATATTTTGCCAAGGTTCCTCAATTGTTCTAGTTTTATTTCCTTTTTGCCACAATAGCCACCATGGTATACTGATTGATTAATGATTAAAACTAAATTGTCTTGTACAACTTTGCCAGCTACAAGCTCCCTTTACTTTTCCATAGTTTGCATTTCTTTTTCTTTCACAGAATCGATATTTTTCAATTAGTTTGAGAGTAGTCAACTAGAAATTTATTAACTGTAGCTATTTATTTGGCATTTAGAATCCTTACGCAAGTCATGGTATTTGCATGTGGCAAAAAACAAGTTGCAGTGTTGACACTGTGAAATCAAACGTCACAAAATTGTCATGTCCCTTCAGGAAAGAAAGAAAAATAAAAATTTTAAATTGTATATTACACTTTGCGTCACTTTCATGAAATTTATCAGCATTGAAGTACTTTTGAAGTTTAGTCACTGTGATAACATAAATAAAAAGTTTTGCTCAGTTTATGCATGGCAAGTTACTACACTGGGCATTGTGTTTCAAAATCAGAAAATCTGATTCTGGGGAAACTTGTCCAGTGATACTGGACAATAAAGATTTTGCTTCCTGATTACTCTTGAATGTAAGTTTATGGATTTTAGACTGCTAATCATGAAAATCACCATTAAATTTCCCTATCACACACCATTTATTTTTAATTCCCCTGCATTTATTTTAATTCCTAATTCAAGTCAATTAAAATGTTGCCCACCTTGTAAGCTATTTTGCTTAGGCAAGGCAGATGCTACTTGGCAGGACAGGTTTTAGAAAGGCTATAAAAATCATTACCTACACCATTCTAAGCATTGTGATTATATGTGATCACTTTGATCACGCTGATGTGCATTCTCTGCACGCATAGCATATTGAGTGTACTCATAAAATAATTGTATTTGTGATAGCAAAATGTCTTTCATGTGTTACAACAGCTGCAATACTTTGTTGTATTTGTGGCAAGTATATACTTAAAGCTCAAAGAAGGATCTTAACTCCTGTTATTAAGAAAGCCGATGAGCCCTACTTCAGATGTAAAATTGGTGACCAAGACACAGCCTTGGCTCCTTGCAACTTGCGCAGCCAATTTTAAAGCTTGGCTCAAAGATACTCGGATCTCAGTGCTGTTCACGGTCCCGATGATATGGCGAGAGCAGAAGGATCATTGACAGACTGCCATTTTGGTTTGACCAGTGGTGTCTGGTTTCTCTGCTAGAAACAGAAAAACCATTGAATATCCCTATCTCCCTTCAGTCATGAGACTGCATGGTGCTAGTCTTCCAGTGCCAAAGCCATTAGAATCTAGAGGAGGCTGATGAAGATGTCATGATGCACAGCCAGGAATGGAAAATGATACTGATACAGATTTTGAACCCTTTGCGTTAAGTAAGCCTCATCTGATAACTCAATCTGGGTTAAAAGAGCTGGTCGGAGACTTGGGTTTGCCAAACACAGAAACAGAATCACTGGAATCAAGACTTCAAGGATGAAATCTGCTGTCACCGGGCACAAAAATTTGCATCATGTCGGCCACTGAAATCGATGTACAGGCCTGAAAGAGTTAAGGGTCCTGCAAATACTAATACTATATAGTCATGATAATTAGTTCATGTCTAAATACAGGATTTTATGATAGAGCTGGTAATGACTTCATTATCCAGATTTTCAGAAATGATTTATGAATGAGGATGAATTTATGTTGCCCAAATGGCTGTTATATGGGGGTCACCCGTTGTGCTTTACTGTACTACCACTTACAATCTCATCTAAGCCTGGGTTATTCTGCAGCTACCAGTTTCAGGGATGTACCAGTGGAGAGCAGTTCACAGTTGATAGATTGATTTGATATTGCAAGCAGCAGACATGGCGAAATCAAAGACATTGTAGAATTATGTAACATTCCTCAAGCTTTGGTTTACTGGGTGTTTTGAGACAAAGGGACCACTGATGATAATGTGGTTGTAGCAGTAGTGGAACAGCTTGATTAGTTGAGCACTCTAGCTGTGATTTTATCTGGCCTTTTGAGCTTTGCCAAAGTTTGAGAAGAGGCTTGCATTTGAGCAGAATGCTGATTATCAAGCTCCCTGATTTAAAGTCTTACCTCGAAGATAACTTCTGAATAAAAGTTTCAATGGAATCACAGTAATTTTCAATATTAAAAGGTATATTATTTCTATAAACCAAGCATATTAAAAATAAACCAAAATAATGGAGATAGAAATTGGTATTATATAGCATCTAGTGTGAACTTGATTTGTGACATTTTCAATAAGATTTAACTTTGCCAGTCATCATTAAGAGAAACAATTAAAAAGAATAGTTTCCCCACATTAATCAAGTACCATTCCACCATGTCAGAGTTACCAGTTTTTTTGCAGATGACGTCAGACCCATTCTTAATTCTTCGGGTAACATTGCAATCCACATCCCTCTTACAGCACAGGAGATATTCTAGCTGGAGCAGATAAGTAACATTGTGCCTCAGGAGCTAGACTCGGTGTGGATTCTGCTGCCTGCATCAGAGAGCCAGCCATTGGAGGAATTGATGTGCAGTCTAACATTCAGTGCTTGTCTCAGTCACTTTTCTTGTGGTCACAGGACCCTGATGGATATTATTGATGTGGAATGCTACAAGTCTGATTCACTGATCTATTGGTAGACAGCATGGGCGGTCGGTGGGGTAGCTGTGTCGCCTTGGACACAGCGAGAACTAGGCCTGAAGTTGTGGTGTCGCCTGTTTACAGCCGCCCAGGAGAGAGGTGGCAGAGTCGGTGAACTCCATCAGAGGCGGTTTGACGTGGTATCTAAACTGAAGTTGGTGCTGCTTCAAGTGTTTGCTTGGCAGAAGACAAGCTGTATTGTGTTCAACTACAGATTGCAGCAATATTCATGGTCTCGGGGTTTTGGAGCACATATTTCTTGCGTAACTATTTTACTGATATCTTATTTGAGCTTGCTATCTTACATGTGCCTTGTGCTATGTGTTGCTGTTGGTACTGTGTTTTGCACTTTGGGCCAGAGTAAAGCAGTTTCTTTTGGCTATATTCATGAGTATTCATGTACGGTTGAATCACAAACTTGAAGTTGACAATCAATATCTCCCCATTTTTGGACTCACCTTTGATCAAAAACTAAATGGACCGTCTACATCAATACTCTGTCTACAGGAGCACATCTGATTCTAGTTAGTCATGAAAACTGACATAGCTCCTGACTCCTTGAAGCCTTTAAAACATCTGCAATTTGTGTCATGTGTAATGGAATATGCTCTGTTTAACTGCGTGTGTAGTTCTATCAATACTCAAGAAACTTAACATTATTAAAAGTAGCTGACATAATTGCCACCTTCAGATGCCAGTCCAAACATTGACCCCCCCCTCCCACCACCATCACAAAGGCACTGTGACTGCAGTTTATGCCATCAGCGAAATGCACTGTAATAATTTGTCAATGCACTGTGACACCTATCATCCAGCTCATCAGATAGTACTTTGTCACGTTGCCAAGAAGTTGCATTCCAAATTGACTCGACAATGAAATAAAGTAATCCAATATTTGGGACAGTCGGATTTGTACAGCCAGATTTAGGAAACAGCTTCTTTCCAACTGTGATAAGACTGCTGAACAGATCCTGACCCAGATCTGGGCCGTACCTTCCAAATATCTGGACCTAACTTGCACTACCTTACTTTCCCTTTTCTATTTTCTAATTATGATTTATAATTAAAATTTTTATTATATTTACTTCAATTTGTACTTCAGGGAGCGCAAAGGGCAGAAACAAATATCACTGTGATGATTGTACGCTCTAATATCAATTGTTTGGTGACAATAAAGTAAAGTAAGTATTTAGAACTTTCTACCTTATCCTGGAAATGCTTTCATCACATGTTCCGTCTTGGTCCCTAAAACCATTTTGGCCCTACTTTTTCAAGAACAATTAGGGAATGGTCATATTTATATTGCTTACAACAGAAATGAGTGAACAAAAATCACGACAATAGAGTGGTATAGATTAGCTGTGCATAATCGATATGTATATATCTAGTAGTTTGGTGAGCTGCCCAAAAAACATTGCTGCATAGCACTGATGCCATTTTGAATGGCTGTTCGTTAGTCGATGTGTGTAGCTTTTCATTGATTACGTTGTATTTCTTTGTTCTACTGTGAATGCCTACAAGAAAATTGAATCTCAGGGTAGTATATGGTGACATATATGTACTTCAGTCTATATGTTTTTATTAACTAAAATGGAAAAGTACTTAGAGCAGCAACATGAAACTTTTGAGGCAGTTTAATTTTATTTTCTTTGTTAAATCCTGACTCAATAAGAACTGGAATTTACTATGCTTTGTAATTTTCAGTGATTTTCTCCCCCATTATTTTCTATATCTGGCACCAGTAACACCTTTGATTTATTTGCCTTCTGCATTATTATACTTAATGTTCAAAGAGTAAATGCACACTCTCACACTAAAAGCACCAGTGTGATTAGTTTAAAATGAAGCATTTTGTATTTTATAATTTGTAAAGCTCGAGATTTTGCTCGTAAAACACATTTCTCCAAACTAGTGGGTAAATTGAGTGCCACTAGAGTGAGCCCTCACTTGCAATTTAGAAGAAATTGCATTGGAGAAGAGAGCTTTATATGTTTTGTACTCTACCTTCTTGACACAAGACATTAAGTGGTCTTTGTACTTCACTGGCTCTTTTGTTTTAGTACATTTGTTACAAAAAGGACAGGTTACAACTAAACCCAAAGGGGTTCAATATCCTAGCAGGTGGGTTTAATAGAGCTGTTAGGGAGAGTTTAAACTACAGGCAGTTCCCGGGTTACATATGAGTTCCGTTCCTGAGTCCATCTTTAAGTCGGATTTGTACGTAAGTCGGAACAAGTACATCCCGTATTATTTAGTGTCAGTTAGTCAAACGTTTGTCTTAGTATATAGTATATATTGTACGTTTCTATGCATATAAAACACTTAAGAAACATATGTATTCCAATAATTAAACCACTGCTTTGCTGAGTAATAATTGTAGCTTTCATCAGGGCAGGGCCTTTCACATGCTCCATTAGTCTCACTTTAACCTTTAAATTGTTCCAATCGTTGACCAACTGTAGCCTAACGCTTCTCCAATGACTGATGGCGTTTCAACTCTTTCCAAACGCTCTATTATTTCCACTTTATTTTCAATCGCGATTGCTTCCCATCAACGGAACAGAAACACTGCGGGCAGTGGGTTCCAACCTCCGCCGGCTGTCGAGTCTTAAGGACCACCACACTGAATTCCTCAAGTTCGAAAGTCTACCGCACTGAGACAGGTTAAATGGGACAAGTGGGGGCTGTGCTGGGTTTGGGTATTTGATCCTCCACAATATTCCACGTGGGAACTTAAACTGGAGGTGGCAGTGTTTTTTTTTTTACGAGGTCGAGTTGCACGCTTGACTTCAACCCAGCACAGGAGCGGTCTGTCACTGGATTGAACTCATTAAAATTTAAGCCAAAATACTAAGTTAAACACTCAACACAGTGTCAACTGCAACGACTTAAAATGGCGGACAGTGTTCTCCTTCCTCAGTTCGTAAGTGCAAGTTGTCTGTAAGTCGGACGTTTGTAACATGGGGACTACCTGGAATTTGGCAGGGGATGGGAACCGAAGTGATAGGACTGAGGAAGGGAAGAACAGAAATAAATCAACGATAGTGTGCAACAGAGATGATAGAAAGGACAGGCACGAGATGAGGCATAATCGGCCAGTGGGATGCGTTACAGGGCAATAGAGGCATGCTGCAGTTAAAACAAATCAACAAATACTGGACTAAAAGTGTTATATTTGAATGCACACAGCATAAGAAATAAAACGGTCGATCTTGAAATTCAGCTACAGATTGGCAAGTATGATGTTGTGGCCATCTCTGAAACATGGCTAAAGGATGGCTGCCATTGGGAGCTGAACATCCAAGGATATACGGTGTATTGAAAAGATAGGTTAGTAGGCAGAGAGGGTGATGTGGCCCTATGTATAGGAAATAATATTAAATTATTAGAAAGGGATGACATTTGATCAGAAGGTGTAGAGTCTCCATGGGTTGAGTTAAGAAATGGCAAGAGTAAAAGGACCTCTAATGGAAGTTGTATGCAGGCCTCCAAACAACAGCCAGAATGTGGATTACAATTTACAGCAGGAGATAGAAAAGGGCAATATCATGATAATCGTTGGGGATTTTAACATGTAAGTGGATTGGGAAAGCCTGGTCAATACTGGACCTCAAGAGAGAGCCATGGTTTTTAGAATAGCTTGTTGTTGAGCCCACGAGGGAATCAGCTGTGCCGGATTGGGTGTTGTGCAATGATCTGGAGGTGATAAGAGACCCTTAAGGTTAAGGAACCCTTGGGGAACAGTGATCACAATATGATCGAGTTCACTTTGAAATATGAGAAGGAGAAACTAAGTTCCAATGTGTTGGTATTTCACTGGAATAAAGGAAATTACAATGGTATGAGAGGGAAACTGGTCTAGGTTGCCTGGAAAGAGACACTAGCAGGAAGGATAGCAGAGCAGCAATGGCTGGCATTTCTGTGAAAAATGAGGGAAGTGCAAGACAGATATATTCCAAATAAGATGAAATTTTCAAATGGAAGAAAATGACTGAATGAATGAAATTTTATTTTTTAGTCAGTACAAACATAACAAAAAACATTTTCAATGATGATTTCATAACAATAATTTCATAAGACAAAATTAAATGATAAAAATCTTTAAAACAGACCAAAAGGGTGTATGCTGAAGCTACAGCTTATTATGCCTACCCCTCTTATACGAAAACATATTTGGTGTCAATCATCAGATCAAAACAAAAGAATTCATAATCTTTTAACACAAAATCCAATTCCAAGTATCACTTATTTACATTACTCCCATTCATTTTAAATCATGTATATATTTGTTAATTAAATTATTTTTTAAACTTGTTAAGTGTGGTGCATGTTTTTAAATTCTCACAACTGTTCCATAGAATAACCCCTCTGACTGAAATACAATGATTTTTTACATTTGTTCTTATCCTTTGATTTTGAAATATATATGTTCCTCTCAAATCAAGTTGACTTTCTCTCATTTTAAACAATCTTTGGATGCTGGAAAATTACAAAAGTTACTCCGCTATTTAAGAAGGGTAGGAGGCAGCAGAAAGGAAACGATAGCCTGACATCAGTGGCTGGAAAGTTCTTGGAATTGATTGTTTGGCATGAGATTATAGAGTACCTGGAGGTACATGACAAGATAGGCCAAAGCCAGCGTAGTTTCCTGAAAGGAAAATTCTGCCTGATGAACCTACTGCAATTTTTTGAGGAAATTACAAGCAGGGTAGACAAAGGAAATGCAGTAGATGTGGTTTACTTGGATTTTCAGAAGGCCTTAGACAAGGTGCCATACATGAAGCTGCTTAGGAAGAGAAGAGCCCATGAAATTACAGGGGAGTTACTAACACGAGTGGTGCATTGGCTGATCAGAAAACAGAGAGTGGGAATAAAAGGATCCTATTCTGGCTGGCTGCCGGTGACCAGTTGAGTTCCACAGGGTCGATGTTGGGACCACTGCTTTTTACAATTTATGTCAATGATTTGGACCATGGGATTAATGGATTTGTGGCTAAATTTGCCGATGATACAAAGATAGGTGGAGGAGTGGGTTGTGTTGAGGAAACAGGGTGCCTGCAGAGAGACTTAGATAGTTTAGGGGAATGGGCAAAGAAGTGTCAAATGAAATACAATGTTGGAAAGTGTATGGTCATGCACTTTGACAGAAGAAATAAATGGGCAGACTATTATTTAGATGGGGAGAGAATTCAAAATGTAGAGATGCAAAGGGGCTTGGGAGTCCTTGCGCAGGATACCCTAAAGGTTAACCTCCAGGTTGAGTCGGTGGTGAAGAAGGTGAATGCAGTGTTGGCATTCATTTCTAGAGGTAGAGAATATAAGAGCAGGGATGTGATGTTGAGGCTCTATAAGACCTTTGTGAGACCACACTTGGAGTATTGTGTGCAGTTTTGGGCTCCTTATTTTAGAAAGTATATACTGACTTTGGAGAGGATTCAGAGAAGATTCACAAGAATGATTCCAGGAGTGAAAGGGTTACTGTATGAGAAATGTCTGCAGCTCTTGGGATGTAATCCATGGAGTTAAGAGAATGAGGAGGGATCTCATAGAAACATTTTGAACGTTAAAAGGCCTGAACAGATTAGATGTGGCAGTTATTTCCCATGGTAGGGGAGTCTAGGACAAGAGGGCATGACTTCAGAATTGAAAGAAATCCATTTTGAACGGAGAAGCAGATAAATTACTTCAGTCAGTGGGTGGTAAATCTGTGGAATTTGTTGCCATGAACGGCTCTGGAGGCCAAGTCATTGGGTGCATTTAAGGCAGAAATAGATAGGTTCTTGATTAGCCAGGGATTCAAAGGTTATGGGGAGAAGATATGGGAGTGGGGATGACTGGAAGATTTGGATCAGCCCATAATTGAATGGCGGAGCAGACTCGGTGTGCCAAATGACCTGCTTCTGCTCCTATATCTTAAGATCTTATGGTCTAACAAATAATAGAAGTGCCAGTTACTTTTATTGGCTTTGGACAGATTTCTGTATGACTACTTTTTTAATGTTCTTAATAAGGTTTCCTTGAAGCACCATGGTTACTCTATAACTATTCTTGCTGAGTGGGATTTCATGTGTTCATTTTTAAAATATGTCCCACTTTTTAAAGCATCTGATACCTTATCATCAAGGTCATTTATTTATAATATAACTATTTGTATTGCACTTGTTATGCATTAAGATGCAGACTCAAAGTGCTTTACATAGATTATAGATAAATCAATATGGTCATAAATATATGCAAAAATTAAAAATCATAAGTAAAGACCAACATTATATCAAATAAAATATAATCAAATATACCAAATTATATAAATGTAATCAACATCAGCAGGCATTAGGAAATCCAATAAGTCAGCCAAATTTTTCAAAACAGTTGGTCTTTAGAAGTGTTTTGGAACGTTCCACAGTACTTGCTCAGTACTACTCAGTCAGAAGAGTAGTCCAGATTTTTGGTGCTTAAAAACAAAAGGCTGCATTACCAGTTTTTATATGCTTGGCTCTAGGAACATTAAGGAAACTAATATTTGTGGATCTAAGGTCATTATTAGGGATGTGGGGTTAGACCCTCTGAAGATTTGTTAAAGCCTTGTATGCAATTATGAGTATTTTATGACCTATACTATGAATTCAATTCTAATATTTGTACTGTTGTGCTTGTTCTTTTGAAAAGATAAAGAGTCTCGTACCTAATGATGCATAGCTAAAAGACATTGATTTTAACTGATTCTGAGCTGTTTTGGCTTTACAGTGCCATTTACATCAGTCCTGGAATACTGGCAAGAAAATTATAACTTGGTCAGTGGTTGCTTGGACCAGGTTAAAGCAAGTACCATGCCAATATGGCACTACCCTTTTTATTTTAAATAAACATCACTAGTACTTCATTGATAGTGACAGCATTCTTAAGTTGGAGATAGTATGCTTGGCAGTATTGCTGTCTTAGTCCACTGGTCACAAATTTTTGCTTGTAAATGCATATATTTAAAAGCTAGTTTTTGGTTAAATAATGCAATTCTTAAGAATATCAGGCCTGGAACAGAGGTAAGAATGAATCGGCTTCATTCTGTGGTCATTTACCCCTTTTAGTATATTTGTTTTCTGTGCAGTTTGATTAGTATTCACTTTTTCTAAAAGCTTCAGTGTGATCGGTCTTAGAGGGCCAATTACTAGCAAAGTCTGCATCTGCCAGCAGCAGCAAAGGGAGAAAAGCCTCGATGGAGCAGGAACAATAATACAACAGCTTTGTTTAATCAGACAAGATATCTATAAAAGTACAAATCCACCCAAAAAAAAATCACATTTTAAAAATAAATGGGTAGATATTCATCCTCCATTACCTCTGCTAAAATGGATGTACACTTCTTCCAAAATTAATTCAATCGAAGTGCATGTGACTCAATAAATTGAACTGAAGAACACAGTGGTATTGAGTGACGTTTGACTTTGATCATTTATTTTTGGTGCTTGTCAGGTTGGGAATCAATTTGCAGGGGTTTCAATGTGGATGTGGATTGCTGCTGAAGCTCATCTTACAGCTTGCATACACCTTCAGTAACTTATATCAATATGAAAAATATAACAATACTGTTTACAGAAAAGGGGCAAAAAGCTATAAGTCACAGGTTTTACTTCTGTTATAAAAGAATAAAAGAATTCTTGGGTAATTCAGCAGCAAGAACTTTAATTGGAAGAGTGGAAAAATTGACTTGGTGCATCAGTTGGTGTCTTTAATTCTTTGTCTAATTCTCATTTAAACTGAGGGGTAATAATTGTTCCTGAACCTGCTAGTGTGGGACCCAACTCTCTAGTACCCACTTCCTGATGGCAATGGTGAGAAGAAAGCATGACCTGGATGGTGGGTGTCCATGATGATGGATGCTGTTGTCCTTTGATAGCACTCTGTGTAGATATGCTCAATCGTGGGGACTGGGCTATAAGCGCTATTATTTGTAGGATATTCCATTCATGGCATTAGTGTTTCCTTACCAGGCTGTGATCCAACAATGAGGATACTCTCCATTATACATCTATAGAAGTCTGGCAAAGTTTTAGATGACATGCCATATCTGTGCAAATCTCTGAAGAAGTAGAGTCACTGCCATGTCTTCATTGTAATTGCACTTGCTTGCTGATCACAGGACAGATCCTCTGAAATGATAATGCCGAGGAATTTAAAGTTATTGACCCTCTCTGCCTCTGATCCCTTGATGAGGACTGGCTCATGGACCTCTGTTTTCCTCCTCCTGTAGTCGATAATCAGCACTTTGGTTTTGCTAGCATTGAGTGATAGGTGGTTGTTGTGGTACCATCCAGCCAGGTTTTCAATCTCCGTCCTATATGCTGATTATAGACTATTTGTAGTGTATGAAGAATTGCATTTCATATTGCAAGATAAATTGAGAACTGTACTTATGGAGAATAAGTAACAACC
This sequence comes from Hypanus sabinus, assembly GCF_030144855.1. NCBI lineage: Eukaryota > Metazoa > Chordata > Chondrichthyes > Myliobatiformes > Dasyatidae > Hypanus > Hypanus sabinus. The sequence continues at coordinate 55,533,782 of NC_082727.1, forward strand.
AGGAGTATTTTCTTTTTAAAATACTTAATATGAATATTTATTTAATGTGAATATTAATATTGAATAATTGAACACAGATCTTTCAGGTTTACCTTCATATCAATAGGTATTTGGATTGATATTCAGCCATTCTGACCAGTGATGTTTCCTGTTTAAATTCCCTTATTTCCCCACATCCTGAATGCAGTGTTCGCTGAGTATAGTTATCTTAACTATCGGAAGGAGCTCATGTTAGATCAGGGACAGATCAAAGTTGGCTGTGATACTCCTTGTAATGAATTGGCATATTAATATTCTCTGTCAAAGCTTGCATCAATAAAATGTAATAACTCAAAGTTGTGGGTTTGACTTGCTTCAGGCTATTGCACAATATTTCACCCTCAGAGAAAAATAAATGCATTTAAAGTATTGATTAAAATGGATTAATATTCTAAGAATGTTCTAAAAATATTGTAAAGAAGTTAAGATAAACATGAGGAAAAGTCGTGCCATTTCCTGATGTGGAAGTGCTAATACTGGTCACTTCTGATCAAGATTGCACCTATGTACAGTGCTTGTTTGGTCAACATCTGGATAGTTCATGAAAACACGTATTTCACTTCTTTTGTGTCTCTTATGTTGGTTTCTTATCTTGAATGTGATTCTGAAACTGTTAGAGCCCTTGTTTTGCTGTTTGGAGATTGTTTGGGTGCTTCAGACTCTACAGTCTCTGAGAGGATTCCGGACGACAGAGGCAGCATGAGTGCACCTCTTGGCAACAAGGCTCCAGGACAAGGTGCAAGCTGTTTGACCCCATTTTCCCGTTTATAGCATCCATTGTTTTCCAATTAAAGTGACGAAGGTGATTGAAACATCAAGGCGAATGTGGAAGTTTGGAGATTGTTCGGAGTCTCCGATAGCATTCCAGGAGGCAGAGGCAGTGTGTGCAAACCTTGTAGCGAGCAGGGTGCAGGACAGGGCGCATGCCAATGTTTGGCTCCGTTTCGCCAATGAAAGTTCCCATTGTTTACTGGTGAAGGTGATGAGGGAGATTGAAGCATCGAAGCGAATGTAGATGGCGACCAGTTGCTCTGTACCAGAGCAGGGAAAGCCTGCCGCTGTGCCCAGAGTGTTGCCCAGGTTTTTCTGCATTTCGGATGTGGTCTTGGTCTATGGACTTTATTTTCCAGTCTTACAGTTTTTAATATGCTGTTTTTTGCCCGATCTTGTTTTTTTCTGTGAAGAGGAGGAATTTGATGGTCGTGCTGCCTTTCGTTTCTTTCTTGGTTTCATGGCTACCCAGAGAACTGAAGAATTTCAGAATTGTATATTTTCATAACAAATGAACCTCTGAACTTTAAAATGTTACTCTTATAAGCCAGTTTTCAAATTATTGAATATCATACACACAAAAATACAGAATTGGAATTATAGATGACATAATTAGCTCAGTTAAGGCATAATTAACAAAATGAATTATTTCAGTATTTTACTTGGTATATATGAAATAGTTTGGGCAAACCTGATTAAATTTTTTCTTCTCTAGGCAGAGAATCCACCTGAGGGTCCTGAATCGGGTTATGGATCATTTCACCAACAGTACTGGTTGGATGGAAAGATTATTGCTGTGGGAGTAATTGATATTCTTCCTCATTGTGTCTCCTCGGTGTACTTTTATTATGATCCAGATTATGCATTCCTGTCTTTGGGTATTTATTCTGCAGTCAGGTGAGGTGTTCAGTTATTTATTTTCACTGTATTTCCTTATTAACATGTGTTGTACCCTCAGGTCAGACGACACAGTAGCTTAGCAGTTAGAGCAATGTTCTTGAACTGTGGGACGTTGGAGTTCAATTCCGACGTCATCTGTAAGCCTTCTGTATGTCCTCCCCATTGAATGCTTGGGCTTTCTCTGGGTTCTCTGGTTTCCTCCCACAGTCCAAAGGCGTATCAGTTTAGGAGATTAATTGGTCATTGTAAATTGTCCCATGATTAGGCTAGGATTAAATCGGAAGTTAATTGGGGTTTGCAGAATGGTGCAGCTCGAGGGGCTGGAAGGTCTTAATCCGTACTGTAGCTCTAAATAAAATAAATAAATATTTTTATGGAGGATAAACTGGTAATGAAATGCTTTTGCATTTGCTTGCAATTTAACAAACAAAGCCAAGAGACCAAATAAATTCTCGATCAACATTTTAGATTCAGAAACTTAATATTGCACTGAAAAATTGCACGTGTATTTCTATTATTTAAGCAGGGAGGGAGGCAAAAGTGCATCTGCAGATCTGTTTAACTTCAGTTGGGAACAAGGTTTTAGACTTTGTCCTCAGACTGACTTAATATTTGGGTAAGTGTATACATATCAAACTAATCTACCTGATATATTTTTTTAAATTGCTGCTGTCATTATTTCTTGTTCTATGGATGCAATTCATATGTAGTAAGGGTAAAAATCAGTGTTATGTTGACAGCTGGTAATTTTGCTTCTACCTTTTATCAGGTATTCTTTTTGAATGATTTCTTTCCGTTGAGATAACTACCTGCTCCAAATTATTATTCTCATCTGTATTTAAATGTTGCTTTTCTTCAACTTGTGTATGCTTATGTCTTGAATTGAGCTCTGATTTGACAGTCCTTCATGAGCCAACAAGTAGTCCTCTTCTCAAAAATAATATTGCAAATTGTAAACTATTAAATTGCTGATCCTGTTAAATTGCCATGGATGTAAGAGTTGACAGATTGAACAAAGAATGTGCTATAAAGTATAAAAATAAACAAATTTTACACTAACAAATTAGTAGCTTCAAACTTCATTAGAGGAATTCTTGTGTATTAATATTGTATCTAGTCTTTACAGCTTAGTTGACTCCATGTTTAAGCTTCATATTTTAATATGTAATGCTGCTTATGTTAGAAGGTTGATGATGTTATGGGGAAGGTAAAATGCATGCTACAATTATACCTACGTACATCAGAAATTCTGGGGGAGTAAAAGTACAGTTAGTTTGGAGATTTAAAAGCTAAAAGTACAATGAGTGATAAGCTAAGATTTCAAGTGGAAAAATTGCTTAGCCAGCTTTATATCACACATTGAAGTAAAAGTAAGTGTTTTTAAGGGCAACACAGTAGATATGAGGTGACAACACCCAGAAGATTCAAAACGTAGGTCAGAACATTGGTAGGAAACAAGCTACAAAATGAGAAGTGAAAATGACAAATCATATACCATCTTTTGCTAATCAAAGGTAGCTCCTTTGACAAGCAAGAATTATGACCAGAAGACCATATATGACCATATGTCCATAAGACATAGGAGCAGAATTAGGCCATTTGGCTCATTGAGTCTTCTCTGCCATTCAATAACGGCTGATCCTTTTTTTTTAATATCCCCTCCTCAGCCCCACTCTTCGGATTTCTCCTCATAACCTTTGATGCCACATCCAATCAACAACCTATCAATCTCTGTCTTAAACACACCCAACAATCTGGTCTCCACAGTTGCCTAGGGTCACAAATTCCACAAATTCACCACCCTCTGGCTAAAGAAATTTCTCCGCATCTCTGTTTTAAATGGATATCCCTCTATCCTGAGGCTGTGCCCTCTTGTCCTAGACTCCCCCACCATGGGAAACATCCTTTCCACATCTACCCTGTTTAGGGCTTTCCACATTCAAAAGATTTCAATGAGATTCCTCCCCCCCCCACCATCCTAAATTACAGAAGATACAGGCCTAGAACCATCAAATGTTCCTCATATGATAACCCTTTTCCCAGAATCATCCTGAATCCTCTCCAATGTCATGACATCTTTTCTTAGATGAAGAGCCCACAATATTAAAACATAGAAAATAGGTGCAGGAGTAGGCCATTCGGCCCTACGATCCTGCACCGCCATTCAGTATGGTCATGGCTGATCATCCAACTCAGAACTCTGAACCTGCTTTCTCTCCGTACCTCCTGATCCCTTTAGCCACAAGGGTCATATCTAACTTGCTCTTAAATATAGCCAATGAACCGGCCTGAACTGTTTATTCAAGGTGAAGCCTCACCAGTGCCTTATAAAGCCTCAGCTCACATCCCTGCTCTTATACTATAGGCCTATTGAAATGAATGTTAACATTGCATTTGCCTTCCTCACCACCAACTCTACTACAAGTTAATCTTTAGGGTGTTTTGCACAAGGACTCCAAAGTCTGTTTGCATTTCAGATGTTTGGATTTTCCCCCCCATTTGGAAAATAATCTGCACATTTATTTCTTCTACCAAAGTATATGACCATGCATTTTCCAATGTCGTATTTCATTTGCCACTTTCTTGCCCGTTCTTCTAATCTGTCGGTCCTTCTGAAGCCTTTCTATTTCCTCAACATTACCTCCACCTCCACCAATCTTAGTATCATCTGCAAACTTGGCAACAAAGCCATCTATTCTATCATCTAAATCATTGATATACAACATAAAAAGAAGCAGTCTCAACTTTGACCTTGTGGAACACCACTAGTCACTGGCAACCAACCAGAAAAGGATCCTTTTATTCCCACTCGCTGTCTCCTACCAATCAGGTAATGCTCAAACCATGCCAGTAACTTTTATGTAACACCATGGGCTCTTAGTTTGGTAGCAGCCTCAATGCGGCACCTTGTCAAAGGCTTTCTGAAAATCCAAATAAACCACATTCACTGCATCCCCTTCATCTATTCTATTTCTAATCTCAAAACATTCCAACAGGTTTGTCAGACAAGATTTGCCCTCAAGGAAACCATGCTGACTTTATTCTATCTAGTCTTGTGTCTCCAAGTACTCCATAACCTTATCCTTAGCAATTAACTCCCAACATCTTCCCAGCCACTGAGGTCAGGCTAATTGATCTATAATTTCCTCTCTGCTGCCTCTTTTCTTAAAGAGTGGAGTGACATTTGCAATTTTCCAGTCCTTTGGAACCATGCCAGAGTCCAGTGATTCTTGAAAGATCATTTCTAATACCGCCACAATCTCTACCGTTCCATCTTTCAGGACCTTGGGGTGTGGTTCATGTGGTTCAGGTGACCTATGTACCTTTAGGTCTTTCAGCTGTTTGAACATTTTCTCCCTTGCATTGGTAATGGCACTCACTTCTCTTCCCTTCACACCCTTCAACAACTGGCAGTGTTATTCTTCAGCCTCATTTTCTAGCAGCCCTATATCCAGTCTAATCTTTTTTATTTTTTTATATACTTGAAAAAGCTTTTACTATCCACCTTGATAGTGTTACTAGCTTCCCTTTGTATTTCATCTTTTCCCTCCTAATGATTATCTTTTGTCATCTGTAGGTTTTTTAAAGCTTCCCAATTCTTTATCTTCCCGCTACTTTTTCCCTTTGTTGTATTTCATTTTTCTTTAGCTTTGACTTCCCTTGACACCCATGGTTGTACTATTTTGCTATTTGAGTTTTTTTTTTGCTTTTGGAATATACCTATCAAGTCAAGTCAAGTCGCTTTTTATTGTCATTTCGACCATAACTGCTGGTACAGTACACAGTAAAAATGAGACAACGTTTTTCAGGACCATGGTGCTACATGAAACAGTACAAAAACTACACTGGACTACAGACCTACCCAGAACTGCATGAAGTGCACAAAACAGAGCAGGTATTACAATAAATAATAAACAAGACAATAGGCACAGTACAGGGCAGTAAGTTGGTGTCAGTCCAGACTCTGGGTCTTGAGGAGTCTGGTGGCTTGGGGGAAGAAACTGTTACATAGTCTAGTCATGAGAGCCCGAATGCTTCGGTGCCTTTTCCCAGATGGCAGGAGGGAGAAGAGTTTGTATGAGGGATGCGTGGGGTCTTTCATAATGCTGTTTGCTTTGCAGATGCAGCGTGTAGTGTAGATGTCTATAATGGTAGTAAGAAAGACCCCGATGATCTTCTCAGCTGACCTCAGTATCTGCGGCAGGGTCTTGCGATCCAAGATGCTACAATTTCTGAATCAGGCAGCGATGCAGCTGTTCAGGATGCTCTCAATACAACCTCTGTAGATGAGATGAAGATGGGTGTGGGGAGGTGGAAGATGGATTTTCCTCAGCCTTCACAGAAAGTAGAGACGCTGCTGGGCTTTCTTTGCGATTGAGCTGGTGTTGAGGGACCAGGTAAGATTCTCCGACAAGTGAACACCAAGAAATTTGGTGCTCTTAACGATCTCTACTGAGGAGCCGTCGATATTCAGTGGCCAGAGGTCGCTCTGTGCCCTCCTGAAATCAACCCAACCATCTCTTTTGTTCACATTCAGAGACAGGTTGTTGGCTCTGCACCAGTTTGTTAGCCGCTGCACCTCCTCTCTGTATGCTGACTCATCGTTCTTGCTGATGAGACCCAACATGGTCATGTCATCGGCGAACTTGATGATGTGGTTCGAGCTGCATGTTGCAGCATAGTCATGGGTCAGCAGAGTGAACAGCAGTGGACTGAGCACCCAGCCCTTGGGGGGCCTCGTGCTAAGTGTGATGGTGTTGGAGATGCTGCTTCCGATCCGGACTGACTGAGGTCTCCCAGCACCTTCCTCACTTTTCCCAGAAACTCAAGCCATTGCTGCTTTGTTGTCATCCCTGCCAGCATCTCCTTCCAATTTACTTTGGCCAACTCCTCCCTCATACCACTGTAATTTCCTTTACTCCACTGAAATACTGCTACTTTACTTTCCCCCTATCAAAGTTCAGATTGAACTTAATCATATTGTGATCACTGCCTCCTAAGGGTTCTTTTACCTTAAGCTTCCTAATCGCCTCTGGTTCATTACATGACACACAATCTAGTATAGCTGTTCCCTTAGTAGGCTCAACTAACTACAAACTGCTTTCAAAGCTATCTCATAGGCATTCTACAAAATCACTCTTGAGAAACTAAATGGGCATGTGCTGGAGCAGTGTATGCCAAGTTCAGTGAATTTGATGAAATGTGATAGGAGAAGTGATACATGGAACACAAATGCAGGCACATTTCAGTAGGACTGAAAGGGCTGTATACTATTTGTTAATGTGCATATGATTTAGATTAGTAGACTGTTCTAAATGGAACTACATTTTCACTCATGACTCATTATCATGGTGAGAATAAAATGAAAATTTTTAGCTAATGATTTGCATTTGGAAAGTTTGCTGCTGTGACTTTGTGTGCTCACTCTAAAAAGCTGTAATTATCAAAGGGAACTTTGACACAAAAGCTTGAACACTTGCTTGAAACTTAAAGTTTCAGAAATGCTGAAGTTCTCCAGATAACTGTCCAATTCCAGCTAGGATCTAAATCTGAATTTGCGATAAAACATTTGATCTCAAATTAAAATTGTCAAATCAAAAATTTCTTGCATTTAATTCTTACCTAGTGGCATAATTAATTTTTTTTAACATGAGACTGCTTCCAGTTACCAAGAGTATTTTGAATTCTGCTGGTTATTAAAGTAAGCTCTCTAGAGAGCCGGCCCCTGAAAAAACAGGCTACAGCAATTTAAAATAAAATGTTCGAATATAATATGTATTTTTCTTCCATATGTATGTAGTACTTCAAACTGAGAAAGCACTTTTTCATTCTTTTCTTTCCAATCAGTACAACTGACTGCATTGTTAAAATTCCAAGTTTCGATTAAGACGCATGCTTATACTTTTATTTGTGCAGGTGGTATATTTGCATATGAATTAGTTTTGCGCCTGAGAAGTCTTCTCTCTTGCTTGTTGAAACACAAAGGAGAAAAATGCTTTCATTATTGCCTTTTCTGTTGTTTTCTACCCAGCTGGGGATGATGATCTCTGGTTAAGAAAAATATCAGGATACATGAATATTAACTAGAAACTGCTAAATGGGGTCTTTAATCGCAGGCTGTTTGAATTTCAGATCAGCTACTTGTAGAGATGGTGCTGAAATAGAAGCATCATTTGTTAGGCATTGATGCTTTTCTGAATGCTGTGTCCTTTAAAATGCTTTTGTTATTTTTCATTCTCCTAGCATGGTTGGAGTGGATTAAAGAGAGAAAGATGTTTAGAATGCTGAAACTAAGAGAAATATAGCTCAAGAATAACCCTTTTATTGCTTATAACACACTTAAATACCCATTGATTTTGATTGTGTACTATGATTTATTTTAGGGAAGTTGCTTTTACAACTGAGCTACAGAAGACAGTTCCCGCTCTGTGTTATTATTACATGGGCTTCTACATCCATTCGTGTCCTAAAATGAAGTACAAGGTAATGTTTTGTTTGGCTGCACTGTCACTTCCTATCCATTGTTGCAAAATCGTGGTGCTTGAAAATTAACAATATGGGAGCCCTTTTGACCTATTATGTCTGTGCCAGTTAAACAAGAATTATCCAGTCTAATCCCACTTCATAGCATTTGTTCTGTAGCCCTGCAATTCATGGCTCTTCAAGTGAATATCCAAGAGCTTTTAAAAGTGATTAATAATTGAGGAAAGGAAATAATAAGGAAGTATATAATTTATACTGTATATTGGCGCACAAGCTATATTAAGTGTAGCAACACAAGGTGCTGGTAGCTTCGTGTAGTTGTGAAGATTAACAACAATTCAAAACCATGATATGATAATTTACAGAGTATTACATTATGACATTATTATTTAGCAATACAGCACCCCTCCACCCTTAGCCATGCTGCCCAGCAATCCCACAACATGATTAACCCTATCTTGATCACAGAACCAATTAACTTACCCAGTACTTTTTTGGACTGTGGGAGGGAAATGGAGCACCCAGAGAAAACCAACGCATTACACTGGGAGTTCATACAGAGACTCCTTGCAGAACGGTGCTGGAAATGAACTCCAGACTCCAGGACCTCCTGAGCTGTAATAGCATCACGCTAACCGCTATTCTACGGTATTGACTAGCATTAATGAATTGAAAGGATGGAGGGGAAATAGAAAATGAGATAGAAGAAAGCATTTTGTGTTCAGCATGCCAAACCCCATCTAGTAAGGGGGCTGGAGCATGGCTTGTTGACATCCACTTGCAGTACGTAGAACAGGCAAATTATTATATCAGTTTCTATGCAGAGCTGACTCATTGGTTAAATTACCATTTTGAAACCATTGTCCTACAGCTCACGGCATCTCATTACCCCAATTATTGTGTATTAATAGGAAGCAATCCTACCAGGGAGCACATGTAAATGAACACTGATGGAGAAGTATTAGTATTTGAAAAATTAATGAGTGAAAAGCATTGAACCTTATGAACTAGAACCTTATGACTGGCATCCTGGAGTTTTGAAGGCTGGTGGAACACAGCCAGTCAGGCAGCATCTGTGGGTCAAAATTTCAGATTGAGACCCTTTACCCGTGCTTCTGAAGGCAGTGGCTATAGAGATAACATTGTTTGGTATGTTCCAAATCTCAGATCCAAGAAAGGTTCCCAAACATAAAGGTAGCAAATGCCAAGGAAAGTGTTGGAATATATTATTAAGGCAATTGGAAAATGATGTAATGATTAGCCAGAGTCAGTTTCATCTATGAAAGAATTGTTGGACAAATTTGTAGATCAGTATACACCAATCTTTTTGGTCTTTCAAAAGACCTTTGATAATGCTACATGTAGGAGATGATTAAACAAAGATAAAGAGATATAATTGTAACCCCCTGGGTCGCCTCAGGCTGGCTCAGCTCGTTTCGTCTAGGGGGAGCAGCCTTCGGCCCCGCCAAACTGGGTAATCAGCTGGTGTGGATGCTGTGTGGTGTCCCCGCCTCGCCCAAAAACAGACAGTACACCATATGCGATTAAATGAGTACAATTTATAAAGGTTACTATAACTAAGTGATTAATAACGATACAGTATATATGAAGAGAAAAAAAATAAAGAAAAGGCGCCAAACTTATCAAAGTCCAAACCACTTCGTGCACAACCATTGGAGCTCAATTACTGAAGTCTTCTGGCCACCATTCGATCCCCTCCGAACTCTTCGACTCGCAGCTCAGGACCCACCGAGTGGTCAACCAAGCACATCTCGCTTCATCCCCCCTCCTCGGAGTACCTCCCAGCCTCGGACCGCCTTTTGGGGTCCGATCCTCGCTCAATTTACAGCATTGCGTCCTCTCTCTCTCGACCCCCTCGCGCCGATCTGCCCAAAAGCCCCTCAACAAAAGCTTACAGACTCAGAAGAAAGAACATTAATCCCCATTTGGTTTACAAAGGAATACCATTCTCGTTATCAGTAAATTAGCATTCCTGATAGTTAACAAAAGGAAACCCTTTCCCAACAGTAACAAAGAAAAAACTCACTCTCCCTCCACCAAATAAAAGTCATGTCCTCATGACTACTAAATAACTCGCCACCTTTCCTGCCAACACACCGTAACCCAAGCACAAACAGTGACATCTCCTCCCCACACAGTAAACCTCACACCCTGTTTTTCAGGCGCTACTTAGGCCAACTATCTGGGAGTTCCCTAACCCTTCTGAGACCTCCGTACCCCCTCACCTAAACCCTTCAGGCTCGGACACAACTGGGGATATCTTGGGCCCACTACCAACTCCTCTCTCAACCTCTCACTCATGCCCCACACTGCACACAGCTAACTCTCCCCACTACACCTGACTCAATGGGAGAAGGGCCAAAGGTCTGTTCCTCAATCGAGGGAAAGTCAGCAAAAGGCAGCATGTACCACACATCCAGCACATCATCCATCGAATCTGTAGTCTTCCTCATTTCTGTGATCAGTAGCTGCTGTTTGATCTTCTCCAAACGGAAACTCGTGGCCTGCACTGCTCCCGCAGTCTCTTCAGCCTCCTGTTCAGTATTCACTGCACTTCTCTCCAGCTTTTTCTTCCTCATGACTTCTTCCAGATCAACTTTCAGGTTTTGCACTTCATTTGAACTGTCAAAGGTCATCTTCAGGTTCCCTTCAAGCTTCCGCTTCTCTCTTCTGAGATTTGTCTGTAATTTCTTCACCTCCGCAAACTCCCCTCTCCGGGTTCTCAGTTTGCTATTACCCTCAGTTAGACAACTTTCTTCATTCTCTCCAACTTGTAAGTCTTCCGAATGGTTCCAGATCACTTGCTCCAGTCTCTCCGTCTTCATTTCAAACTTGATTCCGTAGAGACAGTCACTCACGAGCTGCGACCTTCGCCAGCCCTGGCACGTGTCCAGAAAACACTTTAACTCGGTAGTTCTCAGCTGCTCCTGCAACGACCTCACTTCATATTCTCCTGAGGCAAATCCAAACACCAAGAGATCATCCACATACACCTAAACTCCAAACACCTACACATCCCCTATGATCTTCCACCTGCCCTGCAGGAAGGTTGCAAGGGCTCCAGATATGCCCTGTGGCATCTTTTCGGACCCGAAGACTCCTAGGGAATTTATAATGGCCGTCTTCTCCTTGTCGGCCCCACTCATTGGGATCTGGCAACATCCACTCCTCAGATCCAGCACCTTAAACCACATCGCACCACTCAAACAGGCCATCGCCTCTTCGGCCCTCAGGGCCATATTCTGGTCACTGACAGTGCGCCTCTTCAACGCAATATAATCCACACACACGCTGCCTACGTCTTCCACGGCTGTAGGGGCCAGTTGCCGCAACCTCTCTCTCTCCGAGGTGTCTTCAGCAGTCAACTCCCCTCCCTCGTGGTATTTCGCAGCGTCCACAAAGAGGGTCTCACCCTCAGATACTTCTCCCAGGCCGTACCACCACTGGCTCTTGTTTGAATTCGGTATCAGCCCAATGCTGCTACACACGTCCGCACAAGCAGCTCGAAACTCTGGGTGAATCAACAATGCCTCCAAACAGCGCTCACCCGCCTCCTCCGGGCAGGCCCCCAAGCGCACCAGCAGGATATTGGTTCTCTCTCGAACAGAAACGCTGCCCGTCTCAACAGAGTCCGAACACATCAGCATGAACCTCAGTCTCCTCCACATTTGCCTCTAAGAACTCCATTTTCACTGACCAACAACCGTTGTCTGGATAATCACCAGCACTGGTACCCCGAATCTCCAGTGTCCTCAATGTTGTCAAGGGTAAATGCTTCCAATAACGATTATGAAACAAACTGTACAGCAGCTTAACCGGCTCCCCGGTGCCGAGGATGGCTTTAACTTGACTTCCATCCATCCGTAACAACACCTGTGCGCGTGGCCCCTCTAAGCCTTCAGGAATAGAGTCTGTTCCTTTCAGGAGTTCCTTGGTACATTGCTGGGAATGTGCTCCCCCAGAGACCCCAAGCCATTCCCCCACTGGGCCTCCTCTAAGTTTCCCGACATCTCTCGAATCAACGGAACAACTGATCCCCTTGACAGATCCCCTTGGCACCACAAGCAATTTATCTGCCCCCCTAGGCAAAAAGGGATACCCTAAAAACTTCCCACCAATCTCCTGCCACCGATATGATAAGCCCCCCCAGCTGCGGCATTTGACTTCCAGTCGAACCACACGCATTTTCCCACACTTTCCCAGAACTGGCAGCGGTCACTTCGAGGTAATTGCGCCCGACAGTTCTAACAAAGTCACCAGCCCGCCTACTCAAACTTTAAACCCATCCCTGTCACTTTTCCTCAGCCAAGCACTGCCACTCACCCAACAACTGAGGGGTCCGCTCCGCCCATGCCTCCGCCCCTTTAGGGCTGGACATTATTCCAACAACCGGGCGGAGCTCACCACTGCTGAAACATCCCAACCTGTCACTCCTCACTCTCCAAACAGTACGGACAGCCCATGGTCCCACCACCATTTCGTCAGCACTAGTCGGAACTCGAACAACGACCTCCAGGCTACCAACAGCAGCCACCCCACCCAACACACACGCAGTGATAACCAGCAATCGCACACCCACAAAGGCACACCAGCTCTTTGCCGCAGACACAATTTAAAGGGTGATCACACAGCTTCCACAGAAATCAACCCCGGACGAGCACCCCACAATGTAACCCCATGGGTCGCATCAGGCTGGCTCAGCTCATTTCGTCTAGGGGGAGCAGTCTTCGGCCCCGCCAAACTGGGTAATCAGCTGGTGTGGATACTGTGTGATGTCCCCGCCTCGCCCAAAAACAGACAGTACACCACATGCGATTAAATGAGTACAATTTATAAAGGTTACTATAACTAAGTGATTAATAACGATACAGTATATATGAAGAGAAAAAAAATAAAGAAAAGGTGCCAAACTTATCAAAGTCCAAACCACTTCGTGCACAACCATTGGAGATCAATTACTGAAGTCTTCTGGCCACCATTCGATCCCCTCCGAACTCCTCGACTCGCAGCTCAGGACCCGCCGAGTGGTCAACCAAGCACATCTCGCTTCATCCCCCCTCCTCGGAGTACCTCCCAGCCTCGGACCCCCTTTTGGGGTCCGATCCTCGCTCAATTTACAGCATTGCGTCCTCTCTCTCGACCCCCTCACGCCGATCTGCCCAAAAGCCCGTCAACAAAAGCTTACAGACTCAGAAGAAAGAACATTAATCCCCATTTGGTTTACAAAGGAATACCATTCTCGTTATCAGTAAATTAGCATTCCTGCTAGTTAACAAAAGGAAACCCTTTCCCAACAGTAACAAAGAAAAAAGAAGAAACCCCCTTTACATAATGTTGGGATTAATACACTGCAGTGAAAAGTACATTATGTGTACTGTACCATATTCAACAATTATTATTTGTCCTGAAGTCCTATATTGAATGCTGTCTAGACCTGCAGTAGCCTCTGTGCTTCTTTCCCTTAAGTAGCAAATCAGTCCTGTAGAGTTTCCAGGCCAATTTTGATGCCATCTGTGTCTTCATTTGAATCTGTTATGAGAAACATAGAAGCTCATTTGTACCGGAACCATTTGATCAGAATATTAATACCAGGTCAATAGTTCAAATAAAATTTATGTGAAAATAATTGAAGGTAAGATGAATTACTGTGTTTTTGTGTTTGGTGATTTAAATTGTATTTGGACTTTATGGACACTATGCTGCAAAATAAAAGGATTAATGTCTAGATAGCCCATTTGATTCAAAATAGAAAAAGATCTTTAATATATTTTTAGTCACATCATTCCAACCTCAAGCTAATCACTGGAAGAGTCTTGGACAATATCTTGGATGCAACCGTCTTTAGTCGCTTCTTCCATTACAAAATCACAAATGGGGAGGTTTGCTGATGGTTGACCAAGGTTCAGTTTCACTTGCAACTATTCAACAATGAAACAGTCCACACCTAACAATTTTCAGACAGGGACTGAGAAGTGGCAGATGACATTAGTGTCACAAAAGAACCAGGCACTGAGAATTTCCAGCCAGGGAGAGTTGTATCACTGATTCTTGACATTCAATACTTTACTATCATAGGTCACCCACTATCCACTATATTAAAAGTATTGCCCTCCCCCAGAAATTTTCATGTTTTCTTGCTTTAATTCAGTCACAGTGGATTTAATTTGGTTATTTTTTGACACTGATCAACAGAAAAAGATTCTTTCATATCAAAGTGAAAACATCTCTACAAAGTGATCAAAATTAATTGCAAATATAAAACACAAAATAATTGTTTGCATCCCCTTTAATATGACACACCAAATCATCACTGGTGTACCCATTTAGTTTTAGAAGTCACATTAGCTAAATAGAGATCACCATGTGTAGTCAAGGTGATTCAATTAATTGTAGTGAAAATATAACTGTCTAGAAGGTCCAACCGCTAGTGAGTCAGTATCCTAGCAAAGACTACTCCATAAGACAAAAGAACAGTCCAAGCAACTCTTGAAAAGCACGCATCTAGAGATGGTGGCAAGAAAATTTCCAAGTCACTGAATATCCTTTGAAGTACAGTTAAGTCCCTAATCGATAAATGGAAAGATTATGGCGCAACTGTAAATCTGCCAAGAGCAGGCCGTCCTCAAAAACTGAGTGACCGTGCAAGAAGAGGACTAGTGAGGGAGGCCACCAAGAGACCTATGACAACTCTGGAGGAGTTACAAGCTTCAGTGGCTGAGATAGGAGAGACTGTGCATACAACTGTTGCTCAGGTGCTTTTTCAGTCACAGCTGAATGGGAGAATGGCAAAGAGAAAGTTGAAAAATACATGAATTCTTGGCTAGAATTTGCAGAAGGCATGTGGGAGACTCTGAAGTCAGTTGGAAGAAGGTTCTATGGCCTGATGAAAACAAAATTGAATTTTTTGGCCATCAGACTAAATGCCAGAAGAAGTGGGATCTCCTGGTGGCCACCCGTTTTAATTCCACTTCCCATTCCCATCCAACATGTCAAACCATGGTCCCCTCTACTGTCGCAATGAGGCCACATGCAGGTTGGAAGATAAACAGCTGGTATTTCATCTGAGTAGCCTCCAACCAGATGTGGCATGAACATCGATTTCACAAACTTCAGGTAATAACCCCCTCCAGCCCAGCCATTCCCCATCCCCTTTTTCCTCTCTCACCTTATCTCTTAGCCTACCCATCGCTTCCCTACGGTGCTCCTCCCATGTCTCTTTCATTCATGGCCTTCTGTACTCTCTTATCAGATCCCCCCCCTTCTCCAGCCCTTTAACTATTTCACCAATCAACTTCCCAGCTCTTTACTTCACCCCCTTCCGGTTTCACCTATCACCTTGTATTTCTTCCTCTCCTCCCCCTACCTTCTTACTCTGACTGATTATCTTTTTTCTCCAGTTCTGATGAAGGGTCTTGGCCTGAAGCATCAACTGCTTACTCTTCCATAGATGCTGCCTAGCCTGCTGAGTTCCTCCAGTATTTTGTGTGTGTTGCTGTGAGTTATCAAGTTTATTATCAATTTGATCCACAGGAGGGACCATGAGCTTTCATTTTGGTTGAGAAATCTCTAGCTATTCAGCATGGTGACTTACCACTATATTTTCAATTAATTAGGTTAGGACAAATTAAAAAGTCATTTAGAGTGACGCTGAGTTCTAAAAGCTCAGACAAAACACTAAATTAACTTTTTGATAATATTTCTATATAGTTTCAAGTTAGGGTATTTGTTACATGAAGTAAATACCTTTATATTCCCGGCTCTCTCAATACCTTGAAAACAAGTCCTGCATTTGGCAGATTCTGTCAAAGAAATTTTGGTGAATTGCTGCTGTGCGTCTTGTAGATTGTATTCACTGCAATTATATTGCACCATTGGTAGAGAGAATGACTATGGTTATAAATGGAGCACCCATCAAGTTAACTATTTTCCTGTGTTGTTTCAAGATCCCAGAATGTAGAAGTTTTCCACTCATGAGGGCAATCTGAGTGTTTTATTTCATGAAAACCCAGGCTGTGACTCTTACAATCACCATTTATGTGATTGCTTGACGAAATCGTACTGTGACTTCTGTGAAGTTATTGACTAGCCACAGTCATAACCATTTTTCTTGATTCCAGTCAATTAGATTTTCCTTCTTTCTCACCGACTTCAATTTTGGGCAGACTCTTTGCTAGTATGGTCAGTTGGTCAACTTTGTAAACTCAATTAGATCTTGAAAATCTGAGTAATTCATAACTGGTTACTTTTTTTGTGTATCATGAATGGAAAATTTGAGCACTCAGGCCAAAGAATACATGCGTGTGCATGTGATAATATTTTGAGTTCATTTTCTATTATAAGCTTTTGTTTAAAGGAAAGAATGTACCAAAAGGAGTGCTGAGAGAGTTGAAAGATCTTAGCTTTTGAATTATTTGTTTTATATTGTGCACACTGTTTATGCATGCTAAATCTTGATAAATTGGTAGCTGTTGCTTACTGATAAGTTATTAAAACTGTTCCTTTTAAATTAGAACACAGCAGCTTCTCTCTGAATTCAGTCAGGGCTTTGTTTGAAGAGATGTCACTTGAATGCATTAATTCATGACAGGTACTCAAGGGAACAGGTCCACCACTGAGTGCATTCACAGGTGATTTGCGGTATTGTCAAGCTATAAAGACTGTTTGCCCAGTTGAGACTATAAATATACATGTACATAAGCAGGAGCAGATTATCTTCTGACTTCCATATATTGAAGTTTTATGATTTAACAAATATTAAATTATCTATTTTGTATCTCAGTTATAAGAAATAAGTTAGATCTGAAAGTAACTGTTTATCTTAGGCGTCTGCCCAAAAGACTGTGGAGAACAGTAAAAGTCCAAGTACAATTTCTGTTTAACTCAAACCTAGAATAATGGTCTCTTTTATTTTAACAAGGTGATTAATTACAGACCAGTCTAGTAAAAAGAGACCTTATAGTACGTTCTGATGCGATGAAGTGCCATGTATTGCAAAAATATATCTTATGTCTCAGCTTTTGTTCCAGACAGTGTAGCTGGATAGAATGACACCAGAGTTACATTGCTGTGGGAGTGTAGGCAGGATTTCTATTATGTAGCTCATGCATGCCGTGCTGTATTGATCAGTAAAAGCTACTGATACTAGTTATGACATGCTGCTTATTTTATTGACTGAAGCTCAACCGTATTGGGAATAATCCATCTTCATCACATAAACTAAATGTAGTTTAAGCCTGAAAAGACAGATTTTCTTGAGGGTTAAACATCTATGGGTTACTATTTACATTATTATTGAATGCTCAGCAGATCAAGCAGTGCTCATGGAGAAAGTAACAGGTTTCATTGTCAGTTAATGACTTCAATAAATAGATCGCAAATGATGAACCTTTTTTTTTCAAAATGTGTAAGCTTGGACACTCAGGCCTAGAATTTCCATTTGTAAAATCAATGAGTACTATTGATCAAAATTGATCTGGCATAAAATATATTCACATTACAGTCATCCTTCCCAATTTGTGCCGTCTCTTGTATATAGTGATTTTGTTTTATCACTTCTCTGATGTTACATTTATGGTTTTAACATGTTATCCAGCAGTGTTCTTGGTCATTATCCTTGGTGTGCTGTGAATAACTTGCACGTTACCAAGCACAATCATTCATTTGGTTGGTATTTGCTCTTGCTTCCTGTAATTTGCTGTGCCCCTGCTGTGTTTTTATTTACAGTTTTGTTTGTATTTCCATTTTCAAATCATTGCTGACAATAATGATACTCTGCTAATCATTTTCTTACGTTTGAGTGCATTTTAAAAAAAAGCTCCCCTTTTACTTCCTCTGATCGAGCCAATTTTTGATTCACTCCAGAAACCAAGTTTAGTGCCTCCAGCCCTTTAGGCTAATAGCATGTATGGCACCATGTTCGGCGGTTTGCCAAAATATAAGTATATACTGCTTCTAATTAGCCTTAATCTGTGAGATTTGTTTCCTCCTTGAACAATTCCCATAAATGTGATGGATGTGAAAGCAACACTAACTCTCACTGGTCCATGTTTCTTTGTCCTTCATTTGTCTCTCCATCAAAACTTGTTTGAATACTCCAGTTCATGATTACATGAATTAAAATTAACACAATTAAATATTTTGCCTGGATATTTTAAGCAGGCTGGGTTGGGCAAATATTACTTTTTTATCATTATTTATATACTGCAATTAAGGAAAAAATCTATCATCAAAACTCAGTTAAGTTAAATTAATTAATATGGTTTAGTATTATTTTCCCCAAAAACTAAGACAGCTGATTAAACAATTTATCTGTTTGAGCAATGTAACAATAATAGGAAAACAATTAAACATAAGAAAATCTGCAGATGCTGGAAATACTAAATGCACAAAATACTGGATGAACTCAGCAGGCCAGGCAGCATCTCTGCAAAAGATAAACAGCTGGCGTTTCTGGCCGAGACCCTTCATTGGGACTGTACATTTATGTGACTTGTGTTTAGAAAACCTTGATTTGAGCTGTCATATTTAACAAAGCTGCAGTTAAATTGGATTGGAATTAGTTTCACTGTGCATAAAGAATGGGTATAGTGATCAAGAAAAAGTATTTGTAACTTAAGAAAGAAGAACATTGAAAGTTGTATGATCATTTCTCACTCAAATTTTGGAAAAAAATTCAAATGCAATGCTTGCTAGAGTGTACCTGAAGCTACTAGGGATTTTAATGCCTTCTAAATGATTGTCAATACTTCATCAATGATTTAGTGATCTTTTATTAGAACTAGAGTGGCTGAGCTTTTGTTTTGAACAAGATGATCTGATCAAGGGTAGTATGGCTCAGCTGGTCTCTGATTGTGTTTTAGTTCAGACTTTCAAAAACTGTAATACAGCATTCTGGTTTTAAGTTGTTATTTTCTGTATGTACTCTCTACTAAGTAACCAAAGTCATGTGATTTATTTGTTTTCAACATATCTAGAATGTTCACCTCATTACTATCCTTCACTGGTTTAAAGCTTTTTCGGTGCAGAGTTCTTGTTCCTTATATCTTCCATGTGAGCACTTGAAAGTGTCATTATTCATTATGTTTATTTTTTGTTCTCACCCTTGTGTTTTCTGCTTACATCTTTATCTATCCTATTACTCTAATAAATTGGAAGAATTTGTTTCTATAATGCTTGGCCTCTAATCATATGTTATTAATTTCTAATGGGCTGTAAGGGCATGCATTAAGGCAGAATCAGAATCAAGTTTAGTATCTCCAGCATACGTTGTGAAATTTGTTAACTTTGTGGCAGCTGTGCAATGCAGTACACAACATCAGAAAGAAAAAAACTGAATTATAGTGTGTGTATGTATGTGTGTGTGTGTGTGTGTGTGTGTGTGTGTGTATATATATATAAAAGTAGTGAGGTAGTGGTCATGGGTTCATTGTCCATTCAGAAATCAGATGTAGAGGGGAAGAAGCTATTCCAAACTCATTGTATGTGTGCCTTCAGGCTCCTGTACCTCCTTTCTGATGACAGCAATGAGCAGGGCATGTCCTGGGTGATGGGAGTTCTTAATGATGGGCGCCGCCTTTTTGAGCCATCGCTTCTTGAAGATGTCTTGGAAACTATAGAGGCTCATGCCCATGATGGAGCTGACTACTTTTACAACTCTCTGCAGCTTATTATAATCCTGTGCAGTAATTCCCCCCCCCCCCCCAACCCCAGAAGGTAATGCAGGTAGTAAGAATGCTCTCCATAGTATATCTGTAGAAATTTAAGAGTGTTTTAGGTGACATTCCAGGTAGCCTCAAACACCAAATGAATTATAGCTGCTGTCTTGCCTTCTTTATAGCTGCATCGATATGTTGGGACCAGGTTAGGTCCTCAGAGATACTGACACTCAGGAACTTGAAATTGCCCATTCTCTCTACTTCTGATCCCTCTATAAGGACTGGTGTGTATCCCACCAGCTGCAGTGCGAAGAAAAGCTGGCTAATCTATACACAGTCTTAATGAATGAAGCGTGCAAGCCGTGATGCCAATCAAATCTATAGTTCTATTGGTTTAATGAGATCTTCAGCTTCTGCCTGAATTAGCCTTGCTTTGAAATATGGTTATTGGCAATGAAAGGCCGGCGCCTTCCATGGTGTACCATTTTAGATTGTGATCTTTCTGAGCTAGTTGGTGGAGGGTTTGGATAGCACTGAGGTTGTATTCAACTATATCAAGTGCAACTCAAATGCCTCCTCCCATTCCCCTGCATGAATAGAGGATAGAAGGCCTAATCTGTAACTGAGGTTGGCTTCATGCACAAGGTGGAGTGCAACCTTCCATTGTCAATGGCTTTAAACATAAGCAATAGACATTTTTTTTAAAATCCGGTACAAACAATACATAGTTAAAGAAGCCAAAGTTAAATAATTCCTACATGTTCTTCCCCCCCACCCCCCACCCACCAAAAGCCCTGCACAGGATTAGTGTGAGCTGGGAGACTAGCTTTTGGTCAATTTGATTTGGCCCTCGGTGATTCTTCACCTTTGACTAGTTTAATTTGTTTTACATATTTTCTTCAGCCTGTGTCTGATAAGGTAATTGCTTTGTTGCTCTGAAGAGTACTTGAATGTTCTAATATGAACTAGTACACCTGAAGTTAGTTTGTATCAATCTAACCTGAAAATAAGCTTCCTAAATCAAAATTAATCGAATGTGGGTAAATACTTTGTGACCAGAAATGTAAGTATGACTCTGGGGTTTTAGCTGTTAAAATTAATCTATACATGATGAACAGCATTTGTGATTATCTGCCAAGCACTTGAGGGATAACCTTTAAACTCTTTCTTACTAGGTTGATGGAAATCAAGGCTAGCTTATGCTTCTTTCCAGCCACTGTCCTTTGCAGTTTTTTTAAACTTATGAGCAATGTCCTTAGATTATAAACATTTTGTTTGACAAAGTCCCTATAACAATTGCCCCAATCCAAGCATGCAAAAAAAGTACTATATCAACTGAAGTTACACATGCAAACCTAGACACAATTGCTTTGTAAAATTCAGAAACTAGGGCAAGAAACTGGTTTGAAGTGCTATCATATTATTGACAAGCTAAGTAAAACAATTGTCTTATTGGTTAATTTGCAATCTCAGATCATCATTTTCTGTAACTCCATTTTTTATTGTCTGTTCTTCATATTTATGCAGAATAAATATAGAAAATTAGCTTGCACCAAATCCTTATCATCCACAATGATAGACTTTGGATTTTGCACAAGAAGTGCAAAAGCATGGATGCCACGAAGACATTCACCTTTACACGCAATCTGTCCCTCTGTAAACATAAATATACCCTATAGTATTCTAAAAGTATTAACAAGCATTATTATTAAACTCACTAAAAGTTTCAAATATCTAAAAGGAAATGGTATTAGCTAACAAGCTACTTTACTAAGATGTGTAGAACTTCAAAGTGTTGGTTGACAAAGTACAATAATTTTACATTCTGTTCAATCAGCACATGACACTGGAAGCTGGTCATGGTGTTAATGTTGTCAATGGTTGGTTCCTCAGTGTGCGAGTATATGGATATATCTTTTTTCAAAAGTATTTGAGGTGAGGACTGAAAGATAGCAACTTGAATAAAGAGAACTGGCAGTACTTTGCTTCAAACCAGAATCGTGTGTGCATGGAAGTTGTGCCAAAATAAAGATATAAGATCATGACTGTTAATACAGGTAGTCCACGAGTTACGAACGTCCGACTGAAGAACTCTGTCTGCCATTTTAAGTTGGATTGCAATGCTGTCCGCCATTTCAAGTCTTTGCCTTGACACTGTGTTGAGTGTTTCACTTAGTATTTGGCTTAAATTTTTCTTAGTAAGATTCACCTTGACCCCCTCCCACTGTACCGGTCGGCTGGTGGTGCAGTGAGATCAGCGCCCAGCTCAAGAACAGAGGTTCAATCCAGTGATAGGCCGCTCCCGTGTCGGGTTGATGTCGATCCAGTGACTCCCGTACCATCCGTGCTGGGTTGATGCCGAGCTCGCAATTCGACCTTGTAAAAAAAAGCACTGCCAACTCCAGTTTAAATTCTCACGCGAAATATTGTGGAGGAACAGGCACCCAAACCCAGCACAGCCCCCACTTGTCCCATTTAGCCTGTCTCAGTGTGGTGGAGTTTAGACCCAACAGACCTCGGGAGCCGCCACCCGCAGTGTTTCTGTTCCATTGACAGGAAACAATCGCGATTGAAAATAAAGTGGAAATAATAAAGCATTTGGAAAGAGGTGAAAGGCCATCAGTCGTTGGAAAAGCATTAGGCTACAGTCGGTCAATGATCGGAAGAATTTTAAAGGATAACAGATAAAGTGAGACTAATGGAGCATGTGAAAGGCCCTGCCCCAATGAAAGCTACAATTATTACTAAGCAACGCAATGGTTTAATTATTGGAATACATACATTTCTTAAGTGTTTTATATGCATAGAAAGGTAAAATATGTACTATATACTAAGACAAACATTTGACGAACTGACGCTATATAATACCGGATGTATTTGTTCTGACTTACGTACAAATCCGACTTAAAGACGGACTCAGGAACGGAACTCGTACGTAACCCGGGGGACTGCCTGTAATCCAATTTTATTGTAAGAATCATATTAGGAAGGAAGAGCACTTTCCAACAATTAGCTTTTGGCACCCAGTCTGAAAACCTACCATTGTCTTGGGTGTTAAGGGGAGCTAAGTCATTCTTGGAAAATATGGCAAGCTAATAAAGTACTTCTGGAAAGGAAAATTAACAATTTTGATTAGGGAAAAGGCAAACTATTGTGACTGCTGTAAATCTATAATGCAAACAGAAAACCTAAGTAGTGTGATCTCTGTGCAGAAAGCCTCAATTCAGTTTGTAACTTGATGCTGAACTTCCAGTTCCCTATTATTTTGTTACTCTTAATTTGACGTCAGTGTCTTATACACCTACAACGTTTGACATAAACATGAAGAATACATACTTGTTTTCCTTTGAGACATGGTACTGGTACTTTTATAGAGCTAACAATAGTGTGAAAAAATTTTAATAATCAACCAGTTCAGCTTTGTTTCTTGCATTTTCACCTTTCAATTTTTTCCCCTTTATGATGATTTCAGGTTTAATTCATCATATCCCTTCTTAAAAATACCTGCTCTCACATATCACAGACTTGTTTTTCAAACAAATCTTTATGAATTTTCAGTTGGTTCCATCACCACTTGAATCATTTCATGTCATTTGCTCTCCATCTTGTAACAAACTTTCTCTTTATTTCTTACTAACTTTTTTCCTCTGAAATTTGAACTTTTATCTCCCACTTTTTGAGTATCTACTGGAAGACCAAGTGTAAGCATTATTGAATTCCATATTCTCACCATAGTTGGGTAAAGGATATTATTCCAAATTCCCCAGAGGGTTTCTGGATGACTTCTTTAAAATAATGGACTCTTGTTATGCTCTTCTCCGCAATGCATTCTCTCTGTATTCTCATTTTTAAAGTATTAACATTTTAGATATATTACCCTTTTCCTTCTTGTATCATGCTCGTAAATATTCTTGGCACCATCTGCATTGACTGTAGATATTTCTAAAAATATGAAGGGCATTATTCCAAGGTTTCAGACCAGTTTCATACAGCTTATCTACTTCACTATTATATTCCTATTAAAATAATATTCCATATATGATGTATTATCACACTAATGATTGAATTGTGAATTTAATTTATAGGTCTTAATTTAAAATTTTCACAAGATAATGGCAAAAGCATGCTTTGGCACATTGTAAATGAACAGAATTATTGCATAAATTGTTTAACTACTTGATGCACCATTGAAGTATGTGTACTTGTTTTGTTCAGATGTAGTGAAAGACTTGCCAAGAATGCATTGGTGGTGTTATGCATAACTGTCTACTTTTGTGTAGACTAATTTGTATAACTTTTTCTCAGCTGATGAATTGTCTTATTTTGCCAAATTTTATCAATGGCTACAGGATACCTATTAGGTAGAGTATCATTATTTTCTGTTGTCTCTATCAACTTGCCTTTTTTTTTCCTCTCTATTTTGGTCTTCCTAGAATCTTATCATGTATACTTGCAAATCTCAAAAATACCGATCAATCCATTTTGTACCAAAGTTATGGCTTTTAAGCAATGAAGCAACATTAGCAACTGGTCCAGCACGCCCTTAGCATCAGTATAAACGTCAAACAAAGTGGGCAAAGCAAACAAGCCTGTTAGTATGCAAGGACAGAAAGCATATTATCATTGAGCATAGGATGACTTTTAACCTTGAATTATGTGGTACATTGCTTGAATTAAACTAAAACTTTCTCATCCAGCAGCAGGAATATTATGTCTAAACAGTTTCAGGTTGACCTTCTAGATTAATTCTTTAGCGCAGAGCTTGAGGGGGCTGGTTTGAAATTTCACAAAAAGCAATAGTCTTGCTTGACCCAACTGGGATTGTCTGCTGGTTTGTATTAGTAAAGATCACAACTTGAATGAGATGAAGAATGGTGATAGTTTTTGTTTGCACTGTGATCTTTCTCAGTTGATGGACTTGAAGGCTTTGGTGAGGTCCATAAAGGCCATTTGGAATAGTTGATGCTGCTCAGTACCTTTTCTTTTGTAGAGTTGATAGTGGTGACTATGCATTCTATGCCTTAATAGATAAAATCTACATTGATCACTTAGGAAGATCTAGTTCAGGAGACACAAGCATATTTGGCTAAGAGATTCTTTCTCAGTTAGGAATTAATATTTTTGTGTCACTTCTAGTATTTGATACAAACAGACTGAGCCTGTGTTATATTGGTAGCTACTTATCAGTCATATAAGCAACTTTAATCTTTGAAGGTATTTCTGGCATTTGAGTAACAAGAAACATTTTGTAATCTGAGCCACGATGTCAATAAAAAGCAGTTGATTAATTTAAAAAAAAGAGTAGATATAATTGAAAACCTGGTCATTACAAACCACTTTCCAAGGATTGATGTCTTGGACATCACTGTATTAAGTAAAGGTTCAGAATCAGAATCACGTTTAATATTACTGGCATATGTCATGAAATTTGTTAGGTAGAGTAAGCTGCCATTTAAAACAATGGTGAACGTTACACAATACAACAATTCATAATAAAGATCAATACTGTTGTTGCAATACAGTTTTCATTGTAAGGACCTATTTCCTTTAAATCTCTTACAATTGCTTCAGTCCTACAGGATAATGAATGCCAATAGATAGTCAGATATACTACTTGCTGCCTAAAGCCCTGTATATCTCAAAACACCTAAATGACCCTCTTTTAGGATTGTATATATTTAGTCTGCCTTCTATCAAAAATGAAAAGCTGCATCATTTTTGTATGCATGACAGAAGAGTAAGACGTCACTCATGAATGTTCTTCCTATGTGTAGACTGATCAGCTGTTTGTTTATCAAACTAGGGATAATTCCAACAATGTTGAGAGGACACTTAGCATTAAAGGCTGAAAAGTTGATGTTGAGTTTTTTTGGAAAAAAATGTTCTTCAACAGCACTTAAGAGTGTCATCACTATTTGACGTTCTGGACTAGGATTAAATACAGTTCAATTGTGAGTGTTTAATCTCTACCGTTTGATCTAATCTTTTGTTGATCTTAAATACTGGCTGCAGTCCCATCGTATTATGTTGCTGCTGAAGCAGAAATGTTATAGTTCTTTGAATTTGTTATGCTGGCATATTATCCATGGGTGATGAGCTGGTTAACATTGGAGTGAAAACTGCCAGCCCCAAAGTTTGTTTTTTTATATGATCTGATTTAAACCACACTGTGCCTGCATAAAGCTTTTATTGACGGTGCTGTTGGAACTAACAGTGCCTTCAGTAAAGAGTGCTTGCAAATCTGTTGCAAGACTCTACATGGTGAGGTTGTATGACAGGCAGTCTTCTATTGATAAAATATCTAATACTTTGTCAACCACCTATATAACATAAGAATTGGTGAAGAGTGAGTAAAAGCAATTGGCTTGATGGTTCTTCCAGTTTGTATCTGAAGTGCAAAGGAAACTGTCCTAAAACAAATTCTGGCAGGTTCAATAGTGAATAAGATAGATAACAAAGTGTGCTGTTTACTGCAAGGAGAGTTGACAGTGTGTCAGTTATATAGAGCACCAGAAGTTCTGTGTATAGTATTGATCACTAACTTAATTATGTAACTGCATTGGAAGCAGTTCAGAGGTTTACTAAACCTATATCCACTTTATAGAACACCATGTTGCCTTATGGAGAAAGGTTTGCAAGTTAGCTTAAATAGGAGTTTAGAAGAATGCAAGATGATTTGGTTGAAACACATAGATCCTGAAGGACCTTGATGTGATCAATGTGGGCGAAAATCTTTTCAAAATATGAAGTGCATATATATTTTTAAAGAATGTTATGAGTCTCTGAAACACATCCTTATGGAGCAGTGGAAGAAGATTCTTTGAATAATTTTAAGGCCGAGGGAGATCTCAGTTAAGGAGGAATCTGAAAAGTTATAAGAATGAACTGATGTGCTGAGTTGAAGTTAACTTTACACAAACAATGGTCTTAATAAATGATGGAACAGGCTTGAGAGACTGAGTGATCTGCTTCTGATTTGTAATTTCATATTTATTCAGATCAATGAGCATTAATTTAATAAAAAGTTATAGTGTTTTTCTCTCAAGTTAAATAGGAAGCATTCCACTTGTTATGTAGATGATTAGATAATAAGCTGTCTGAGTAAATTGAAAACTCTGAATCCCAGAACTACAAAGCAAATTATTAGAAATGAATCAAGAATTGAATGTGTTCCTCTTCCCATGTGCATCCTCTTATAGGCAGTACTTGGAAAGATTGATACTTGGCTTGGTTTTCAGAAAGTTAGTCATAACCTTTTGGTATTTTGATAGTTATATGTCATTCAGTTCGTACTTAACTCCAAGCTCTTAAGTGTTAATATATTGTCAAATTAATGAAAGGCTAAGTAACATCTAATCCATTGCATCACTTAGTTTCATTTAATGATGCTGTATACCTCAACAATATTTTTCGCCACGTTTTCATACTCCTTGATACCTTTATCTAAAAATATATATATTTTTAGCTCTGAGCTGGATGGTATAGTGGCACAACTAGTTCAAAAGTTGAAAGTAAATTTATTATCAAAGTACATTATTATCACCATATACAACAATTGCGATTAATTTTCTTGTAGGCATTTGCAGTAAACATAAGGAACACAATAGAATCAATGAAAGTCCACCCCTAACTAATGTGAAAAAGACAAAAACTCTGCAAATAGAAAAAGAAATAATAAATATTCCCCTACTATCCCCAACTAACAACATCCTGGGGGTTACCATCGACAAGAAACTGAACTGGTCTAGTGATATAAAAACTGTGGCTACCAGAGCAGGTCAAAGGCTAGGAATCCTGTGGCATGTAACTCACCTCTTGATTCCCCAAAGCCTGTCCACCATCTACAAGGCTCGGATCCAGAATGTAATGGAATACTTGTCACTCACCTGGATGAGTGCAGCTCCATCAACACTTAAGAAGCTTGACAAGGCAGCCCATTTGATTGGTACCCCTTCAACAATAATCCAATCCCTGTACCATCGATAAACAGTTGCAGCAGTGTGTACTATCTGCAAGATGCACTGCAACAACAAAGTTGCTAAGCTAGCACCTTCCAGACCCATGAGCACTACCATCTAGAACAGGGGTGGGCAAACTTTTTGACTTGTGGGCCACAAAGGGTTCTAAAATTTGACAGGGGGGCCGGACCAGGAGCAGATGGATGGAGTGTTTTGGTAATACACCTCATAAGAGAAAATAAAATATCGTGGGATATGTAGAAAACATGTGCTTTAATTTCAATTGAAAATGAATAAATGCATTACAACAAAATATCTGTCTTTGAAGTCCCATGGTATTAGCTATTTATTGAAATGACTTTTAAAACACTGAAAATTAAATGAATAAAATACAGCTTTTTTAATAGTAACAGTTATTATTTTAAAGCACTGAAAATTCTCTTATCCTTCAAGATATTATCATCATCACTCTCCTCCTGCCTGTCTTTATTTCAAAAACGGTAGGAGATGCAGGTCTACTTGTCCTGCTCCTTCTTATTCAATTGTCCCCTGTGCCAAAGCTCAACAAGGACCAGCACAAGGAGAGAACAGTGACAGCGCGCCAGTATGCAGAGCACGTTATTTGATCTGGAGCGCATTTTTTTATTTTGAGAACGTACGTGCACCTGCGCACTACTCATGTCCATCACTTAACAGAAATGACATGTAACATGTAAGGCTTATTGAAAAAAATATTTTCAAATGCATTTTTTAAATAACACAACGAAGAAACTTATTTTTAATTTCAGTGGGAACAGTGTTGTTGGTCTCCCTTTTTAGCCAGCGCAACAAAGTCTGGATTTAGTTTTGTTGTGGCGATTCTCAGGATGGATCTGAGGTGGTCAGTTAACTTGGATCTGTGGCTGGCTTTGTTGATGTTCATGACGCTGAACGTCTGTTCACACAAATAGGTCGAGCCGAACAAAGAGTAAAGTGCAAATGTGGAGTAATATGCTGCACCTCAACAAAAGTCAATGTGTAGCGGTGTGCTACATGCACCGCTAAAATTACGACACGGAGTCGGTAACTGCAGTCAAATAAAAAAACTTTATTCGAAATCCCCAGCCTCACTTTTAAGCCTCCCTCAACCTGCCCCCGTGGCGCAGAGGCTCCAAAGCTCTGTGCTCGCAAATCCCCGCAGGCTATCTCCCTTCGCCGGAACGCTGGCTAATTGTGAGCCGGTTCGGATGTGCCAGGAAGTGGGTCGCCACAAATGTATATAGAGTGCGTCATCTATTGGGAAAACGCGGGGAAAAAACGTTAACAAGGTTTATTAATATAATTTCATCAAGTTCTGCGGGCCGGATTAAAAAGCTTAACGGGCCGCATATGGCCCCCAGGCTGTAGTTTGCCCATGCCTGATCTAGAAGGACGAGAACAGCAGATACCTGGGAACACCGCCATTTGGAAATCCCCCTCCAAGTCGCTCACCAGAACTCACCGTCCTGACTTGGAAACATATTGCCATTCCTTCATTGTCATTAGGTCAAAATCACGGAATTCCTTCCGAACAGCACTGTGGGTGTACCTACACCTCAAGGACTGCAGCAGTTCAAGAAGGCAGCTCATCACCACCTTCTCAAGAGCAACTAGGAATGGGCAATAAATGCGACTTAACTGGCAACACCCACACCCTGTAAATGAATAAATAAATAAAAATAAATAATAAATGAGCAATAAATATTGACAACATGAAAGGAAGAGTCCGTGAAAGTGAGTCACTTGGGGTATGGCGTTAAGTTCTGGTCACTCCATTATAGAAAGATGTGGAAGCTTCAGAGAGTGTGCAGAAGAGATTTATCAAGATGCTGACAGGATTAAAGAGCATATACTTCATTAGGGTCCTTCCTGATGAAGGGTCTCGGCCCAAAACATTGGCTACTCTTTTTTCACAGGTGCCGCCTGGCCTGCTGAGTTCTTCCAGCGTTGTGTACGTATACTTCATTAGGAGTTTGAAGAGATTTGGTATGTCAACAAAAACTCTCAAAAACTAGGCAGCATTCTGACAGACCACATCACTGTCTGGTATGGGGGGAGGCTACTGCTCAGGACCAGAAGAAGCTGCAGAGGGCTATAACTTTAGTCGACTACGTCTTGGATACTAGCCTACAAAGTACCCAGGACATCTTTAGGGAGCAGTTGTGGTGACCCACTTTCTACTCAGGTGAACCGGCTCACAAAATGGCGCGTGCCTTCTTCACCAGCAGGGGGAGAAAGTCAGCACGTGGGAAGATACTTTTGTGATGCACCTCTGATGTCATTTCCGCCCAGAGAGGGCGGGAGCGGAACTGCATAAAAGCCAGTGCTGCGAAGTTTGAATAAACTAATCTCGAGTGCAACTTGCAGACTGTGTTTCGTTATTTCTAGCTCTGTGTGTAGCACATCACTACGTGGTGTCTCAGGAAGGCAACATCTATTATTAAGAGCCTCCAGCACCCAGGGCATGCCCTTTCCTCACTGTTACCATCAGGTAGGAGGTATAGAAGCCAGAAGACACACAGTGATTCAGGAATAGTTTCTTCCCCTCTGTCATCTGATTCCTAAATGGATATTGAACGCTTGAACACTACCTCACTTTTTTAGTGTATATTATTTCTGTTTATTGCATGATTTTTAACCTATTCGATACACATATACTGTGATTACTTTTTTTCTTTCTTCTATATTATGTACTACATTGAACTGCTGCTGCTGGTTAACAAATATCACGACACATGCTGGTGATAATAAACCTGATTCTGATGTCTTTGAGCAAGTTAGGGCTTTTCTCTTCGGAGCAAAGGAAGCTGAGAGGGGACTTGATAGAGGTGTGCAAGATGGTAAGAGGCATAGATTGTGAGGATAGCAGTGTCTTTTTCCCAGGGTGGAAATTACCTTGCTTTATTGAGCATTCTTTTTGCACTACCTATTTAATTTACTTTTTATATCTGTAATTTATAGTTTATGTATTGTACTGCTGCTGTAAAATATCAAATTTCACAACATCTGCCAGTGATATTAAACTTGATAGAGATTAGGAAAGGGTATAATTTTAAGGTGATTGGAGGAAAGTATAAGGAGGGGAGGGGTGTCATAAGTGGTATAGTTGCTACCTTACAATGACAGAGACCCCCAAGTTTTACCCTGACCCTCAGGAGTCTGGGGTTTGCATGTTCTCCCTATAACCATGTTGGGTTTCCTTTGTGTTCAGATTTCATCCCATATTCCAAAGGTGTACAGGTTAATTGGCTGTAGAAAGTTGTCCTTCATGTGTTGGTAGCTGATAGAATCTGGGAAGAGATGAAGCAAATGTGGGAAGTTTAAAAGCAGGGTAAATACAAGTTTAATGTAAATGAGAGGTTGGTAGTTGGCTTGATTTGGAGAGCCAGATGGCTGGGACTGTGCTGTGTTTTCCTATGTTATATTGATATGAAGGATGGTGATGTTGTGAGTAATGCAGAAAGTTGTAATTTACCACAGGGCATAGACAGAATGCAGAGCTGGCTGAGAAGTGGCAGGTGCAGTTCAATCAGAAGAAGTGTGAAGTGATGTACCTTGGAAGATCGAACTTAATGCAGAGTGCCAGGTTAATGGCAAGATTCTTAGCAGTGTGAAGAATCAGAAGGATCTTGCAGTCCCAAGTCGATAGATCGTTCAAAGATGCCACACTTGTTGATAGGCTGTTTAAGGAGGCTTTCATTAATCGAGGGATTAAGTTCAAAAGCAATGAGGTAATATTGCAGCTCTGTAAAACTGTTAAGACCACACTTGGATTACTGTGTTCATTCCTGGTCACCTCATTATAACAAGGATGGGAAGCATTAGAAAGGATACAAAGGAAATTTACCAGGTGCTGCCCAGATTAGAGCATGTTTTATGAGGAAGGGTGGAATAAGCTAGTATTTTTCCCTTGGTGTGAAGGAGGATGAGAGGCAACTTGATAAGAGGCATAGATAAGTGTCAACACTGAATTATGCCAGAGGATCCTTTTAAAATGAGTGGAGAAATGTTTAGGGGAGATGTCAGTAGTAGGTTAGGTTTTCTTATAGATGGAGTGGTGAGTGCCTGTAATGCACTGCTGGGGATGATGGTAGAAGCTGATGCATGAGAGACATTTTTTAAGAGACTCTTGGATAAGCAAAAAGATGAAAGAAAAATGGAGGGTTATGGGCTATGTAGGAAGGAAGGGTTAAGTTGATCACAGAATAGGTTATAAGCAAAACATCATGGATCATAGGACCTGTACTGTGCTGTATAGTTACGTGTTTTGTGCTGTATCTCTCTCACAGTTGTGATTCATCCTTCTTGGTCCTCAAGAAAGAATTACCATTGAGCATTGAATGGCTTCTAGTTCTGGATTATTTTACTAAAGAACTTAGCCTCTTTGCATCTAGTGCATTGAATCAGTCTATTATTTTAAACACAATTTTAAATATCTTTATATTTAAAATTAATTGGTATCAACTTTATGCTAACTGTCCTCAGAATTTACTCAAGTCTAAATACCATAATGGTAAAACTGCAGTATGATCTTGCAAATCATGGGACATTCAAACTGAATGCAGAATGTACAACTCAGTCAGTGTTTCATTGTAACTCCAATTTTCTTCAGGTGTTTTTATATCTATGTAGTAGACACACTGATGTTTGTCTACAGATATTCAAAGTCTTTGCTTTAATATATTGCTTTCTATTTGCACATAGTAGATATTCCTATTTGTCCTTCTCAGATTACATGTTTACACACAAATTAATAAATTTACTCACTCACTTTGTCTAATCCTTGCCCTTCACTTGTGCTGTGCTTTCTTCCTCATGGCATACCGCGCCTTCTAGCAGTGACAATGCAAACTTAGGTGTACGAATGAATGAAATTAATTTATTTCAGTCAGTACAAACATAACAAAAAGCATCATTTACAACAATGATTTCAGAGGACAAAATTACAACAAGAAAACATAGATATTCTTTAAAAGGTGTAGGAGCTTCTTGTATGTTGTGGATACCTGAACTATTCACATGTTCTTTGTACTTCATTCACACTTCCTGTGATTGATTTTACTTAGGGATATATTGCCATTGGGTGACTCCAGAAAGCTACAGTACCAGAGGTGTATGAGTGCCCTGATCATAAAGTTACTGTGTACAGAAAAAGTGTGTTCCATACTGATACAATACAGAACAAGCAACTTGCAAATTAGCCCATGTATATGGTGTGGACCTATTGGCAAACATTGAATGCAGGCTGTATTGTGACATATAACTAACATTCAGTAATTTATTCTTTTTAATTTAAATGTGTATTAGTAAGAATGAAGGTCCCACTGCACATTAAGGGTTGTTAGATACTCCCAAGAGCACTAAAGAGTAAACGTTCACTAAATATTCTCCAGTCTCAGAATTTTGTACCCTCTTTCAGAGAAGCCCTGGACGACAGCAAATGAGCCTGGACCTGTTACTACTCCTGGAGAAGCTGGCAGGCTCCCTCCATTTCCTTTGGATGATTAAAACTCCTGGAAACAATAGTGTACTGACTGACTTGTATTCAGCTCTGTGAGACCTGCAGGAAGTGCAGAATGCTAATCATCTAGCTTGGGGATTCTCAGCCTTTTTAATGCCATGAATCAAAGCCATTTAGCAAGGGACCCGTGGACCACAGTTTGGGAACTCCTCCTCTGGCTGATTCAGGTCAAAACTCAGGAGAGAGAGCATCAGCAGCCCCATTTACAAGCATAACTTGGAGATGCCAGACTTTTAAAAATTGGCAACCGTTCTTGCTGTTAAACAGGGATTTAAAGATCATGTCCAAAGTCACCATCAGATGGATCATGTGTTTTCTGGGAGAGGTGTCACCTGGTTTAAACTTGTGTCATACCTAGCCGGGAAATGTTCTGTTGCTCAGATGTACCACTGTCCTCTTTTAAGATAAGAATGGAGTCTTGCCTGGTCGATTTCAACCAGGAAAGGGTACTGATAGAATAGTGCACATATACGTTTTGGGTATATTATCCAAAAAGAGCGAATTGGATCCAACTGCTCTGCAAAGCCATTAGAAGTGTCGACCAAATCAGAGGCAGTAGGGCAGGGTTTCCCACCTTCCTGTCTTGTGTGTGCTGCTTAGAATTCTTTGCCAGGAAGAGGGGTAATGATACCACACTGTGGGCAAGTGTTTCAAAGTGACTGTCTGTGTGGATAATGTCAATGCCCTGCTCAGATCCATGATCAGTCTGCTGATCGATTAGCATCTACAACCAGTTTGGTAAGCAGCCCAATCAGTCCTCTATTCCCTTCACTGTGAAGTTGGGGTAAGCCAGACAGTTAGGCAACAATTGTCTACAACGGATAGGCAAGGTCCTTCAAAAACTAAGGCAGTAAAAAAGACACTCCTTCTGGATGGCAGTGAGGAACCTGGCTATCCAGTGGGAGGTTGTCTTGGTGTTGCTGTGCATGATGCAGATTTGGCCCATACTCCATTTCTGCTCCATGGTATTCACCAAGCTATCTTTCCTTTCGTCTAAAGAATCAAAATGAGCATATCCAAGGGGCCGCAATACAGAAACTTGGGATTGGGAGGGAGATGAGGGTGGAGGGGATGTCCAACATTGCCTTTGCTCTGATGGCCAACTTTATGGGTGGCTAGATGAAACAATTCATAGGACAGAAGTATGCAAACACCAGGTTGGTTTCATCTGTCCCTAGAGTTCAGAAGATGAGCCTGACTTTGTGTTTATTGGCAGTGTTCAGTTGGAATGTGTATCCTTTGTAAGAAGGTCATGAACTGTCTCATCCGACCCTGCGGAGCAATGGCTTGATGGGTCCCATGGATGGTTTCCCGGTGGAATTCTCAAAACCATTCGACAGAATGTTTCATCACCAGAGCACATTAACAAGCGCCAAGACCTTGCTTGGCTGGCAGTGACAGGGGCCTTCCCCATTAGTTCCTTTCTTATGGTTAGTCTCACTCCCAATGTACACTGCCCTCAAGATAGCATGATGAGGGTGAGATGGTTATCCACATCTTTGTGAACTGTGACTGCAAAGAAGATCTGGGAAAGAATGCAAGAGCCCTAATTGAGGTCCCTATGGGCTGTTCCCTGGGATGAGTCTCACCTCAGTCTGGCTGAAACATTTTTTCAATACAAGGTATCCATAAGTGAATGTTGTCATCTGGCACAATTTAGTTTGCAGGCATATGTGCAAAGGGAGCCAACATAAATGCTTTGTTGGAAAGGACTGCACTCTAAGGTGTGATCTCTCCTGAATGCTTCGAGGCTGCAACAGTCCCACGGACACTTGAAGGGTCTGTTGTTCAGAGAGGCCACATGAGTGGCACTGGTGCTTTATACCTAGTGAATATTAACGATGATGCTGCACCTGTATTGCCTTTATTATACTATGAATATACTGACTCGACATTACCATGAATGTAAAGAAAGCAATCTATAGTTGTATTTCTTGTATAAACTTTATACATAAAAACAGACAGTACTGTGCAAAAGTCTTAAGCACATATACTGCATAAATATCTAGGATGCCTCGGACTTTTGTACAGTACCGTAGTAATTTTACGTATTATACTGTACATCTGCCACAAAAAAAAATTCATGGCATGTAAGTGATGACAAACTGATATGGGTCTCTTGCGGAAGGGAGAAGGGAAGAAGTGGAAAGCACCACAAATACATTCTGTAATAAACCAATTGAATGGAATCAAATGACCTTGCCTGGTGTCTCAGGGCTGGGTGTGTCTGCACCCCCACACCACCACCTCCCCATCGCTGTTACTACTTCTCTGCTACCTGTCCCACACCCTTCCTGCGGCGTTCCAGCCTCACCATTCATAACTACCTGCCAGATTCACAAACTTGCTCTCTGCTCCACCTTGACAAATACAATACTTTGAAGAAGTTTTGTGCACAATACTGTATTTTTGTAGTGGAAACTTTTTATTTCATTTCATCTATTAAGAACCAAGCATTTTTCTGGTGGATTGGCATCATTGCCATTGACTAGATTTTGTTGTTTCACTTTTTTTTAGGAGACATGTTTTCATCATCAAATAAATATTAAGGGGGCTCTCCTGTGAAATTACCTATAAATTGATCCAAGACTTCACTGACAAACCAGAATTACAAACACAGAAGCTGAAACACCATCTTAATACTCAAAATTATAGTTATAATTCACAACTGCTTTGGGTTTGAAATACTAAACTTCATTTCATTTGTTTGACTCACTATTTTCAACAACTGGTGTCATTGAAAATGTCCTTCTGCATCAAGTCTGATGTCAGAATGATCATTAAAACAAATGGGAATTTTTGTATTTTTGGTTGCCTATTTCCTGAATGTGAATACCATTGATTAACACTTTTTTAAGAGTGTGACTTTATAATATCACTTTTATTATAATATAATGCATTATTTATTATTGCTGGTCTAATGTTGGAGAAGATTGCATTATAACTTTGTTGTTTTATGTATAAGGTTAAGTGATCAGATTAATTAAATCAAAAGTTGCATCGTGTTGGTGTTGGGTTTCAGACCTAATCTGTTACTTCAGTGTGAACTATTCCAAGAAATTCACAACCAATGTTTATCTATCATTAAGGTCATTGGTTTTGTGATTAAATAATGTGCTATGGTTCATGTCAGTTTCAGTAACTGTTCAAGGAAGTTTCATAAATTCACATTGAGTGTTTGTTCATTGCCAACAATGTTCCTCAGTGCAGATGTGTATTCAGGTATATAAAGACAGTTGCATTAGTATTTAGAAGCTTAAATAGGAAAGAATGGTAAATCTGAACTCCATATTTAACAACTATATTAAAAAAATCAGAAAAAAAATTGTTATAGAAAAGGTGGTGCTCAGTTGACTGTCGAAATGACATTATAAATGACTCAATAAAGCAATGTCTGTGCACAAACAGTCTTCTGGTCTTCTAATATTTCAGTTAAATGAAAACAGTTGTGAATCATTAATCAAACACAGAATGGTATGATTTGAACTACGTGTTTCATCATAAAGGTGGAGAGCTGAATTTTATATACATGAGCATGCAAAATCTCTTCTATAATGTTATGAAAGTTATGGACAATAATTTTGAAATACAGTAATTGCAGGGCAGAAAAAGTCAATAATAGGTGCTTGGAAGTAGGTACAGAGCAGATGTCAGGGGTAAGTTTTTTACGTAGAGAGTGGTGAGTGCTAGTATTGGCTGCCAGTGGTGGTGGTGGAGGCAGAAACGATAGGTACGTGGAGCTTAGAAAAGTAGAGGGCTGTGGGTAAGGCTAGGTAGTTCTAAGGTAAGGACATGTTTGGCACAGCTTTGTGGGCCAAAGGTCCCTTATTGTGCTGTAGGTTTTCTATGTTTATATAGTTATCAGTCAGCTGATAAGGTTGTCACTTCTCATTCTGCCTGGTGATAGGGTGCCTGGGTGGTTGATGACCAATCAGCTGATTGATAAGGCCAAGCATTCGAAGGTCACACTGCAATCAACAGCACACTGATGATGCTTCCCTGTATAGTGACAAAACGTTTGCAAGTAAATTGCCAAGATTGCAGAACTATTCAACCCAACCAGTTGCCATCTATTTTTATATTTTGTGGAAGTTTACTTTCATAATCTAGATTTCATTTCCTTATCGCTTCTTTAGTGATTCTTTGTTGCTTTTTAAGGTTTCCCCAATCTTCCAATTTCCCGGTACTCTTGGCAACTTTGTGTGCATGAGTTTTTAACTTTGTATGCACAGTGTACTTTGTATTCATAAGTTAACCTTCTATTTGCCCAATGATTTGACATTAATGCTTTCTTTGTGAAGTACTTTTCTGTATTGTTTGTGTTGTGTATATGGATCTCATAGTCAGAGTACACAAACAGGCTAGTTATCAACCTTATTGTTCTTGTATAGTAAATCATGTGCTTGCATTAGGGCTGTGTCTTTCTATACCATGACTTTCTGTGCATCCATCTAAATGCCTTTTAGGTATAGAAATTGTATCTGATCCGTCCACCTCCTCTGGCATTACAATTCCATTTCAACGACTCTCTATGTAAAAGGACTAGAGTTATTCATCAGTCTGTTCTTTCCTTCTTCTCACCTTAAACCAATGGAGTCTTGTTTTTGATACCCCTGCCACAGGGAGAAAGGATTCTGGCTATTTACCCCATCTGTGATATTCATAATATAATATAATGTACTTTTGTCAGATCACTCCTCAGCCTGCTTTGCTCCAGGCCATTTCTAAGTCCAGCCTATGTAACCTCTGCCCCATAACTCAAGTCCATCATTCCAGACAACATCCTGGTGAATTTCCTTTGGACTCTAGTGCAATTGTAATCTCTAAACTTTGTTAAAATATTTTAGTTGGAATTAAGGAAACAACTTATTTGCTTAATCTGCTTTCTGAATATGGGTTGTTAGATTTTGATGTTTTAAAGTATCCATAACTGTTAAAAGGGTTGTTGTTAAGCTTCATCATCCCTACCGGATCATAGGCTGCAGACAGTTATCTGTCCTGATCCAGTCTTACACTTTGTCTTTAAGTGTAGCCCATCTTCTTGCTCTCCCAGGGATGAGGACTTTGGAGTTTTTGTTGGCATTTCTGTAGCACTGGGTTTTTCAGGATGGAGGTGCTTGCCTCATGCCCAAACCACCTCCTTTCACATCTGGGCTTGGGACCATCCATTACAGAGTTGTCAAAGGGTTGTGACTCATTTTGAAACTTTGTAAAGCAGTGGACTTCTACATTTCTGTACTCTATATTGTTCTAAGGTCAAGACAAAGTCTCTTAGCCATTACTCAAGAAATATTTTCCCTAGCTCCATTGAATAGTGACTTTCAT
Organism: Hypanus sabinus; assembly: GCF_030144855.1. Lineage (NCBI taxonomy): Eukaryota > Metazoa > Chordata > Chondrichthyes > Myliobatiformes > Dasyatidae > Hypanus > Hypanus sabinus. The sequence goes on from NC_082727.1 coordinate 55,572,472, forward strand.
ACCTCTTACAGTCTGCGGGCCTGTTATTCTTTAAATTTCAGGGTAAACAAATAGTAAAGTCTAATGCATTTCAGCTTCTATAAACCTGTCACTGCTTTTCATCAATTGTCTGAGTTGCAGGTCTTAAAAAGTAACTGGGAATACAAGTAGACTAAATAATTTGTGTTATTTATAATTCCTTATGGGTTGGATTTGAGTTTCAACTCTATCAGAGCTAAGTCCTTTTCAGATTCATTTCTGAAATGATAAAATAGATTTTAGAAAGAGTTCATTATGTTAGAAATAAATGAAACCATTGTGTAAACGTGTGGAGACATGATTAATATTGATATTTTAGTTTTAATAAAATGTAAAAGATTTTCCATTTGTCCTTTGTGTAATATTTTAAATCCAAGAGTCGTATTGTTTGGACAAAAATATTAAACAGTTTTTAAATATTTACTGAAGCTTAGTAATGTTTTCAATGTTTAGACTTGACTTTGGTTTCTTTATTTTAGGGTATATTCTAAATTTCTTCAACAATACAATGAGTTATGAGTAAATTGTATTGGCACTCCTGGAAACCTGTATCATAACTCTTCATTTGAGACATTTCTCTGCTTGTGTAACAGCAGAATTTACTCTTAAAGTAATTGGATCAAGTTATCCACCAAAATACCAGTGGTGAATTTGAATGCAAGTTGTAAGCAGGTACACTAGATTTGCGTGTTGTGGTTTCAGGATATTTTGTGTTTTCTTCTTGAATTGCATACCTTGTTGAGGAATTAATGTTACCGATAATACATTGATTCTATTATGGTTATTAATCTATTATGGATTTGTATGCCCATAAGGAAATGATTTTTTGTTGGGAATTGAAGATGGTATGTTCAAGTGCTGAGAAAAGGAGCTCATTGCCCTCAGTAAGAGAGCAAGATGGGGGCTGCAAGAAGTTCGTACCAGATAAGAATAAATATAGAGCTATTATCGTGTTTTCTTGTAGTTATCTTTTAGTAAATATTGCCATTTTTTCACTATTTTCACTAACTTTTGACGCACCTAATAAACACCTTTGCACAAAAGTGCTAAGCAACTCCAGCCATCTTTTCTTTGGTAAAATTAAAGGTCATAGTCCACAGTTATGTATTGTATATGATGACGTATATGTACTTTGATAATAAAATTACTTAGTGATGGGAATACTGCATAGGATAAATGCTTTAATTCTACCCCCTGATCAAAGCTATTTGGACTGAATAGGATTTTGGAAGCTATTAAGTTTCTAGAAATCCAATTGAACATTAAAGTTTATATTAGTATTAGTAGATTGTTGCATATTATTTCAGACATGAATGAAGTTTGGATCACATGTCAGAATCAGGATTATTGTAACTGACTTGTGAAATTTACTTTTTTGGCAGCAGTACAGTGTAATAAAATTACTATAAATTACAAATTAAATGCAAAATAAAATGTTTATGGGTTCAAAAATCTGAGGGCGGAGAGGGAGAATCTTACATTTGAGTCTTCAGGTTCTCACATCACCTCCTCAGTGGTAGTAACAAGAAGAGGGCATGTCCTGGATGGTGAGTGTCCTCAGTGATGGATTTAGCCACATTGAGACACCACCTCTTGAAGATGTCTTCAATGGTAGGGTCATTTGTGCCTATGATCAAGCTAGCTGAGTTCATGATGTTCTTCAGCTTCCTTCCTTCCAGCTTTCATACCATCTGTGATGTAGCCAGTCAAAATGATCCCCACCGTACATCTGTAGAAATTTGCAGGAGTCTTTGGTGACAGACCAAGTTCCCTCAAGCTTTAAATGAAGTAGAACACTGGTGTGCCTTTTTTGTGATTGGTTCAATATGTAGGTTCTCCAAGATGTTAATAGCTATGACCTTGAAGCTGATCACCCTTTCCACCACTGACCCCTCGTGGAAGACTAGAGTGTCTTTTCCCCGCATTGCTTTCCTGACACCCACAAACAAATCCATGGTCTCGCTGATATTGAGTGTGAAGTTGTTGCAATATCATTCAACCAGCCAATTTAGCTCACTCCTGTATGCTTCCCTTATCATGCATTTGTGAGGTGCACCTGTGACGATTGATAGTCAGCAAGGAAATATTATCAATAATCAGCACTGAACGTGGTCTCTTGACAAGGAGTCAAAGTTTTAGGTGCAAAGAGAGGTACAGAGGCCCATATTTTGAAGCTTGTTGATTAATATTGAATGGTGTTGAACACTAAGCTATAATTGATAAACAACAGCCTGGTGAATGTATTACTGTGACCATCATTTATGAATATTTCAGAGATGTAATTAGGACTATTACAATTACATAAAAAGTAAATCTGGAAAGAAATAAATTATAAAATACCACTGCCTTAGAATGAAACAAAATGCAAGTACCTTCATACAAGTTGGATGTTTGCTGGCTGCTCTTAATTAGAGTGCTGCTAGGGGAATGCATGTTATAGCCCTATATACTTCACTTAACATTGGAGGGCTTTGGAAAACAGCCTCATTAATTTCAAAGTGGAGCTCATGAAGTATCAGGTAAATATTTACTCAGCATTCAGTAAGGTTTGATTGGCTGTATTGTTATTTCTGTACAAAGGGAAACGTTTCTGGAAATGCTGCGATATTTAAATAGGTTTGTGTCTTTTTAATACATACTGGAGTAGTAGAGGATTGTAGCCGCATTTCAATTTTGTTGCATGTGAGATGTGGAGTATGATTGAGAAAAATTATACATAATACATTTGTTAAATTGTAAAGAACAAATTATAGGAGAAAGTTAAATGGTTATTAGTGAAAAGGAAGGTGGTTTATTGGGCAATGTACTTAAAACAAATCTTAGCTGCTTGCATAATGTATAGTGTATAACCTCAGTCAAGACCCATCAAAAAATGTAACCTTTAAGGCAGCGGGTAATTAGTTTTAGATCTTCATTCTAAGGTCAGCCAGTCAGACCTCATTTGAGCTGTGGGCTAACGTGGCAGAACTTAATCCTCTGTGTGTCGCTTACTAACTCTACTTAATCCTTTCTTGCATTGTTTCAAAGACAAAAAAATGATAAAAAGAGCAGCTTCCAACTTTTGTCTTCAAAATTGTTTTGTGTTTAAAAATTCCTGACTATTGTCTATACAATGCCATTAGGGTCTATGTTTCTACATGTAGTATAGGAAAAAAGATTCTAGTAGTTGGTTGTGATGTGAAATTGGAGTTTTAAGCTTCTGTTGCTCTTGTAACTACAAAAGCGTGTTGGAGGATGGATATTCTGATTCAACTAACATATCATGATATCCCAAAGACTTTGTAACATTTACCAAGTGCAAGACTAGAATGTTGGGGAATTTGTTTTACTTTCTTGGATGAATGCAGCTCCTTCAGCATTCAAGAAGCATGACAGCATCGAGGGCTTGACTGGTACCTCATCTATCACCTTAATCTCTCTACCATTAACACACTTTGGGTCCAGCAAGTGCTCACTACAGTAAGTATTGCAGTTGCTTGCATATGTCACTTAGACATGACTCGTATATCTTCAACTTCTCATGAAAAACAAGGATAGCAGCTGATTGGAACAGTGTTGCTTACAGGTACCCCTCCAAACTGACTTCAAATTACAGTATATCATGGTTCATTTGTCATTAGTGGATCTAAATGCTTTAACCCCCTGGCCAACAACATTCTGGAAATACCTTCAAAACTACAGCAGTTCAAAATAAATGTAGGTAATCATTACCTCTTCAAGTTTTTGGTAATGATTTTCAAAGTTCACCTTGCACAAGATTGTTCTCTTTCCATCCTGGCCAGTGATATTTCTTTTAATATTATTGAGCAAATTGACCAGAAACTTTGTGACCATTCATGCATGCATCCAGAAGTTGACAGATGTATTCAATGTTGGGTAAAACACTTTAGAAAGGATTTTAAAGTAGTAGAAATGCTGCAGGAACAATTCACTAAGAAAAGTTAGATATTTCAGCTTCAAGCCTGAACTAGTATAAACATTGGTCTTGTGCTCCTTAGAATCAAGGAAATTGAAAGAAGATTTGATAGAGCCCATTAAGAGAGCTCGGTATTCTGAAAGTCTCACCTGTTTGAGTGGTAGAAGCAGTTAGTCAGGCTTTTGGAGGGAATTAGGAGGCTAGTTGTGGGAAAATATATTCAGAGTTAAGAGGAAAAACAATGGGAATAGGATTGATGGGATTACATGAATAGCCAGTGGCCTCCAGTGCCATGATGATTCAATGCAAAAGCCTTTCAGTATAAGTGAAATGAAGGTGATATACATATATTTAGAGAGACAGGCAGGTTTAATTCTTGCTAACTGCAAGATGGTAACTACATTGCCATTATCCTTCTCTTGCCCATCTTGCAATCTCATTGACTTCATTTTTAGGGCGTATTTAGAGAATCAATTGATGATGCCTTTACTCCCTTGATCTAAATAATGAGTCGTCATTGCAGGGTACAATGTGAGTTATTTAGAACCAAGATGAGGAGAAATGTTTACAATTAAAGTGTTGTGAACCTTTCCAGTGCTCTATTCACAAGGCTATGTTTAATTCAGCCAATTCATACAGTTAAGTCTGAGATCAGCGGATTTTTGGGGACTTAAGGAATTGATATAGATATTTTACTCAGAACTTTATCATATAGGAGAGCAGATTCAATGGGCTACAAGGCCTATTCCTTTCCTACTTTTTTCCTCTCTTTTTTAACCTTGGTTTAGCTTCATAGCCCCACTGTCCTGATCTTTCCTGTAACCTAGGCTTCACTGCAATTACATTTCCACTATCTTTTTCTGGAAAAAATATTTTGTTAACACATTAATTTTTGCAAAAAAAAAACTTAATTTCAGTGCTGTATGGCTTTGAAACTGAATTTCCAGAAAAAGAAGGAATCATTCAGAAATTGTACTGAATATTAAACTTGAGAAGAAAGATACCAAAGGAAAACTGCTGATCTCTGATATCAAAAGAATAAGGAAGCAGCTATTTAGCTGAATGGCAGAGAAAATTTACTGAAGAGATGAAAGCTAAAGCTAAATTAATTGCAAGCTAAAAGTGGGAAGGGAGAGTCTGCATTGGTAACGTGCCACATAGCTGATTCAGAATCACAACAGAAGCAGTTTATTAGACAAATTAATAAAACATTACAGGTTAAGTTTTCCACGGAATTATACACTAAATAGATGCTTTTATGTTTTGCAGTAATGAGTTGAAACTGCTTTGCTCATCTTTGAGCAACATTCTGAGATTAGTTCTGCAGATATGTTATTTTGCTGTTTTTCAAATTACAAATAAAATATTGGTATTAGTAGCCTGTAATACATCTACAAGTAGCAGAAATGTATCAAACACACTATATTTGGATTAAAGTTAATTTAAAATTATGGAAGTTTTTGAGCTCTTTATCTGAGTAATTCATTTCAAAGGGGTCTTCTTTAGTAAGCATTTCTTACAAAAATAAATTTATTTTCTCATGGGTTAGCGTGGTTTTGATTTGATGTTCTGAATTGTTTGCTTTCTGCTATTATTTTCCTAACACTGAATTGCCCCACAATGCTAGTCAAAACAGGCAGGCTTGGGTTACTTCTGAAGGGAGGCAACATATTCATCTAAAATATAATTAAATTAATCTATGTTTGTGTGAAGGAATCAGTAAGTGGGGCCACTAAATCCTTGACCAAGTTTATTAAAGAGAATCTATGGGTGTCTTCTTTCACAGAAGACAAGAATTTAATAATCCTAATGACTGCCTTTCTTTCCTCCAGCTGAATTCTTCTGGACTTTAATGAAATACTGCTGCTTCATTTTGCAGTTATTCAGGTCAATGGAAACCACATTGAGACATATTATTCATAATTAAGGGAAAAAAAAGTAAGTTTCAGAAATAACAAGTACAGTCTAGCAGTTAACTAGAATGTCTCATACTGTAGCTTAGTTATATGTTTTTTGCTTTCTTATTCACCTTTTTAATTTTGCAATTACCCAATATTTCAGTAGGTTTCTGTTAATTTTGGGTTTGAAATTTCCATTCCTTGTTAATTCTTATTTTTAGATGTCTGTCTTTGAAATTTTGTTTAGTACAAATAGATTTGTTATTTCTTAATGTTAGTCATCTGGACAAGCAGCTTGACATGTAAATAGAATCCGATGAGTTTGATTATGGTTTTCATTTACTCTCCTGCTCAAAGAAAATTCAAATTCCACAGATTATTGTCTGGAAATTCAATTGCATACCACCTTCAGTTTAAGCAATTGAAAATCAGTTCTTTTCTCCCCACCTCCCACCACCCAAAGAGCGAAAGGTAATATCGTTTGTTCTTAGCTTTTTTCTGTTAATTCTAGACCTGTAACTAAGCTCTTTCTGATATTATCCGCCTATACACTCCTGGAGTAGTTTCTACATCAGAGATAATATTATCTCCCAACCAATACATTTTTCAGAACACAGTGTTGATCTCATCATGTGTTGACCCAACCCCTGAAATTACTCTCATTGAAAATACTAGTTTCTGGCCCCTGTCTCTCCTCTTCCTAGGTGTCTAAAAACTGCTTTGATTTCCACTCTCACCCCTTCCCATTGCAAAAAAAGTTGTTAAATGCATCCTCCATTGACTATCCAACTAATACTATGGTGAAAGCTTCCAGCATTTAAATTCATCTATTTGTTTTATCAACACCGCTGCCTCAACCCATTTGCTATTGTAAGTCTTTGCTGTGCTTTTGCTTCCTTCAGTTGCAAACATCCAGCTGTCATTGTTTCAACTATCATTGAATTGTTGACCACCTTTCATTGTTTTATTCAGATAGGTAACCCTTTCTGCAAATCCACTCAAGGTGGGAACTTTGCTCAAAATGTGTGTCTCTATGTTACAATGATAATTTTGTAAAGGAGTCAAGATGGGTGGTGTGTATGAGTTAATCTGTCGTATTGGAACAAAGTGAGCAAGACAAATGAAAAACCAGGGAAAATGTTTTGATGGATCTGTCTTTAACTTCTGGTAAAGAATCGTCAGTTTTAAGGGCCTTCTTTGTGTGCTATTTTCACACAGTTACTCTAGTTCTAAGACTTTAAGAATGAATAAATTTATTAAAACTGAACACTGCTGTAATCTGGTGCCACTGTAGCATGGCAGCTAGCATGACTAATACAGCTTGGGGCATCGAACTTCAATTCTGATGACATCTGTAAGAAGTCTGTACGTCCATCTCATGGAATACATGGGTTTTCTCAAGGTGCTCTAGTTTGCTCCCACAATCCAAGGACAGTAATGGTCATTGTAAATTGTCCCGTGATTGGGTTCTGGTTAAACCAGCGGTTGCTTGGCAACTCAAGGTGCTCAGTGCTATCTGAAAAGGGCTTTTGCTTTGAGAAAGGGATTCTTAGGAGTCAGAGCAGATTTTGTACTTTGTCTCTTTTAGTGACTGAGTTCAGAAATGGAAGAATGAGCAACTCAGCGTAACAGAAGGAAAAAAATTAAATCCCTTGAAACTAATCACAGATTTAATTATTTGCCATGAGATGTAACTTACATGAAATTACATTGTAAGTCAATAGGTTGTGTGTGATTCAATTATCTGTTGCTTAAACTCTTATTGGTTACTTCACGTGGAACTGTATTCTGAATTGTCCTGCTGCAAAATTTGTTTGTTGAGTTCGTAATTATATGATGACAGTAAATACCAAACCAGCAATTTGAGCAGCCAGCAAAAGACATCCAAACTATCCTTTCTGACAGAATTCCAGCATAAAACCACTTCTGCCTTTCCCCACTTTCTTAACTTTTATTTGCAAAGATATGGTATTGTATCAGACACCAGCATGCTTAAAGCTGTAATTAATGTTATATAATTGCAGAATTTTTACTGGTTGCAGGATAGATTCTCTTACTAATAATTAAGATTTGGGATGTACGATGATTTAAATTGCATTAAGTTAACTTAAAGTAAAAGGTTTATTTTATTTTGTAATTGCTCAAGTTTTTTGGACTACTATAAAAATAATTTCAAAACGCAAAGTTTGAATATTATTTAAACTTGGGTATCAAGCTGAAAGTGTTCAGGTACCTGAGATATCAAATGCTTAGTGTTATACTGATGTAGCATACCATTCAATAACAAGTTCCTTCATCACCACTTCAATGGCCTAATTAAATAATTATGTAAGTATCTTTTACTTAAAAATGCATCAAGACTGTGGATATAAGAAGTCATTCAAGGAAGTGTGGCGTAAGAAATCATTAAAACTATGTTTTGTGGAGTGTCCATAGTGAATAGTCTAGGCCTCAGTTAGTCATGATAGACCATGGATTTGCACCTTAGAAAGTTTCCAGGGCACAAGCCTGGGCAAGGTTGTATGGAAGACCGGCAGTTGTCCAAGCTGCAAGTCTCCTCTCTCCATACCACTGATGTTGTCTAAGGGAATGGCATTAGTACCCAAACAACTTGGCACCAGTGTCATCACAGTGCAATGTGTGATTAAGTACCTTGCAAAAGGACACACACGCAGCCTCAGACAAGTCTTGAACTAGCGACCTTCAGATCACTAGACCAACACCTTAACCACTTGGCCACGCGCCAACACAAATACACATTGTGAATATTCCATGAGGCAAATATGACAAATGCTGGATATGTACCTGACCAACTGTGTATTGATGGTACTTTTGCTTTTATTTATCAGCATTCCACTGTTTGCAGCTCAAACCTTTATCTCATCTATATTAAATAAAAAGTTCATATTCTGAGATAGTATCTCCAATGAGTGGAAACCTCCTTTCCACGTCTATGCTATTAAGATCTTTGAGGATATTATATATTTCACTTGGACCATAAGACAGAAGAGCAGAATTAGGCCATTTCGCCCTTTGAGCCTGCTCCGCCATTTCATTATGGCTGATACAATTTTTCTCTCAGCTGCAACCTCTTACCTTTTCCCAAAATCCCTTCATGCCCTGACCAATCAAGAATCTATCAACCTCTGCCTTAATTATACATACAGACTTGGCCACCACAGCTGCCTGTGGCAATGAATTCCACGGATTCACCACTTTCTGACTAAAGAAATTCCTCCTCATTTTCATTCTAAAAGGACACCCCTCTATTCTGAGGCTGTGTCTTCTGGTCTTAGACTCTCCCACCATAGAAAACATCCTATCCACATTCATTCTATCAAGGCTTTTCAACATTCAATATGTTTCAATGAGGTCACCTAGTGAATACATGCCTAGAGCCATCAAACCTTCTTCATGTGACAAGCCTTTCAAACCTGGAATCATTTTTGTAAACATCCTTTGAACCCTCTCCAGTTTGAGTATATTCTTTCTAAGATAAGGGGTCCAAAACTGCTCACAACCCTCCTGGTGAGACTTCACCAGTGCTCTATATAGTCTCGACATTACATCCTTGTTTTTATCTTCTAGCCCTCTTGAAATGAATGCTAACATAACATTTGCCTTCCTCACTGCAGACTTAACTTGCAGATTAATCTTCAGCGAATCCAACAGAAGGACTCCCAAGTCCCTTTGCACCTCTGATTTCTGAATTTCTATTCTTTGTATTTTCTCTCCATTTAGAAAATAGTCAACCCTTTCAGTTCTTCTACCAAAGTGCATGACCATAGACTTTCTGACACTGTATTCAGAATCAGAATCAAGTTTATTATCGCCAGCATGTGACATGAAATGTGTTAACTTAGCAGCAGCAGTTCAATGCAATACATAATCTAGCAGAGAAAATAATAATAAATAAACAAGTAAATTAATTATGTATATTGAATAATTTTTTTAACGTACAAAAACAGAAATACTGTATATTTTTTTAAAAAGTGAGGCAGTGTCCAAAGATTCAATGTCCAATTTGGAATCAGATGGCAGAGGGGAAGAAGCTGTTCCTGAATCGCTGAGTGTATGCCTTCAGGCCTCTGTATCTCCTGCTTAAAGTGAGAAAGGGACGTGCCCTGTGTGCTGGAGGTCCTTAATAATGGGAGCTGCGTTTCTGAGACACCGCTCCCTGAAGATGTCCTGGGTACTTTGTAGGTTAGTACCCGAGATTGAGTTGACTAGATTTACAACCTTCTGACGCTTCTTTTGGTCCTGTGCAGTATCCCTTCCATACCAGACAGTGATGCAGCCTGTCAGAATGCTCTCCACGATATAACTATTGAAGTTTTTGAGTGTATTTGTTGATATGCCAAATCTCTTCAAACTCTAATAAAGTATAGCCGCTATCTTGCCTTCTTTATAACTACTTCGGTATGTTGGGACCAGGTTAGGTCCTCAGAAATCTTGACACCCAGGAACTTGAAACTGCTCACTCTCTCCACTTCTGATCCCTCTATGAGGATTGGTATGTGTTCCTTCATCTTACCCTTCCTGAAGTCACAATCGGCTCTTTCGTCTTACTGGCGTTGAGTGCCAGGTTGTTGCTGCGGCACCATTCCACTAGTTAGCATATCTCACTCCTTTACGCCCTCTCATCACCACCTGAGATTCTACCAACGATGGTTGTATCATCAGCAAATTTATAAAGCCACTGCTGTATCTATGCTAGAATTTTTCCTGTAATACCATAGGCTCATAGCTTGTTAAGCAGCATCATGTGTGGCACCTTGTCAAAGGTCTTATGAAAATCCAAATACACAACATCAGCTGATTTTCCTTTGTCTGTCCTACTTGTTATTTCTTCAAAGAATTTCAACAGATTTATCAGGCAAAATTTTCTCTTAAGGAAACTATGCTGGCTGTGCTCTATTTTATCATGTGCTTCCAGGTACCCCGAAACAAAGTCCTTAACTGTCAATTCCAACATCTTCCCAGCCACTAAGGTCAGACTAGCTGGCCTATAATTTCCTTTCTTGAAGTGTGGAGTGGAGTGATATTTGCAGTTTTCCAGTCTTCCAGAACCATTTTAGAATCTTGAGAATCATTCCTAATGGCTCCATAATCTCTTCAGCCATCTCTTTCGGAATTCTAGGGTGTACACCATCTGATTCAGGTGATTTATCTACCTTCAGATCTTTCAGTTTCCCAAGAACCTTCTCCCTAGTAATGGCAACTTCACATACTTCAAGACTCCTGACACCTGTAACTTCCACTATAAGGCTAGTGTCTTCCACAGTGAAAACTGATGAAAAATACTTAGTCAGTTTATCCATCATTTATTGTTCCCCATTACTACCTCTCCAGCATCATTTTCCAGCAGTTCAATATCCACTCTCACCTCTCTTTCACACTCTATGCATCTGAAGTAGCTTTTGGTATCATCTTTAATATTATTGGCTTGCTTTTGTATTCCATCTTTACCTTCTTAATGACTTTTTTAGTTGCCTTCTGCTGGTATTTGAAATCTTACTAATCTTCTTAACTTCCCACTATTATATACCCTCTCTTTGGCTTTTATGATGTCTATGACTTCTCTTGTTAGCCTTGGTTGTGTCATCTTGCATTTGAGATATTTCTTCGGGCTGTATATATCCTGTGCCTTCCGAATTGCTTCCAGAAATTCCAGCCATTGCTGCTCTGTTGTCATCCATGCCAGTGTTTTTTCCAATCAATTCTGGTCAACTCCTCTAATACCTCTGTAATTCCCTTTACTCCACTGTAGTACTGATACATCTGACTTCAGCTTCTTCTCAAAATTGAGGGTGATTTTGATGATATTATGATCACTTGCCCTTAGGGTTCTTTTACCTTGTTTTCTAGTCAATTCCAGTTCATTGCACAACACCCAATCCAGAATAGCTGATTGCCTAGTGGACTTAACCAAGAGCTGCTCTGAAAAGCCATCTCGTAGGCATTCTAGAAATTTCCCATCTTGGAATCCTGCACAAACCCTGATTTTCCCAATCTGTTTGCTTATTGAAATCCCCCATGACTATTGTAATGGTGAAAAATACTTATGCCTTTTGGCATGCATTTTCTATCTCCTGTTGTAATTTGTAGACCATATCCTTACTACTGTTTGGGGTATATAACTTCCATCAGGATCTTATTACCCTTACAGTTCCTTAGCTCACTCCACAATGATTCAACACCTTCCCACCCTATGTCACCTCTTTCTAATGATTTGATTTCATTTTTTACCAACAGAGCAATGCCACTCCCTCTGCCTTCCTGTGTGTCCTTTCGATACAATGTGTATCCGTGGACATTAAACTCCCAGCTATAATCTTCTTTCAGCCATGATCCGGTGATGCCTGCAACATCATACATGCCAATCTGTGACTGTGCTACAAGTTCATCTACCTTATTCTGTACACTATGCACGTTCAAATATAACACCTTCAATCCTGTATTCATCCTTTTCGATTTTGTCCACCTTTTACAACTCATTCTGTTGTCTGCAATTTTACCATATGAAATCCTCTCCTTACTTGGAGTCTCACTACACATTGATTTTGTTTGTTAACCAACTTGGTGAGTACCCTGAAATTATACATTATATTGGGTTGTATAATCTTGATTTAAGATTTAATAAATTTTTGTTTTATTGTAAAAGTTTGTACAGATGCATTTTTAAGTGTGTATTTTATTTTTGACTGAGGCTCTGGATCTCCAGAGAACAGCCAAAAGCATTTCATTGAAAGAAATGTGTAAAGCCTTGGTGAAACATTTTGCAAGAACGTAACCCTTTTGGAATCAGTGGCAGTGAAAATGACTTGCTTTATTCGATAAATTTGCATGTGATTATAGTAATTGTTTCACTTTTACCTATGGGTTAAAGTATGTTAAAAAGTGTATACTCCACCTTTTTTGTATTGATATTTTGAATATAAGTGGTCAGGCAAGATTAAACTACCACTGTTTTGAACTGGAGGTGATAACATTTCCAGAGGACTAGAATATTAAAGCAAGGATATAATGCTGAGGCCTTATAATCCTCAGTTGGAGTATTGTTAGCAATTTTGAGCCCCTTATTTAAGAATGGATGTGCTGACATAGGATAGGTTCACGAAAATTATTCCAGTATTGAAAGGCTTGTAATATGAGGAACATTTAATGGCTCTGGGCCTCTACTCACTGTAATTTAGAAGAATGAGGGGTGACCTCATTGAAACCTATTGACTGTTGAAAGTCCTCGATAGAATGGATGCGGAAGTGTTCCCTATGGTGAGGGAGACTAAGACCAGAGGACATAGTCTCAGAATAGAGGCACGTCCAATTAGAATGGAGATGAAGAGGAATTTCTTCAGCCAGAGAGTGGTGAATCTGTGAAATTTGTTGCCACAGGCAGCTGTGGAGACCAAGTCATTGGGTATATTTAAGGCAGAGGTTGATAGATTCTTGAAGGGATTTTGCGGAGAAGGCAGGAGATTGGAGCTGAGAGGGAAATGGATTGACCATGATGAAACGGTGGAGCAGATTCAGTGGGCAAAATGAACTAATTCTGCTCCTACATCTTATGCTTTTATACAGCATGTTCCTTTACTGCTTCTGATATCTTCTTCTATTTGCAAATATATCGTAAAGGAGTTTACAGCCAAGGATCTTGTGCATTAAATTAAGCAAGTTTTATTTGTTCAGCACAGTCCCATTAGGGCTCAAAAGTGAGGCACATGTTCTATTGTTTTAGCATAGGTGATATTTAAGAATGATTATGTCAAACAGGATGAGTTTCCACCAAGTACTGACTTCAGTCTTACATCAAGAAATGTTATGATAAAGAAAGGAGTTCTGATCCATTTGGGTTTAATCTGGTTATGTCCCTTCAGGACTGGTTTTGAGAACTCAGATGGAAGTCAGCTGGATCAATAGGAGAGTATTGAAAAGGCTGGCAAATAGATATACTCCTATTTGGTGGGGTGGGTTGGTGTATAGAGTGTACAAGCTTCAGGTACCATTTTGCAAGAAATGTTAACATTCATGCCATAGCCTAGAGTAGGGATGGTGAACCTGTGGCCAGAATGAAGTCCTGGGGAAAGATCTTGGCTCAAGACGTCGACTATTCATTCCTCTCCATAGATCTGCCTGATTTGCTCAGTTCTTCCAGCATTTGGTGTGTGTTTATCACAGTGGGTTAAACTATCAAATGAAATGCCTTGCTACAGTGATTGAAATTTTCAAACAAAATCTTCAAAAGAATATTATTATGTTCAGCGTTTCAACAGATGACGTTCTTACATACTTTATAATTGGTCTATTTATTTAGAGGCTTAATTTGATGAACTGATCTGTGTATTATCAAGCAAAAGAAACTATAAGTAAGCCTTATTATTCTAGGGGCGTTGGTCAATTAACTGATCCAAGACTTGTTTAGATAGGAATTTCTGGTGTAATTTGTTGGCATTATGAAGAATGAATATTGTGAATCATTGCATATACGTAGAGCACATGCTATACGCAAAGCATCATCGCAGAGGAGTGCCTTGCAGCAATTTATTTGTTAGCAGAAAACTAATTGCTGCTAGTTAGTTGTATTATCAGATATAATCAACTTGCCTTTCCATGTTTTGTTAGCTTATTGATTACATTAGCATCTTGAAATTGTAAACAGTTAAATTATACCGTATATAGAGAACCTATAGAAAGTATTCACACCCCTGAAAGTTTTCATGTTTTTCTGTTTTACAACACTGAACCACAGTAGATTTAATTTGGCTATTTTGACACTAATCAACAGAAAAAGACATTTTTGTGTAAAGTGAAAGCAGTTCTCTACAAAGTGATCTAAATTAATTACAAACATAAAACACAAAATACTTGATTGCCTAAGTATTCACACCCTTCAAGTCAGTATTTAGTAGATGCACCTTTGGCGGCAATTGCAGCCTTGAGTCTGTGTGTATAGGTCTCTATCAGCTTTGCACATCTGGATGCTGAAATATTTCCCCATTCTTCTTTACAAAACTGCTCAAGCTCTGTCAGATTGCATGGGAATCATGAGTGAACAGCCCTTTTTAAGTCTAACCACAAATTCTCAATTGGATTGAGGTCTAGACTCTGACTTGGCCACTCCAGGACATTAACTTTGTTGTCTTTAAGCCATTTCTGTGTAGCTTTGGTTTTATGCTTGGGGTCATTGTCTTGCTGGAAAACAAATCTTATCCCAAGTCACAGCTCTCTTGCAGACTGAATCAGGTTTTCTTCCAAGATTTTCCTGTGAAGCATCCCTACAGCATGATTCAGCCACCACCATGTTTCAGGTAGGGATGATGTGTTTTTGATTATGTGCGGTGTTAGGCTTACGCCAAACATGGCATTTAGTCTAAGCAACACACACAAAATGCTGAAAGAGCTCAGCAGGCCAGGCAGCTTCTATCAAAAAGAGTGTAGTTGACATTTCAGGCCAAGACCCTTCAGCATGACTGAAGTCAGAGTAAAAGAGGGAGAAACACAAGGTGATAAGTGAAACCTGGGGGTGGGGGGGGGTTGAGGTAGAAGCTAGGAAGTTGATAGGTGAAGGAGATACAGGGTTGAAGGGGGGGGGAATCTGATAGGAGGGAACAGAAGGGGGAGGAGCACCAGAGGGAAGCGATGGGTAGGTAAGAAGATAAGGTAAGAGAGGGAAAAGTGGAAGGCGAATGGTGTGGGGGGTGGGAGGATCTGGAAATTTGAGAAATCAATATTTATGCCATCAAGTTGGAGGCTACCTAGATGGAACATATGGTGGTGTTCCTTGAACCTGAGTGTGGCCTGCTCATGACAGTAGAGGAGGGCTAAGGATTGACATGTTGGAATGGGAATGGGAAGTGGAATTAAAATGAGTGGCTACTAGGAGATCGTGATTTTTCTGGTGTTTCTGGTCTGATGTCCAAAAAGCTCAATTTTGGTTTCATCAAACCATAGAACCTTCTTCTGGCTTCCTTCAAAGTCTTCCAAGTGCTTCTGGCAAACTTTAGCTGAGATTTCATGTGAGGTTTTTTCAACAGTGACTTTCTCTTTGCCACTCTCAGATATAGCTGTGACTGGTGAAGCACCTGAGCAACAGTTGTTGTATGTGCAGTCTCTCCCATCTCAGCCACTGAAGCTTGTAACTCCTCCAGAGTTGTCACAGGTCCCTTGGTGACCTCCCTCAGTAGTCCCCTTCTTACACAGTCACTCAGTTTTTGAGGACAGCCTGCTCTGGGCAGATTTACAGCTGTGCCATATTCTTTCTATTTACCGATCAGTGACTTAACTGTGCTCCAAGGCATATTCAGTGACTTGGAAATTTTCTGGTAACGAGCTCCAGACTTGTGCTTTTCAATAACCTTTTCACTGAGTTGTTTAGAAAGTTCTTTTGACTTCATGGTGTAGTTTTTGCCAGGATACTGACTCACCAGCAGTTGGACCATCCAGACACAGGCATATTTAGAAACATAGAAAACCTACAGCATAATACAGGCCCTTCAGCCCACAAATCTGTGCCGAACATGTTCTTACCTTAGAAATTACCTAGGGTTACCCATAGCCCTCTATTTTTCTGAGCTCCATGTACCTGTCCAGGTGTCTCTTAAAAGACCCTATCTATATCCGCCACAACCACCGTCACCGGCAGCCCATTCCATGCACTCACCACTCTCTGCATAAAAAACTTACCCCTGACCTCCCCTCTGTACCTACTTCCAAGCACCTTAAAACTGTGCCCTCTCATGTTTATTTTTACTACAATCAATTGAAACACATTGACGGCACATGATGATATCCATTAACAAATTATGTGACTTCATAAACCGATTGGCTACACCAGTGATAATTTGGCATGTCAAATGGGGGTGAATACTTAGGTAATCAACTTCATTGCAAACTTATACTTGTGATCAATTACAGTTACTATAATTAATGTAGTCCACAAAAAAAGTGCGGCATTGTTTATTTTTCTAGTGGTTATAAACATTGTTAACTTTGTAGTTGTATTAATCTTCCTTATTTTCTGATTATACTTCGCACTTGCTATTTGCTAACTACTGTTCCAAGGCTCTAGAACCTTGATGGAGATATCATTCCCAGAGCTTTACCCATTCAATGTAGGTATGAATATGGAATGTAGTGTTAGTTCCTCAGACATTCCTTTCATCACTGAAAAAGTGGTTGACTTTACAGAGCTTTATTTAAATGTGGTATTTTTATATGTTTTGATTCTTGTACATTTAAGATTATGTAGGATCAATTCTCCCCACATTTTCAACAGCTTCCTCCAAAGTCTTCCACTCAGTTACACCCCAGGGGCAACGTACAATGGCCCATTAACATAGCAACCCAAACAACTCTGTGATGTGAGAGGAAACCCAAGCATCCAGGGGAAACCCATTCAGTCATGTGGAGAATGTGCAAACTCCACACAGACAGAACCTGCCCTTGTTTTATTGAAGCAAAATCACATAGTGAATGTATATTTATGGGTGTTATCCAGTTGTATGTGGCTGCCTTATTTAAAATTAAAACATCATGCTGTGGATCGTCGCAAAAGATGTTTACTACTTTGGCTTGTGTGCTTTTGCAGGAATAATGTACTCTTGTTACAGTTACATTTTTAAAGTTTCATTGAATTTCCCCTCATTTTGCTTCTATTTTTCAATGTTTGTTAATTTACAATAAAGAGACATTCACACTGCAACTGTACAACTTATACCCAGTGTTTCTTTTGTTTCCTAGGGTCAGTACCATCCATCTGATTTGTTGTGTCCAGAGACGTATAGCTGGGAACCCATTGAGATGTGTCGGGCAAAGTTAGACCAGTCTAAATATAGCCGGCTAAATGAAGATTCAAATGCAGGTTGGTTTACAGACTGATGAATTAGGCTGCTTTTGCCTACTAGGTATCAGCTAGCTAACTAACTGATTGTGCTGCTTATTAGTGTTCAGAAGAATATAATCAATTCTTATGAAGGAAATGACTCTATATTTTATCTCTGTTTAATGTTATTTTTCTATTTGGACAACGTGTTTGCGATCAGTATGTTTAGTTGAGATATCTATGATATTGTATCTTGCTGCTGAGGACATATATTTCCTTCATTTATTTCTTCATTTTGTTTTGTGTGTAACAACTCTGTTTTGTTTTATTGTTTCTTTTTTGGGAGAGGGATCTGAGAATTGCAATTGCTCCTGAGAAGATGGTGGTCAGTCACTGGATTTTTTCAGGTGAAGTGACTCCCATAATGTCTTAGGGAGGGAACACCAGGATATAGACCCAACAGCAATGCATTTCAAAATCAGGGCTGAGGGGATTTGGTTATAGATTGTAGAAAGATTCTGGGGTAACTTGCTGCAGAAGACGTGGACAGCTTTGTCTGTTGAGGAGTTGTGACAAGAACTGAACATTGCTCCTTTATCAGCAAGTATCACTAATTCTGACCTAATGAGGGTCATTCGTGATAAATTGAAGATAAGTGTGTCAACGAAACAGCCCTAAGGAGCTCCTGCCATCATAATTTGGGGCTGAGATAGTTGACTTCCAATAATCATTCTCATCTTTCTTCTCACATAGTCCCAACCCTGACCATTTGGCATATTTGTCCTTGATTCCACTGACTTCAGTTTTACCAGCCCTGTTGATGCCACACGGTCAAATGCTGCCTTGATCTGTAGTGCACTTGCTCTCATTTTATGGTAGACTTCTACTATTTTGGTCAACGTTGTGATGAGATCCTTTAGGAACCAATGGGAAAAAATGGGCAATCTGTGCCAAAAGATATGGTTAAAATTCTGACTTAATGCTTTTCATCACCATTCATAAAGGGAACAGACATTGTAGTTCAAGAATTCAGTGAAGAATAAGATGAGTATCTAGTACAGATCTCCATAAGTAAAGAGAAAGTAGTGATTTCAAAAGCTTAAAGGTAGAATAAATCCTCAGCACCAGATGGGATTTATCCTATACTATTATAGGAACAACAGAAGAGTTTGCCAAGGTTCTGGCCAAAAGTTTTAAATCTTCACTAGAAGCAAGTGAGATACTAGAGAGCTGGAGGACAGTAAATGTGCACCACCCTGTCCATTGAGAAAAGAGCAGAGTAGAGCCTGATAACCTTTGACCTGTGAGTCTATCATTATTGGTAGGGAAGATGCAGAAAAACTTTCTGATTAATAACCATTTGGAAAGGGATGGGCTCATTGAAGAAAGCTCATCTTGACTTTGTCAAGGAGAGATCCTGCCTGACCAATTTGACTGAATTCTGTAAAATGGTAACAAAAAGCATCAATGTAGACTTAGGTAATAAATGAGATTTTACATGGATTTCAGTAAAGGCTTTGACAAGGCCTTCATGGAAGACTGGCCACAAGGTTAGGGCCCATGGAATCCAGGGCAAGTTCAAAGTAAAGTTATTATCAAAGTACATGTATGTCACCATATACAACCCTGAGATTTTGTTTTGTGGGCATACTCAGTAAGTCCAAGAACCATAACAGAACATTGAAAGACCACACCCAACAGGACTGACAAATAATCAATGTGCAAATACAAAAAAAATACGTGACTTTGATTATAAAGAGTAACTTGGAAAGCTAGATTTCTCTTAATTAGAACAGAACGAATAAGATTGTCTCTGATTAAGCTGTTCAAGATTGTGAAGGATTTAGATTTAGTGAACAGGACAAACTTTTTTTCCCCTCCAGGCTTTAAGATAGTCATTAGAAAGATTAAATTCATCATCACCTACAAGTGGAAGGGAGGCTACCAGAAAGGTAAAAAAGAGAGAAACAATGACTAAAAACTATACCAGATAAATAATTGAAAAGAGAAAATTGGTTTAAGAAATAAACAGAACTCAACCATTTAGTGAGAGGACATGTTGCTATTATGGTACATATCACTGCTTCTTCTGCAACACTCAAGACATTTGAGTTTTTACTTGTGCTACAGTGGAGACAATTCCTATCAAAGACAAGATGGTTGAGTCCACAAGTATTGTAATGAAACTCTCTATCAAATTAATAGCGGGAAAAAGTAGACTCAAAATTTACACAAAACCTTTTGCAAGGTTGGAATTGGTCTTGTACTCCTGTCGTTGTCATGCATTCTTTTCTGGTAAACCTGGTACTTTGCCAAGTATTTCATTGTCTACAATTAACTTTGCAATCTGCCCTTCAAAGTTCTGGCTTGAACTCTATATACAGCATTTGTGTGTGCCCTCACCCTCCAATAAACTGGAGTACCCTTTACATGCCACAGATGCAGACCACTATTGCCAACTGTATTGAGATCATCAGTTAATGTCCGCAGGAAGAGCTGGTATTTCAGCTGATGACTTCTGGGATCAATTAGGGACAACATTTCAAGGGAGCTGTCTCCATTATTGTGCTATTGTTGCTCAGCCATAGGTTTTTAGAATAATCCAGAATTAGTTAACCATAGCTAGTGGTAGCTTTAATTCCAGCTTTATTTAATTTCTTCAATACAAATTCTATAATAAGATTTAAACTTGCACCTTGGATCAGTGGTCCAGAAATGTAATTGTTAGCCAATAATTGTTAGGGTAGATGGAAGTAGTATATTACAGAGGTATTAACAGATTATGCGAATAGTAAAACTGTGCCAATGGCATTTCATATAATTGCTTTTATATTGTCATCCATATCAAACCTAAAAAAGATGGGCTAGGAGCACTGTTAAAAAGTTAAATCTAATTCAAGTGCTGCTTCTTAGAAATCATCTCCATGTTGCTGATTTCAGGCAAGTAGTTCCATAATAAACATCTATCACCAACCTCAGTGCACCAACTGGTAAAACTCCTCAGTTAATCCATCTCTGCATTTTGAAAACATTATGCTTACAGTGTGAATTTGATTGTGAACAGGATTTATTTAATAATCAGGTTGAAGCATTTGCACTAACCTGATTTGAATAATTAATTAAAGCAATATTGGAATGACTTCAGTATACTTTTAACATCCTCTTATATAACCTTGTGTCATTTTTACCAGTTCAAGTATGAAGCTTTTAAATATTTCACTCCTGTATGTTGAAAATCTCTTGAGTTATGGGCTTATTCATCATTATTTATTCTGTATGAGTTCAATTTGTCAAACTGATAGTTATTTACTTTTCCCCACCTGAAAGTGCCGAGAAAATTGACTTCAAATAATGCTTCAACGGAGTGCAGAGAAGGCCTAATTGATAGATCAATGCACAAGACTAGAGAGCTTTAGTGAGAGCACTGTAATTTATTGTTCCCAGGAACTTTAAACTTTTCTTCGCATATCTATGAATTCTGCAAGTAGCAAATTTTATGAAAGGTCTTGTGGGCTTTACTACAACACTCAGCAAAGATAGACATATTTTGCTACCGGTTTAGTTATATTTTTGTTATTGATCTATCTGTCAGTGTGGGTTGCTTGTAGCAGAATTGAAAGTCAAAGTGGAGTTCATGATCCAAAAGTACATGTATGCATAAATGCCATTTTAAAAAAACTTGCAGCAGCATCACAGGCACATTGCATCACATAAGGAAGAGTCACAAGAAAAACAAAAAATAAATAATTATTGCAAAGAATTATTGCAAATTATTGCAATTTGAATATACAGTAAATGGTCAACCTTTATAATTTAACAGAAGAAATTAGAGACTTATTAGAAACAGTATGCAAAGTACTGGAATAATTAAATGCAAAGCATTGTTTGCTGAGAATGTAAAATTAAATTAGAAATTGTATCCCAGGCAGCTGCTTATTACAGCAGTGGTCCCCAACCACCGGGCCGCAAAGCACGTTCTACTGGGCTGCGAGGAAACGATATGATTTGACAATATGAAACAATATGAGTCAGCTGCACCTTTCCTCATTCCCTGTTATACCCACTGTTGAACTTGAACGCACGCGAGGTCACTACCCATGCGAGGTCATCAGTCGCCTAAGCGCAGTGATACCCTTGCGCCAGGGATCACTGGTTGGCCTCGGGTAACGGCCGCCTTGCGTGGCCGGCGAGAAGTGCCATTGCTACTGGCCTGGAGCACGGACAGATGGGTGCCACCTCTAAACCTGTTTAGCACACCAAATATTCGTGGGGAACCCAGTGCTAAAGTAATCGCAGACGACCTAATTCAGGCTCAGGGTTTCGTAAGTAGCAAAGACCTTGCTGCGATCAACTGAAAGTCATTTCTCGAGCCAAACCTTTGTTGGCTGATGGATCCTACCTACCTACAAAGGGGATGGGCGCGCGCCCTGTCGCACTCCTGCTCGTTCTCCAGACTGCAACCGCCGCAGCCCCAGTATGGGAACCCCCATCCCTGACCTGACCTTGTCCTCTCAACCCACCCACGACCAGCCGCACCTGGCCAAGGCGTCTGGCAGCAGGCGGGCAGGAGGCTGGAATTCGGGCCCAGAGGCTGTTTAATGAGGCAATGAAAACTGCTTCGGCACCTTAAGTCCAAGCACCTGCACTAAAAGACAAACCCATTGAGTTTTTTTGAATGGAAAAAACGTGAGCGAACAGGACAGAAGCAAGTGCTAAGAGCCACGAAAACTAAATTGCAGAATAGACTGGACATAAGGAACCCCCTTTGAGTATCGCTATCTCCCATCACCCCTCGATGGGACTGTCTTGTTTCAGGGAAACAAGCCCAGGGCTCCCACTGAAGAAGCTGTTCCTGAAATGTTGAGTGTGTATCTTCAGGCTCCTGTACCACCTCCTTGATGGTAGCAATGAGAAGAGACGAGGATCCTTAACAATGTTCCCTCTGATTTGTAATGAACAGTGTGCGCAAAGAATCTTGCGCTGTACAGATATTTGCCCAGTGACGACAACATGTGTGCACCGAATTTTATATGTAGAGGTATTCATTTTAACAACTAGCAAAACTCTGTCAATAAGGACTGTGATTTCCTCAGGGTTTGATCGTTTTTGCTCTTGTTCATCTGCACTCTCACAAAACGTACATAGTTAATGAAGGATTTCCTCGCCAGAGCCTTTGCACACCGTCCATATGTGATTTGCTTGCTAAATGATGCTTTAAGAAGTCAAGTTTCCAAACATCATTCCACTTCTTCCTACTGCAAATTCTCCAGCAACTTTTGCAACAGATGCAAGTAACACCAATTTCTGTATTATACATAAATACTGTATTTCTCATAGTTGCATGTTCCTGACCTCATAAGCTTTTGATGTAGCAGTTTCTACTGTTTCATTGAACTATTCCACTTTAAATGAACTAGCAGTTCTTTGGCACTTCGTGCCCTTGCTTCTTTGGAATTCAACATTCTGAATCAATAATTTCTTTAATTAAAAACAATATAAATAAGCCAGTCCTAAAATCTGCAGACAAATTATTGCAAACTCCCCTATTGTCAATACTGTCCGCACCAACAACCGGAAAAGAAAGTGTGATTGTGTATGATTGTGAAATATACTTAACATGCCAGTGTGGTAGAGGGTGATAACCTTTTGTGCACTAGTAGCAAAAGAAATGTGCACATGCACAGCTTTGAGGGAACATTGGTCTTTAATGACAAATGTTGCACCGACAAAAATTGGTAAAGGTCGCTAGGAACATGCTGAATTTCATCAGCCTCCTGGGGAAGTAGAGGTGTTAGTGACTTTTCTTGGCCATGACATCTACGTGGTTGGATCAGGACAACCTTATGGTGATGTTCACTCCTAGGACCTTTGAGCTCTCAACCTCAGCGTCATTGATGTAGACGAGCATATGTGCACAAACCCAAGACCTGAAGATAAGGAAGAACTTCGTTAGCCAGAGAGTGGTGAATCTGTGGAGTTTGTTGCCAAAGGTAGCTGTGGAGTCCAAGTCGTTATGTATATTTAAGGCAGAGGTTGATAGATTATTGATTGGTTAGAGCATGAAGTATAAGGGGGTGGGGTAGAGGCAGGAGATGTGAACTGAGGGAAAAAATGGATCAGCCATGAGGAAATGGAGCAGACTCGATGGGCCAAATGGACTAATTCTGCCCCTATTTCTTATGGTCTTATGATCTAAGCCAGTGGCCAGCTCTTTTATTATTCTGCCATTGAAGGTAACATTGTTGTTATGACACTGTCATTAACTGAATTTGTATTGTTATCTATAGAGTCGTCTCATTTGGATCAATTCCAGTGTCTCCTTGCTATTGTGAATAACCATTTATTTGTTGTTTCTTGTACTCAGATCTTTAAGATAGACTACCTAACTATATTTTTATTTGGAGCTTGATTATTTCTTCTATGTCCTGTTGATCAACACTGTATAGAGGTTTGGGCTTAGATTTTGCTGACTTTGACTCGCTGATCTACCTGCTGCTTCTAGTTTTCTTGTACATACCCATAAGGAAAAATCAGTTGAATACAGTCACATTTGCATAATCTAGTCTGGTCACATGGGCGGGCCAGAAACCATCCCTGTGAAATTATCAGAAACTTTGACAAGTGTCAAAGCCTTGTCCTCAGCTTTTCCATCCATTAAATGTGTCATTATTTCATTGCTTCTGAAAGTCATTTACAATCAGAAACATTTGAAATGAGTAACAGTCATGTTATTGTTAAAGTTATAAATTTTTTTAAAGAAATCACAACAACGAAAACTCCACCACTACTGCATTCTTAACTTTCATTCTTGCCTTCAAAATCATCATTCAAATAAATGGTAGACCAGATGTAACCTGACACAGATCCATGACCAGACTTCCTGGTGTAAATCCTTGAGAACTCCAGGAATTTTGCACTCTGCCATCACACTCTGCAAGAGAGTATAGAGACAGATTTACTGTATAGAATGAAGTTTGAGACTAATGCTCTTTGATAAGAATAATGCCCTACTCAGGCACTTGCAAGCATTTTCTGGGCCAAATATAATCTGACCTGAACGCTATTCAATTCTGGCATGAACTCTGTCCTCTACCTTCCTTCTTAATGTACTGTTTAGTATTCTTGCTGTGGTGGTCATTGTTCTTTAGTGATTGAACACACCTATGACTGCAGCCTTGATCTCTTCCCCAGGATGACGTGAAATTGTGTACTGTTTGATATATGTGGTTCATTATTTGGGCTCTCACGAACTGTTCTTGGCAGATCCCACAGCATTGATTGGAGAGTCTTGTTTCTCCCTTCCTATGTAATCATTCATATTGCTTTAATATTTGTTAAGTTGTTTTATCTCACCTCTCCATATTTGAAAACAAATTTTATCCCAGGCTCATAATATGTTTGGGTCTGCTGCCAAATTTAGATTTATGCAAAGTAAATTTGCTTCCATTGCTTTTTTTAAAAAGTCTTTGTTTGCTTTAGATGTTTACATACTATGGTTTGCTTGGCAGAGAATAGATAGGCCACCAAATAAGGATATGGAGAAAATTTACAAGCAAATTTCAGAAAGGTAATAATTTTAAGTAGATAATGAGATATTTCACACAACCTAATATGGACAATGAACATAAGAGTGTAAGTGATGAAGATTCTAAGGGAGTCCCTTAGATACAAACAAGATAATTGTCTTGTTCAATATCTTTCCGGACTAACCACAAAAGATACAGTGCTGTGGTTGTCTTTGGGGATCAAATAAAGAGTGTTTCTCTGGGAGAACATTGAGGGAGCACTATATTCAGTATCAGTATGTAGAACATGATTATGGAAAAGGGCAGGGAAAATTCAGAGATGAAAATAATTGAAGGATGGTCAATATCAGTGATTTCCAAAGTGATGTAGTCCATGTTGATTAGAATCAAAGAATATCAAGTAAATGAATATTCAGCATGAGAAATGCTTCACAGAGAAGTTATTTTAATTGCAGCATGGAGGCTTCACATCATTGAAGGGAAGAGAACTGAAATATGGGTAATTAGAAAAATGCAGATATTGGGTTAGAATAGTTGAAAGAATAATAGAATCTTGTAATGGAATTAAACTGCAATTGGATTGTTTCTGTGTTGTGTTCCTCTGCAAATTCTGTCCTTGCCCCTTAGTATGACGTGCATATTCATGGTAGGCTCTGAATATTCTTGGTGACATTGATCAATGCAATTTCATACATTGAAATATTTCAAGTTCATTGCATTTGATTAATTCTGCTGCATTCTTTGACAGCATAGTGGTGAGGGTAGATGAAGGAAAGCGCTTGTGTTGTTTGCAGTGTATGGACCATCAAAAACCATTTGTTAAATCTTTTAGCAAAGCTAAAGACTATGTGGCAAAAGTAGCAGTGATGTGTTGTTTATAAAATTGATTAAGATGGTGAAACCAGAGTTATGAAGGATTATTTTGCTGATTTGTTTGGAGTGGTGCCTCTGAGTGTCTGGTTTTGATGGTACTGTTAATGTATATTAATAACCTCACCAAAGTATGATTTTAAAGCCTTTATGTGTGGCAAATTTTAAATGATAAGCATGTAAGAAATAGTATTAGTCTTCAAGGTGTAGATATACTGATAAATGAGGCAAATGCATCACAATTGTTTAATACAGAAAAATGTGCAATAGGAAATGAACTCAATAGAGGAGTGGAGTGGTGGAGTTCTACATGCTCGACTCTGAAGGTGACAGGAGAAGATACAAAGGTTCAATTGAATGTCAGAGAAATGTATACAATATACATCCTGAAATGCTTTTTCTTTGTAAGACATCCACAAAAACAGAGAAGTGCCCCAAAGAATGAATGACAGTTAAATGTGAGAACCACAAAGTACCCCCTCCTGCGTGTAAGCGGCAGTGAGCAACGATACCCCCTCCCCCCACCAGAAAACAAAATGCACACCCACTACCGAGCACGAGCGTGAGCTAAGCAATAACAAAGACACAGACCTTGCAGTTACCCCAAAGACTATTGCAATTCATCCAGCATTTGGCAACTCACAGGTTCTCTCTCTTCCGTGAGGTGCCCCATTTTCACAGCGAGCAGGAGACATAACAACAACCTGCTGGTTGTTGTTAAAAAGACTGTTTTTCTCACTTTTTCTGAGTTCTGTGCCTGAAGATTGCCAAGATCTCGGGCCTTCGGGCCCACAGCAAAAGATCTTCCGGCATCCTCGACGACACACGAGTCTCCTGCTGTGACACCAAACCTCGATCCACCCGTCTCCAGAGCCCCGAGATCTTAAGCTTCCAAACACTAGGCCGACTCTCAGGCCTACCCCTTGGTCTGCCAAACAACTGCCGATCCTGAAACCCCGAGAACGGGTCCCATTCCTGCAAAGAACCAGTCAGCGTGTAACTCCAGGTCAGAGTCTTCAAAAGAACCCTGAAAGGGAAAAATAAAGATATTAAAGATGGAAGTAGAGCTGTTTCCGAAGATGCAAGCAAAGGAGTCACCATTTAGTGCCATCTTAACTCCATCTCTGTCTAGTTATCACTACCTTTAAATAAAGTATGAAAACAGGCAAGTTTTTCCAAAGTCATCATGTGTTTCTTGCAGAAACATCAGTAACAACAGGACATAAATTTAAGGCCATTGGTAAAAGAATGTTCAATTTTTTTGGGCAGGTGGGTATGAGGTTGGTAATTTCCACAACTATTTCTTCTGATCTGTAATGCCACAGGGGATGTTGGAGGTAAATTCACTAATTACTACAAAAAGAGAATTGGACATATCTTTGAAGGTTTAACTTGCCGTCGTTAGCATCATTATGGTTTACCATTGCTGCCTTCTGGGTAGTGCTTTTCCAAGACAGGTGACCCCAGCCATTATCAATATACTTCAGAGATTGTCTGCCTGGCGTCAATGGTCAGATAACCAGGACTTGTGATATACACCAACTCACCAGCTGCTCATACGGCCATCCTCCATCTGCTTCCGTGGTTTCACATGACCTGTGACCCTGATTGGGGGTGGTGGGGTTGCTAAGCAGGTGCTATGCCTTGCCCAAGGGTGACATGCAGGTTAGCGGAAGGAAGGAGCGCCTTACACCGCCTATGGTAGAGACATATCTCCACCCCACCACTTCAAATAGTTTATTGGATCCTGAAAAAAGTACTGGAGGATGGGAGTTGAAGAGCTGGCAGAGAATCAAAGTGCCAAGTCACATCTGTCTAATATTGTTAAATAACTCTCATCTGGGTGAAGTGATATTTCTTGGTAGTTTACTTAAAGACATTATGAAGCTTTTACAGTCAGCCCTCCTTATCCGCGGGTTCCACATGCGCGGATTCAACCAACCGTGGATCGGGAAAACCTGGAAGTTCTCTCTCCAGCACTCGTTGTTTGAGCATGTACAGACTTTTTTTTGTCTTGTCATTATTCCCTGCCTAAACAATACAGTACATCAACTATTTACATACCATTTACATTGTATTAGGTACTATAAGTAATCTAGAGATGGTTTAAAGTATAGGCAGTCTTTAAGTCGGATTTGTATGTAAGTCAGAACAAATACATCCAGTATTATTTAGCGTCAGTTAGTCAGACGTTTGCCTTAGTATATAGTATATATTTTACCTTTCTATGCATATAAAGTACTTAAGAAACGTATGTATTTCAATAAATAAACCACTGCGTTGCTTAGTAATAATCTTAGCTTTCATCGGGGCAGGCCTTTCAAATGCTCTATTAAAATTGTTCCGATCATTGACCGACTGTAGCCTAATGCGTTTCCAGTGACCAATGGCGTTTCACCTCTTTCCAATTGCTTTATTATTTCCACTTTATTTTCAATTGTGACCATTTTCCATCAACAGAATAGAAACACTGTAGATTCAGCAGCAGCCATGGGCAGTGGGTCCTGAGCTCCCCCGGGTCCTAAAGTCCACGCGCAATGAGACAGATTAAATAACGGACTTGAGCATCCACATTTTTTGGTATCCGCGAGGAGTCCTGGAACCAATCCTCCGCGGATAAGGAGGGCCAACTGTATTTAAAAAAGAGACGTTAGAAATCAATAATACAGCTTTTATCAAGTTTACTGATACTGTAGCATAACAGATTTGGAGCTTAATTTGCATCCTGGAGTTATTGTGGTAGAAAGGAAGAAAAATATAAGTGATAATAGTTTTGGGATTTACTACAAAATGCATATTTTCTTGCCAGAAGATAATGTTGGCCCATATTCGCTAGAGATGCCAGTGACCTCAGCTTCCAAGTTTGCTGTCAATCTTTCCAGCGCCCTTAGGGTAGCTGTAGGAGGGAAAATTTATAGCAAGTGGCTGTCAGAAATTGTAAGAAAAACCTGTTCAACATTTTGGCTTGGCATATAAGCTAGAATCTTTGAGACAACATGAAGTTTCTATGTCCTGCCAAAGGGCCTCTGCCCAAAACGTCAACTGTATTCTTTTCCATAGATGCTGCCTAGCCTGCTGAGTTCCTCCAGCTTTTTGTGTGTGTTCCTTGGATTTTCAGCATCTGCAGATTTTCTCTTGTTTGTGAGGATTCTATGTACTGGCTGCAGAGGACAATAAGATGTATGTATTGAAGGGACATTTGATTTCAAAAGTACACCATATCTTGTGGATGCAGCCTAGTGATTATGCTAATATTATAATGCAGTTAGAAGTCATTTTCATGGTGCTCTCAAGAGTTGGGTGAAAAGATTGGGTTTATCCCTGTCTATTATTAGTTAACTTTATAACATCTTCAAAAATGGCAAACATGATGCTTTTATGAATTCTATGACATTAGATGCCATGAATGAATAAGAAGTTGTTTTCACAGATTACTAGAGGCTGTATTTTGTGAAAGTAGGGATTTGTAGAGATGAAACATAAGAATTAGCATAAGCATAAAATGGATTATCTCAGCTCGGTGCATGCAGGTTTAAACAAGTGGCATGCATCATGATAAATAAGACTATGAAAATAAAAGTAAATTGTGTTGGTGTAGAATAGGATGTGAAGTTTAAAAGTTCACTATACAGGTAGTCCCTGAGTCATGAACATCTGATTTACGGACAACTCGTACTTACGGACTGAGGAAGGAGAATGCCATCCGCCATTTTAAGTCAGACTGCAACGCCGTCCGCCATTTTAAGTTGGATTGCGACGCCGTCCGCCTTTTTAAGTTGTTGCCGTTGACACTGTGTTGAGTGTTTAACTTTGTATTTGGCTTAAATTTTTCTCAGTAAGATTCACCCTGACCCCAATCCTCCCCCACCCCCCCCCCCCCCGCCCCGTTCCGGTCAGCTGGTGGCGCAGTCAGAACAGTGCCAGGCTCGAGAACGGAGGTTCCAGAGTTCGATTTGGTGACAGACCGCTCCCATGCCAGGTTGATGTTGATCCAGTGACTCCCGTACCATCCGTGCCGGGTTGATGCCAAGCTCGCAACTCAACTTTGTAAAAAAACACTCTGCTACCTCCAGTTTAAATTCCCACGTGGAATATTGCAGAGGATCAAATACCCAAACCCAGCACAGCTCCCACTTGTCCCATTTAACCTGTCTCAGTGCGGTGGAATTTAGGACCCGGGGAATTCAGTGCGGTGGTCCTTAGGACCTAGCAGACCTCGGGAGCCGGCGCAGGTCGGGACCCACTGCCCGCAGTGTTTCTGTTCCATTGATGGGAAGTGATCGCGATTGAAAATAAAGTGGAAATAATAAAGCATTTGAAAAGAGGTGAAATGCCATCGGTCATTGGAAAAGCGTTAGGCTACAGTCGGTCAACGATCAGAACAATTTTAAACGATAACAGATAAAGTGAGAATAATGGAGCATATGAAAGGCCCTGCCCCGATGAGAGCTACAATTATTACTAAGCAATGCAGAGATTTAATTATTGGAATACATACATTTCTTAAGTGTTTTATGTGCATAGAAAGGTAAAATATATACTATATACTAAGACAAACGCTTGACTAACTGAGGCTGAATAATACCAGATGTACTTGTTTCGACTTACATACAAATCTGACTTAAAGAGGGAATCAGGAACGGAACTCGTACGTAACCCGGGACTACTTGTATGCTCAAATAGGACAGCAATTTGCAATTATGGCTGCTTCATCCTCATAGAATTTCATGAGGGATGGAGTCAAGAGGAAGAGTTTCTTGCCTAGATTAACAAATTGTGACTCAAGGAAGTTGTGGCTCATCTAAAAGTTGGTGCTGAGCAAAACGTCTGGCATCAGAGAGAGAAAGGATTTAGAGATATGGTGAGATGAAATGTGGTGCTGATCTAAAATGAAGGATCTGCCTGAGACTATCACTGATGGACTGTAATTAGATAAAGTGGGAAAGGAGAGTGCTTTTTGGGATACCTTTGAAGCAATCATCATGATCAAGCAGGAGGAACAAGAAGAAAGTACTAAAGATGTATAATTAAATAGAAATAGAACCATTCAGTAGCAGTGATATTTTCAATAATTTATTGATTTATAAAGGAGTGGTATCATTAAGACAAAATGCTCCAAATGTTTTTCTGATTTTCAGTTTGGATATTTCAGCACACTTGGAATGACTGGATTTAGCAAGTTAAGCAGAGATTGTCATTGAGTGGAAAGTTGATCATCTTTTTAATGGGTTATGTGGGAGATTGGAAGTAGAGTGGTAATAAAACAGAATAAATCAAGCAGGGGATGATCCTCGAGAGGATCGGTTAAAAAGACAGGATTGAGCTTAGGTAATGTAGATATCTTCTGCAAATAAGCTTTCAGTTACAGTGGTACAACTAGTAGAGACACTAGCTCAAAGGCACCAGAGATCAGAGTTCAGTCCTGACTTTGTGTGCTGTCTGTGTGGAATTCGCACATTCTCCCTGTGATAACATGAGTTTCCTCCTACGTACCAAAGACATTCACATTGGTGGATTAAATGGCTTCAGTAAATTGGCCTTATTGTGTAGGTGAGTGGTAGAACCTAAGGGGAGTTGAGATGAATGAAATATGGGATTAATCTAAGTTTAATAGGGAATGTGAAGGAATATAAATATTGGTTTAATGTAAGTTACTTAAGTTAATGGGTGTTTATAGATTTTTGATGGTTAGCACATACTTGAAGGGCCAAAGGCCTGCTTCCCTGTCATATCTCTGTCTGGCTGTGAAAGATAAAATGATGCAAGAAATCAAGCCGTGGTACAGAATATTTGCGGTTTTGAAATTGTGTAGAGTTTCCACCATTATCTTCCTGTTTTCATTTCTTTCACATGTTGGCACTAACATGCCATCAAATTTACTGCACACACTGATGCCTTTCATATTTCATGTAATGAGGTCAGAAGTTCAATAAAAATAATTATAATGTAAGAAAGAGCACAAATCTTAATTTGGACAAAATTATGGATGTTATACTGAGAGGAAATGTTGGAAATGTTGGATGACATTAAAAAGCGGTCCATGTTTCAATTCTGATAAAGCAAACGTGGCATGATGTTCATTTTACATATGCTTTATATTATGTAAGCCATAGTTATATACATGTACATACTTCAAAACTAGTGGAGAAGCCTTAAAAGGCTTTTAAAATGGCATGAATATTCCCCAAAATGTTTTAATTAACAATTATTTTCAATTAATTATTTAATCCCTTGAACATCCTCAAGCTGGAGTTTATGTTTATTAGGTGCCTACTGTTAACTTGGGTGGAGGGCCGTTATTCAGAGTTTAAAAACTTCGAATCTGACAGTCCGCATCAGTGATTATTATTCCATGGTTCAGAGAACAGCGTAACATTATTCTGTCACCCAGTCTTTCCCTCTCTGCTTTTTATTGAAAAATGGTTACTATGGTCCTTATATTCTTGTGGCAGATCTGTAAATTTGATCAACTGCAATCTTGTATATACTGTACATGCTGTTAAGCAGCTGCTCCTAATATATTGCCCTTTATTAGAGTTGATTTGTTTACTTGAACAGTCAATTAGTCAGGAAATTGGAGCAGGAGGAGGGATTCTGGTATAGAAAATTAATGGTCATATAATGAACTTGAGTTAAAAGCAGTAGATTTAAAATCTTTATGACTATCATTGTGGTGGAGCGATTGAATTACTGGGTAGTAATCCAGAGGCCTGAATCATCAGTCCAGAGACCTCAATTCAAATCCTACTTTGTTAGCAGTAAATTCAGTGATGCCACAATTTAAATAGTAATGATAATTACAAAACTATTAAAGTGTCATAAAAAACAATCTGGTTCACATATGTTCTTCAGAGAATTTAAATCTGCCATCCTCACCCAGTCAGCCTACCTGTAACACCAAACCAGGTAGTGTGCTTGTCTTTTAAATGGCCTTTAAAATGACCTATTAAACCACTCAGTTGTTCCATTACTACTGTGTTGAAACAATAAGGATGATACCAGACAGACCACCCAGCATCAAACTTGGCATTGACCCAGACAAAGTAGTTCCGAACCCATTTGCCTTTGTAAAGTTCTCTTCACAGTTCTGTGACATATCTAATTTTGGAGATTTACCTCTTGGGTTCTGTTTGTGTAGAGTCAGTCCATTGTCTCTGTGACCAGAAAAGTTTCCTTTCATGACCCAGAGATTTGGAAGAAGCACAAAAACTAGCAAGGGCACAGTTGTATTTGGGTTATGGGACATCAATGGCTATCTCCAAGAGTGAACAATGAATGAGTTAGGCTCAGTCCAGAACATATTGAGCATATTAGATCTGTAGCAAATAATGAGTGATGAGGTTTTAAATTGACCTGATACCTTCCTCATAAATAATTGTTATTATTCATTCAAGGGGCATGGGCATCACGGGTTGAGCCGGTTTCTGTTGTCCATCTCTAACTGTCTTGAGAAGGTGATGGTAAGCTGCTGCCTTCGATTGCTGATCTTCTGAAGTAATGGATATGTACACCATACTGTTAGAGAGGGCATTCCAGGGTGTAACTCAGCAACAGTAAGGAGAGGGGCATGTTCCCAAGTCAGGATGGTGTGTGGCTTGGAGAGCAACTTCCCTGTTTTACTGCCCGCGTCCTTTAAGCTGGTGGAAGATGCTATCTAAAAGGTCTTGGAGATTTGCCATTGTGCATCTTGTAGATGGTACAAACCTGTGTAAGAACATCATAGAATCACTTTCATTTTATAATCCTGCTCAAGCTCTCAGGCTTTCTTCAAAGATTCAAGATCTAAAGTGCCTTTATTATCTAAAAATGTATAAAATTATACAGCATTGATTTGTTTGCTTAACAGGCAGTGGGCAATGCAAGCAATCCAAAAGAACCAATTAAAAAATAAGACCAACCCCCAGTGCCAACAGAGAAAGAGAAACAAAATATCAAAACAAATCATGCAAACAGTAGAAGCGAGCAACAGCAGCAACATTCTGAACCAAACTGAGACCTTATATCCAAATCCCCGGAGCAGCCCAGAGTAGGTCCAAAGCCTCAGTATTCAGTTCAACACATTAGTGGGGAAGTTACCCCAAAGTTCGCAGACTTCAGAGCACAGCAGTCACGGGCAATCTCACAGCCTTAGCGTCGTGGAGAGAGGAGCCCCCAGACTATCCGAGCCGGTGTTTAAATGGTCTCAACCTCGCACTAGGACCCAAGTCCCGCCCATGACAAAGCATTCCAGGCATAGATTTAGCTGTCAGAGAACCTGTTCTCATTCTTTCCAACTCGGCTTGGCACTTATAGTGATCCATCCTTACTCGACTCTCGATACCTGCCTTTCCTGGCTATCTAGGCTGATGTTTAGATTGTCCAAACAGCATATTGTACCTCGTGTTAGGACCCGGACCTTGCTGCGATGGATTGCTCCCAGCAATCGGCTTTGGACCTGGGTTCGCTGCTGAAGAAGCTGTTCTTGTCTCACCTAATTGGCTGGATGCTTAGAGCAATCCATCCTCACACCAGGTTAGTTGGACGGGCATCAGAACTCCTCCATCCCATCTTCTCCCCTCTGGATCGTCCGCGCCAACCAGCATTGCTCCAACTGCAAGTGCATCCATTGTGGCAGGGCATATTTCCCGAGCTTGCTTTGCCATCACTCGCCTCTTCATTGCTTGCGGTGATAGTTTATCACAATTTACTTTTTTTTAAAGAAAGCATTATTAATAATGTTTTTAATCATCATTTTTACTTTTGAACCACCAGTAAGCTTTTGCAGTAATGCTTCAATAATGCCATCTTAAACCGGAAGACTCTGCCAGTGTCTTAAATTTAAACAATCTCCCTCGTAAAATAATTGGGAAGTCGGCTTTTTTGAACTACCCTCCTAATATGTAGAATTCAATACCTAAAACAATAGGACATGCAGATTCAGTTGATTCAGTAAACACTGGCTCAAACCTATTTATTCACTCTTCCTTTTAATTAACATAATTTTGTCTTATATTTTCATGTTTGCACTTCATTCCATTGTAAAGCAACTTGAACTACATCGTCTGAATGAAAAGTGGTCTATAAATAAGTAGTTACTCAGATTATTACTGTGCAGCTGTGGTGCAGTGAGTGAATGGTTGTGGGTGGAGTGCCTATCAAGCGGACTGCTACATCCTGCGTGGTGTGAAGCTGCTCCAGATAAGTGGAGAGTACTCCATTACACTCCTAACCCTGTAGGCAGTTTATCCAGAGATACCAGCCACGTGACAGATGCACTGCCACCTGGCTGGTCGGAGGACACACCACACGCCAATCAACATTTGGTCCTTCCCAACTAATCAAAGGTGAGACTTGTCCCTGGCTCGCTCTCTCTTAGAGACCACCTCATTGAAGGTAAGTGCATTGATTTATGTTTGGGAAGGTCTACCGTTTGTCCTGGTAAGGGAGCCGTAGCTATCCAAGGTCAAGGGGGATAGCTGTTGTAGTGCTTTTCCCTTGCTCTTTGTTTGTGTAACTGTACCCTGTCCCCACACCGCTTCCTGTGTATTGTAGTTGCTTGTGTTGACCCGACTTCCCCTTGTAAATAAATTCCTTATTATCAACACTGTGTGTGTCCAGGCCTCTACTGTTGAGACTCAAAGAACCAGTTATTTTCCATCACAACAGCAATGGACAGGCTTTTGGGTGTTAGAAGGTGAGTTGCTTACTGTAGCTTACCCTACTGTTGCTTACTCTAGTCTCTGACCTGCTCTTGTAGCTACTGTACATTGTGTGTGTGCACACCAGTTCGGTTTCTGGTCAATGGTCGTCCTTACAGTATTGATAATGCGGGAATTCAGTGATGCTAATATTGGAGGTGATAGCTGTATTTTCTCTTGTTGGTTGTTGTCACTGCCTGGGGCAAATGTGAAAAACTACTGTGATAGTTTTGTAGTGTAACACAGGTAAGAAAAACATGAACAGCACAAGTGCTGTACCTTCACTTGGAACATCCATAAACAGCCAGTGATGAGATGAGAAAGGTAAATTATTGTTTCAATGTTGATGATTCCGTAAGTAATTTTAACCAGATTATTTGGAATGCTTCCTGCTGATAGACCATGCAAGCAAAGAAACTACATCCCATGGAGATTAAAAGCAATAAAGATGGACCTGGTTTGCAATAGGTAGTTGTTAATCAGTTATAAGGATGTGGCAGATTCTGAGTTATTTTAGTTACGAATTCAACAAATGTGAAAATCTTAGATTTGTGCGAGAAAGAATATCATTCCACTCGTGCTTCAGTTGAAATGACAATATCTGGCACACAACAGCTGTTTTCAAGTTTATCAAACAAAGTGTATTCAAGGACTGTTTCTTGATCAAACTACAGAAATACTGTATATAGCTGATAGTTTTGACTTGAAGAAAAATGAAAATAAATGTGTGTTTTCGATTTACATAGAATTGTCTAGTTACAATACCAGCTGCTAACCAGATGGTTTATATTTACACAGGATGCTCTGGAATGCACCATCACACTCTGTTTCTTAAACTATGTACATATATTACCAAGTCACAGATATTAGGCAACAAGTGTTTTCTCTCTTGGGTTTACAATATTTTCAGCATTGAAAACATTTGCAAAATATTTATTCACCATTATCTGGCATTAGTAAATGTGATACATGGAACAATATTGTCTGTCCGATACCTTTTAAATTTCTCAAAGCCTCATTATGGAAGCATTTACTGTAGTAAATGAAGCATTCTTTGAAGCAAGAAATCTGAAACTCAATTTTTAATGAGCAAAATGGCTACTTCACTGGAGTAAAAAATAACTTACTGCTCATTGGATTAGTGTGCTTTCTGAACACAAGCTTAAAAGTCTATTGTGCTATTACTGTCTGGAAATGCAATCTGACAATACAGGCTTATGTGAATGACTGGGTTAACAAAGTTTCAACATAAAGCTGTGAGATTTATAAATTTCAGAACAAACATTATGTAAAAGTGTGGATTAGAGTCATTAGATTTCATTACAGATAGGAAGTAAGAAAATATAAATAGTTAAAATTCTGAACTTCTTAAGTATGATACTATTGTTTTCCTAGATGGATGATTACTCAAACTGAATTGAAACCAAAGTTTGTAAATAATGCAGCGCAGTCTTCCTAATAAAATACTTAAAACGCTTGATTTTGTTGTATTAATCTTGCCTTTCATGCTTGCTATCAAATTTAAAGATGATCTTACAGTATTTTTACAGTGGAGGAACAGCACATTGTTTTCACCTGTGCTCTGGGAATAGTTTCACCTAACTGCAGATATGAATGTTGATATTGAATAACTAATAGTTTAGAAAATTACTGACTAAATACAGTCCCTCAAGTATGGGAGTTCCTTGCAATTCTGTTCATTGTTTATTCTTTCCAATCCTGGTCAATCTAAGATGAATAAATATATCTCATGATTTTTGAAGATCATTCGTTGACTGTATTGCTAGCTGAACTTCTTTTTCACAATTGAAAACTTTAAAGATAAGGATGAAATTTCAGTTTGCACAGATGAAACAAATAACAGTGAATTTCTCAAGAAGCTATAAAAGCTCTATGCTCTGAATACTAGACTTCAATACATAGCATGTAACATTCATTAAAAAAATGTTCTATATAGTACTTGAATGTAAAGGGTGAGATTTTTGGCAGAAAAATTGTTTCTGCAAATGTTTTGTCCCAACTATCACCCCACCCTAAATCCACCCATATTCGATTAATTGTTAGCATCAGTATTTTTTATTAAGTTCTTACATGTGTTCTGTGTTGAACTTGGACTGCATGCCATAGTTTAGTTGCGTCACAACTGCAAAGTAGATTATATTAGTGGCCTCAGTACATGTATGCGCTGAAGAAAAGCTTAGAAGGGATCACAGAGATGACATGGTGCATTATATCTAGACAGGTGGACACTAGTTTTTAAGGAACAAACTGATCCCATATGTCTGCCCTGTCACATAATATCCTTTCTCTGTTATGTCCTGGCATGGCTGTCTCAATGGGCTTGCTTTGGCAAGAACCTTCATGAGTAGGTTATTTTTGTAATCACCCTCCCTATTTGAGGGAGCAAAATGGTTCAGAACTAGGGGCCATAGGAGCTCGGTTGGTCAGAAAATTGCTGTGCCAAGCAGACATCATTGAGTTAAAAGGAACATTTCTTAGTTTGATCTCTATCATATATGTCCATACTAATAATTAGCAGTCTGCCATCTCATACTCAATAAGAAGTGCTGACGTCCAGAGGTTTGTAATATCTACCCACAAGGAACCTGCTTGCTGGCTGAGAAGGTTCCTGTAAATGGTTTATTATTGCTGTTAGATACAGTGAAACATTTTGTTCAATGCCATCCAAACAATTCACTCCATATATATGTATACTAAGGTAGCACAAAAGAAAAAAAATAACAGAATATAGTGTTACAGAAAAAATGCAGTGCAGGTAGATTGTTAAGGTGCATGGGCCATGATATATTAGACTGAAAAGTCAAGCATTCACCTTTAGCATACAAGAGGTCGATCAATAATCTTATAAAAATAAGATAAAAGCGATCTTCAACCCAGAGACAAACACTAGCATGTCAGCTCAACTAGTGGTGAAGCATCTGCAAACTAATTGCCAAGCTCAGCCAACTACTTAACATCAATGGATTTCTGAGCATCTGGAGAGTCATATCATTAGGTTTAGTTAGTTCACTTTGTGAGGGTCATGTTTCATGCGTCTGATTTCAGTTTTTTGAGAAGATGACAAAACAAATTGATGAAAGTAGAGGAGTGGATGTTGTCTAGCAATTGATTCTCAGCCAGCAAGTTCAACCTGGAAAAGTGTGAAATGTTACACCTTGCAAGATCAAACATGAAGGTGGAGTAGAACAGAGGAATCTTGGGGTCCACATCCATAGATCCTTCTAATTTGCCATGCAAGTTGATAGGGTGGTAAAGATGATGTATGGTGTGCTACCTTCTTTCGTCAGGGGACTGAGGTCAAGAGATAATGTTACAGCTCTATAAAACTCTTGACCACAATGTGGAGTATTATATTTAGTTCTGGTCGCCCCGTTATAGAAAGTTTGTGGATGTTTTGGAGAGGATGCAGAGATTTATCAGGACACCACCTGGATTAGAGAATGTGTCAAATGAGGGAAAGATGGGGCTAGGGCTTTTCTCATTGGAGCAAAGGAGGATGAAAGATAACTTGAGCAAGGTGCTATAAGGTTATGAGAGATATATAGTTAGACTAGTCAGATAGAACCTGTATCCCGTTGAGGTGGGGATAGTGGCCAAGAGCAGAAAACATCCATATAGGCTGAGTGGAAGAAACAGGAGGTACCTAATAAAGTGATCTCTGAGTATAATGTTGAACTTTTCTGAATTATTAATTTTATCAAGCAAAGATGCAAAACAAAATTCCTAACATTTCAGCAAAATCAATGTTTTTAAGGATTTATTAATAGGAAATGAATTAAATTTAATGCATATTAGGAAGTGATAAATTTTACAAATCTTCCCTTTGAAAGAATAATCAAAAAACACACTATTGGCTTTGCAGCTCACTCTTTTATATATAAATTTTCACTTGCCCTCAATTTTATCCAGTTCAAAAAATGCTCCAGCAACACAAGATATTAGCTTTCAATTTGGTTTACATACAGAGCATATATAATCATCCTAAGTTATTCTCATGGACTATTTGCACTAAACAACTTTAACCCAGTTTGTTTTACTTTAGTTTAAAAAAAACCTACTAATGTGGAGGGTTAAAAATACATACATGGCTAAAATCTGTAATCCTTCAGAAATACGTTTATTGGATATGTTTTGCTAAAATACTTAGTGAATCAAGATAAGATTCAATTTTCACTTGATTTTAAACTATTTTGAATACTTTATGTGGTTCTTTCAAGTGAAGTCTCACTCCTACCCCAAAGAGAGATTGCATTTTTCAAGTTTAAATTGCTAACAATTTTAATTGAAATACTTAATAACTTTAAGCATATTCAAAATTGTTTGGACATTGTTGAGAAAAATGTGATTGCCTATTGTATTTCAGTTTTTATTAAGCAACTATTATTGATTTTTTTCAGAAGATGAAAACAGTCTCCAAAACCTGAATAAAGTTCGGATTCTTTACAAAAATACAGTAATGCCTTATAACATCTATCGGAAACGGCAGAAGAGGATTAATGATGAAGCTGTAGTACAACAATATGCAAGCCTGGTTGGGCAGGCCTGTGCAGAACGGATGGTACTTTATAGAAGCTAAATACAGTATTTTTAAATGTTAAAGATGTACAATTAAAATAACATGGTATATTGAGATAATGCTGTGTAATAGTATAAGAATGCATAATGTATTAAATACATTTTGCACATGTAAATGTCTTATACAAACATTTGCTATAGTATATTCATATATTCTCAAATTTTTCCAGACTTATATCAGATTTGAATTTTCTTTGAGTAGAATCATATCATTAACATCAATTCTTTCCAAATTTCTTTTCACTTTCTTCCATTCTTATTTTGTCACCTGAACAATAGCCTTAAGAATTGCTCATGATGGCACTTGTCCTTTGGATATAAGGTTGCTTTCACAGAAGCACGTTTTCTTTGCTTATAGTGCAATCTTTAAATTAATGATTCAGAAAATTGCAGTTTTGAACAGAGTAGAAAATTTTGTGATAGTCAGAGGTGGGTCCTTTTAAGTGTTGTGGTTTGTGCTAAAAAGTTTGCAGCCAACTTTCATGATTAAATTTTTTATTATTCTGTAGATTGGAAGTTTTATACAATATAATGCCTCTGGCAGTTCAAAGCAAAACAGAAAATAACAGATTGGCTTTTATTATCTTAGCTCAAATTGAAAAAGTGATATATTAAAGATTATATATTGTGGCAAGAGGGAGCAGCCTTTGCAAAGGATGTACTTAATTTCTTCTACTGTAAACTATTTTGAGAAATTAACGTTCAGGTAAAAAAATTCCTATAGAGTGATTAATAAGTAAAGTTGTTGAAAACTGAGGAGTTAGAAGGAGAACACAGACCTATCTACAGAGCAAACAATGGGGAAGTAAAGCAATTATTATCATATGCATCGTTAATATTGTTATAGAAATATGTATTTACGTGATAATTCAAAATAAATGCAAGTGCTTCTCTGGGGTGTATTTATTTTTGGGTTTTTTTTTGTTTTTATATATAAAGTTTTGGGTTGGGTTGGGCTTTCATTTTAGAAATACTATATAAGCAAATTTTCAATTTTTTAAAACACTGTCATTTTTGTATCTTAATTCAAAAATGTATTGATAGAATGCCCCAATGGTATAGTAAGCTCATTTCACCTGTCTATATCATAGGCAACCAGCTACATATCAAAGTACTCTCAAGTTCAATTTCAAAGTACATATATCATCAAAGTTTGTATAAATTATGCAGCCTTGAGATTCATCAGCTCACAGGCAGCCACAAAACAAAAAACCTGGAAGAACCTAATTTTTATAAAAAAGACCAACACCCAATGCATAGAGAGAGGGGAAAAACACAAATCATGCAAAGAGTAAGAGAAGCAACTACATTCATAACCAAAGTGAGTCCAAAGCGTCAGCCTCAGTCCGTCACACAGTGGGGCAAATCGTAGCGAAGCACACAGGCACAAAACCCAGAGCAGGACACAGCCTCAGCCTCCGTGTTGAGAGTGGAGCAGCAAGCAGACCAGTCAATCTGGCCAGGTGTTTAAATTGTCCAAACACTGGGTCATGCCCTGCACTAGGACCTGAGCCCCACTGCATCAATACGCTCTGGGCCTGGACTCTGCCACATTCTCATCCAAACCCAACCTTTCCAAATCGGCCCAGCACTAAGATCAATCCAAACTTGCTCCATTTTAAACCAAATGAATCTAAGAGTTGTATAAGGTGACATGTATGTTCTTTGATGATAAAATTTACTTCAAACTTTGAGCCATAAATCATGTTGAAAAGTGAAGGTGATAATTTTAGAAAAGGTATGTTGTTTGAACAAACACATCACTATCCTCAAAGCCATTCATGAAAAAATGTTTGAAATGGTGCATGTGTTATTATGAGAACATCTCCAGCTATATTGTTTTGTGTTTAGATTGAGCAGAGAATATGTGTTGTATTCATCAAGCATTTTGATGTAACAGGTGAACTGCTGTCTTAAGTGATTTAAATACATGTCTAAGTGGCAAAGGGGCATCAACTGTGGTAATAAACAGAATAAAGAACAGGAGATCCTATGCTTTGAAAATGCATCTTTTGCTATTTGGATTGTCCAAATCCTTGAGTATTAAATTATATTCTCAGTCCCATTGTAAAGGTAAATGTTGATGGCCTCAGAGCATCCAAACAGCTATATTGATTATATTGTATTTGTTTCAGTGAGATAATGGGTTTTCCATTTTGTTTCATGAGGTAATTGTGGAGAACTTTCCAAGGAACAAAATATAATAAAGTATCCATTATACCATTGCCAATTCTGTTCGTAGAGAGCATTCGATTATAAAATGTGAAGTTTACAGAGATTTGTTTTCTTTTTCAGTAGATCACAGTATTTTTTCTGCATTGTGTAGAAATGTGCTATTATAGTCACAGAGAAAAAGAAAAATCATTATAGCTGTAAAGCCTTATTAAATATTTCAGGATAGATCATATTACTTTGTTTCATGCCAGTTGCTTCGGATACCACTAATTGAATATTCATCAAGTCAAATTTAAAAGCCATTCTGCTTACAGCAAGGTGTTGTGTATAATGTTAGGTGTGAATATTGGCTAAGAACTGGAAAAATGTGTTTTCTGTTACCTTTCTACTCTTAATATCTACAGAAACAGAACAGGCATTTCCAATACTGTAAACCTCCCTCACTATTAAAACTTGTAATATTAAAGTGTTAAGTTGCATGATACAGATTTGAAGACAGGGTTATATTTGCATATCTCTCAAGCACATTCCTATGATTGGGGTGCCACTGTAGTGTAGCGATTAGTAGAATGCTATAGCCTGCATGTTGAGGTTCAGAATTCAATCCCAATGTCCTCTGTAAGGAGTCTATTCGTCCTCCCTGCGGAGTGCATGGGTTTTCTCAGGCACTCTGGTTTCCGCCTGCAGTCCAAAGACGTACTAGTTATTAGGTTAATTGGCCCTTTTAAATTGTACCGTGATTAGGTTTGGGTTAAATCAGTGGTTGTCAGGGGTTTCTGGGGTGGCACAGCTGGAAGGGTCAGAAAGCCCTACTCCAAGTTTTATCTCTAAACATCATCAATATATTGTCTATTTAACAGAATTATTAAGTGATACAAGAGCAGTTGGCTGTGCAGAGGAACCAAATGGTAATAGAGTACATCTCTAGAAGATTTATTTGTTCTTTTTTTGTGTGTGATTTTGTTGTCCAGAATCAGTTTTGATTGAAACTGTGAATCTGAACTGAGGTGCTATTTTACTGCCTCAAAGGCTTTTTGCTTTAAAGTGCTACATTTAATATTTATACAAATTGGATTGAAAAATTAGGTGCGCATCACCATTTAAATATAATTGTGAAATTAATTTGGAAGAAATTGGGATAATTTTACAAGTGCTTTAAATTTTACACTTATATTTTGTAAAATAAAATTAGTGTGGGCGTAAGAGGTTTTAACCTCTTTTGAAAAGAAATTAGTAATGCAAATGTAGCTTTCAGAACAAATGCCTGCTCATTTGATCTGCAAGTGTTCTGACTTGTATGGCAGACTATATATTTAATCCAAAATCTTCATTATTATTTAAGTCAATAGATTTTTTGTAAATTTAAAACTTTTCCATGAGATTTTAAAAAATCTGTAAATAAATATCTTTTGAAATGCTTCAACATGGCAATGTTGACCTCAAATTTGCTTTGACCATGGATAGGAATGGAAGCAATCCTAAACTCACTATATTGCTGTCCCCATTTAAGAAAGCTCAACTTGTGGACATGCCCACAAATGAGCAGGTTGTAATATTAAATTCAAAAGTCTATCATACATTCACTCCATGAACAGCAAAGCTGGTCCATCTCCACTTTTAGTAATTGTTCTTTCTCATCAATCTTGTGTTTTTAATGTCATTCATTGCAATACTGTAGATGTATGGTTACCTTATCAAGTGATTATTGCACATTTTCTAAGTTAAGGACAAAATCAACTCACGGACATCTAGAAATGGGACAGGTTTGTTTCCAGGGGTGGCCTGTAAATTACAGCCCCAATTTCACCCAAGGTCATGGTTTGCCTCAGAGCAGAGGTAAACATTAATTTTTTTCCATGGTACAGATGATGGATTTGCATTCCTAACAGAGAATAATTAGTTTCATAACTACAAAGATGTGTAGCTTATATCTTAGCCACATACTGTCAGGTATCTGGTTAAATTTGTGAAAAGGCTTTA
This sequence comes from Hypanus sabinus, assembly GCF_030144855.1. Lineage (NCBI taxonomy): Eukaryota > Metazoa > Chordata > Chondrichthyes > Myliobatiformes > Dasyatidae > Hypanus > Hypanus sabinus. Next base: position 55,616,949 of record NC_082727.1, read on the forward strand.
AGTAACATTCTTTTAGAATTAAGAGTTTGCCTATGGTTTAAAAAGCTTTGTCCCTGGTAGCATATACTGTAGGTGCATGATCACGTAGCAACAGACTAAATGAGAAAAGTTTAAAAATGCAGGGTAAATGGTTGTTGAAATACTGAGATACCATAATTTCTTATCGTTTCACCACAAAATTTTTGTTAAAATACTTAGGATAATTCTCAGTCACTAGTTCAGGTGAAAGGTCAAATGAGAATGATCTGACTCATTCATTTAAAAGTAGAGATCATTTTTTCCCAATTTGCATGCTTTTTATGAATAAACAAATTGCATTTTCTTCTGCTGAGAGACGAGTACTAAGTGGTCTCTCTGGTGGTCCACATGGAAGTGGTTTTGATTAATAACCTCCTGCTCAGTTGAATGTATTTTTGTAAGATTCTTCAAACATTGATATTATTCCTACAAATCAGCAATGTATGATTCTCAATTTATTGTACTTGCACATTTTAAATGGTAAGCATGTTGTCCTGGTTTTCTGAGTTGAAAATAATCTAGCGTATCCTTTTTATCAAAGCTAAGTCATTGTTTCCGTCTGTTTATTTTGTTGTAAAAGTGCCTCTAAAAAGTGATTACATTGTCAGTGATTTTTTTTTCTGAAACAAGAACTATCCAATGTCTTTATATCTAAAATTGACCTTTTAGAAATCCATTACAAATGAAATATACGTGCTCTGGTAATACTTAAAATCAAAATGATGCATCTTTTGTATTGTATTTTTGATTTTTTTATATAAGTAGTACGAATCAAAGCAGTTATTTGTCCGTATAATCAGTGGTTACATTTTGTGAATTTCTGTACTTTAATCAGTTAATGTTAATTCGAATAAGATCATAAGAAATAAGAGGAGTATGCCATTTAGCTTCTTGAGCCTGTTCCGCCATTCAATAAGCTCATAACTGGTTGTCTGCTTCAGTGCCTCGATACTATAGTCTCTCTACAATGCCTGATCTCTTCACCTTTAAATATATATCCATCTCCCTGAATTTAGTTAATGACTTGGCTTCCACGTGTTCACCTCTCACTGGGTGAAAAAATTTCTCCTGATCGCAAATTTAAAATGGATCACCCCATACCTTGAGACTGTATCCGCTGGTTCTAGACTCTCCAGCCACTGGGAATGTTTCCCTACCCCCACCCTTTCTATTCTCTATAGTCACATTCATTTTGGAACTTTCCAGGGTTCTGAGAATTCCCCCCCCCCCCCCCCGTACTTGTCTGAACTCTAATGAAAAAGACCCAGTTGGCCAAATTTTTCCTAATGCTTCAATTCTGCCATCTCAGGAATTCATCTCATATATCTTTGTTAGTGTTCCATAACAAGAACGTCCTACTTGAATGCTACAAATCCTGCAAATGAAGGCCAGTATTACACCATATACTGTTGTGCTTGGATGCTTGATTTCAGTGACTGGTGCACAGACCCTCATAGTCTTTGTTGCACCCTTTCTTTTCCAAGTCTATTTTCCATTCTTATAAAAATGTCGTTCTGTTTTTAGAATCAAAGTGGACCACATATTTCCCTACTTACTCAAATTGCCTACATCACGTTGGAGTCTCTGCAAACTTTGAAATGTTGTTTTAACTCTCTCATCCAAATTATTGATAATTGATTACCCAGGCATTGATTCTGTAGCACCCCAGTAGTCACTCCCTACTACCTATGCATTATGGTTTATGCATTATTTTGAGACTTTGTTTTCCCTGACTAAAATATCTTGAACTTTCTCCACATAGTTACATCAAAACCTCTAAAAAATAAGATCACTTCTTACTTATCTGAATATTGAAATAACTAGGCCTCTGATGTTTAATCTTTTTTTAACGATGGATCTGTGTCCAATAGCAAATATATTCAAGTTTGGATATGCAGACCAAAAATTGTACACCTTTTGTGGTCTGAATAAGGTCCTATATAGCTGTTGTAAGATATTTTTACTCTTACATTCAAATCCACTTGAAAGGAAGGCCAACGTACTTTATGCCTTCCTAATTGAATACTGTAGAGGTATGTTATCTTTCAGTCTACAGTGCTAACCAAGTCTTCTTCAACATCAACATTTCCTGATATCACACCAATTAAAATTAATCAATATTTTTCTTTCTACCAAAGTTCCTATGGTATCCCACTGGTCACAGGATGTCAACCTCTAGATGGATCACTCGATCCCCACACTTAATTTACTATCCTTACATGTGTATTACTGTCAATTCTGTATTCTCTAACTTTGTCCAGCACTTCCTGTGTGTGATCTCATTGAAAGCCTCACAAAAATCTAAATACAGATCCACTGGGCTCGCTCTCTCATGTACCAGATAAAGAGAACCCCAAAGTTTAATTAAACATGACTTGTTTTTCATAATGCCATATTGACTCAGTTCAGTCATATTATTTTCTGTGTCTTGACTTAACGTGCTTTTTATAAAATGTACAATACATAATTATGGTATGCAGAAATAAAACAATATAACTAATTCAGTTGTTATTCTTCAGAAAGTGTAATATGCAAGATTGTTTAAAAAAGATTACGAGTTGAATTATTTAAGGATATCAAACACAAATGTGTATTGATGGCTCACAAACAAGAGAAAGTCTGCAGATGCCAGAAATCCAAACAACACACACAAAATGCTGGAGGAACACAGCAGGCTTGGCAGGACTGGAGAAAAAACGTTGATGAGTAGTTTTGAAAGGTGGTGGGGGAAGGAGCAGAGAGAAATGCCGGGTGATAGGTGAAACTTGGAGGGGGAGGGATGAAGCAAAGAGGTAGAAAGTTTACTGGTGTAAGAGACAGAAGGCCATGGAGAAAAGAAGGGTGGGAGGAGGGGCACCAGAGGGAGGTGATGGGTGGGCAAGGTAATAACATGAGAAGGGGACAAGGGGATGGGAAATGGTGAAGGGGGGGATGGGTGGAGGCATTTCTGGAAGTTTGAGAGATCGATGTTCATGCCTTCAGGTTGGAGGCTACCCAAACGGAATATAAGGTGGTGTTTATCCAACCTAAGCGTGGCCTTATCCTGGCAGTGGAAGAGGCTATGGATGGACATATCGGAATGGGAGATCCCGCTTGTTCTGGCGGATGGAGCATAGATACTCGGCGAAGCAGTCTCCCAATCCAAGTTGGGTCTCTCCAATATACAAGTGGCCACACCAGGAGCACCGAACACAGTATATGACCCCAACAGACTCACAGGTGAAGTGTTGCCTCACCTGTTTGGGGCCCTGAATGGTAGTGAGGGTGGAGGTGTAGTGGCAGGTGAAGCACTTGTTCCATTTACAAGGCTAAGTACTAGGAGGGAGATCAGTGGAGAGGGATGAATGGACAAGGGAGTCACGTAGGCTTGTTTCCTTAGGATGGTAGCTTGACAAGATGTTCATCACTGCACTTAACAAGGTCAATTTTTGAAAACAGAGTTCTTTTTCCACTTAAATTTCTTAAATATATTCGATAGGTCCTTATTACTCATGTTAAACTCAGACAAGAGTAATTTCTTTGGTGGATTATGAAGAAAGATGCATGGACAAGAACAAACTGGACATTGCATTTATGAATCCATCTCAAGAATTGTGGTAATGATAAAATTGTGTATTTTTGATTATGAATTTATTATTTTCACTGATGAAAATATTCACCGTGTGTTCCTATGGGTATTGTACCCTCAGTGTTGGCGCGTGGCCAAGTGGTTAAGGCGTTCATCTAGTGATCTGAAGGTTGCTAGTTCAAGCCTTGGCTGAGGCTGCATGTGTGTCCTTGTGCAAGGCACTTAACCACACATTGCTCTGTGATGACACCAGTGCCAAGCTGTATGGGTCCTAATGCCCTTACCTTGGACAACATCAGTGGTATGGAGAGGGGAGACTTGCAGCTTGGGCAACTGCTGGTTTTCCATATAAAAAAACCTCGCCCAGGCTTGCGCCCTGGAAACTTTCCAAAGCGCAAATCCATGGCCTACTGAGACTAACGGAGGCCTACACATTGTACCCCCAGTTGATGAACCAGAGTTCCAATCCATATTAATGTTTGTATTCATTCCGATAACTTGAGCTCCCAGCCTCATTTCTGGTTGTTAAGACTCAAAGGATGTTGATAAGCTGCTTAGTGACTACTGGCAGGTGGAATTCTTATGGGTCATGAGAAGCATTCATTCATAATTACCTGATAGCTTTCCAGGTAGTCCATTAAGGATAGTTGGTAATGCCAACTGTGAAACTAAATTTAAACATTGAAGTAAAACTGCTGGTAATTTTTTCTCACCAAGACCTTGGTTGCCCTTATCAAAGCTTGCTCAAAATAGACATAGCATAGAGGGAACATCTTTTTAAAAAAAAGTGTGACTGCCAATTTTTTTTTCAAATGCCTGAATTATATCTAATTGATACTCTGCATACCATCGAAACCTTGGAATATATTATAGAAAATTATAGTTTGCAGAATCTTAAATTACTTCTGTCATCAACATCTATTTCATTTACAGTGTTATTGTCAATGAGAAATTTTCTGTGACAAAGTACATCTATCCAAGCTTTTACTAGGAAAAAGTATTAGGTTCCAATATAAACATTACAGACACATACATGAAGCCTTTGGTCATGAACCTTGTTTCTGGTGTCTTTGCACAGATTACATCTGGTTTGCATTTGGAAATCAAAGATTGCAAGGAAACATTGGTTACCCAATAGGAATTAACTGTCTTACACCCATAAGATGAAAAAAGAGACTTCAGAATTGTACATTTCATGTTTGAGTTGATCGTGAAAGAGTTGCTCCCCCGGTACAACCAACATGCAAAAATCCAAGCACCACAAGCAGAATCTGCCCTCTATTTGAGTTGAGATAATCTGCATAACAGATCATTTTTAAATGACAAGAATGCTAGCTAAGGCAGGTACAACCATAATCATTTAAAGGACATTTGGATAAATACATAGAGAGGAAATATTTAGAGGGATATTTAGAGCTAATGGGACGAGGTTGGTCAGCAAGCTGGACTGTAGGGCCTTGTTTCTGTATTGTTCTATGAATGGAAAACTGTAAATACAAGATGGCTTAGTTCTTCCATTTTAACAATGTCAGGTGGCTCCAATTACCAAGATCCCCAAGCACACTGGTCTGAAATCTGAACATTCCTCTGCTATTTTCCCAGCTTTCTTATTGGGAATAAATGTGGACGTGTGCCTATGGTCCGAAAGTTAAGCTAGCCTTTTTATTTGATTAGTCGTTAAGTTTTAAAGTATTTAATATTTTTAAATGTATATGCAACTTTGTATCTGAATATTTTAAAACAAATATTTTCTTAACTTTATTTTTATTCCTGAGTTTTTTTGTGTGTTTATGTTCAATATCAGTGAAAGCTTTGACAGTTTTTGAGCCTGGGGGCATAGCCTCACCAAATATCACTCTGGGCATGCAGCTGATCACTTAAGAAAAGAGCTTCTGCACTGTAGTAGAGTGCTGAATGTCTTCAGTCATCTGGGAGCCAGGTTTTCAGCAGAAGACTTGAGTCCAGGACCACACTAGAGGAAATAGTGTGCTCCAAAGATGGACGATGGTGATTTGGGCTCAGTGGAAGATTTGCTGTATTGCTTGGAAGTTGACTAGAGTCCTGGGTAGTATAACAGCTCCTTGTCCCATTGCTGGTCATTATGACAATCACAAAAGCAGTGAATTTCCTCAATGGTAGATATTTGTATCTGATGCTGACTGAAGTTTTGTAATTTAATGAAAATATTAATGGCATGAAGTAATTCCATGTGGATACTTGAGCACTACACTACTGATATGGATTGTTCAAAAAAAACATTATGAAGTCGTCTTTGCCGTCTGCCAGCTGGTTTCAATGAAACCTATCTTCAAAGAAATAAATTTCAAAATACAGCGTCAGTAATAATTTCATCATTAAAAAAACATTTATACAGAGATTCTCCTGCATGCCCTATCAAAACACTTACAGAAGCAGAAATATGGTCTTGCAGCAGTGGAAAATGGGAGATATTTGATGACTGCTCATTCTATAATGTTTAAAGAAGGATATAGGATATTTGCCTTCATTGTCATGGCTGCAGAGTGTAATAGCAGAAGTTGTGGTTTTCAATTAGACCACAGTTGAAGAAGATGATGCCAGTGAACAACATGACCAAAGGTGGTGTCCTTCATACAATTTTCAAAACTACTACTTTTACTATTTTTTCTTTCAAATTTTCAAAGATTAAAGACTGCTACTATTGAAACCTATGATTTACATTTTGATTGTGTGCTTTCAGGCTGATCGGGTGATCTGGCACTTTGCTGAAGGAGTCTGGTGGGGTTTTAAGCAGAATGTGCAGCCTGCAGGCCAAGAAGCCTGGAAAGGGGGTGTAAGCCCATGATCAACTCTATTTCTTGCTGATTAAAGCGTCAAGCAAGACTGAAATCAATGAGGACAAGAACAGATGTGCAATGCAGTCTGCCTGCGTTTGACTGGTCTCTCTATCCCTCTTGCTCACTGGTGCCAGAGTCTTGGGTCTTGGGCAAGGTTTAAGTGACACAGTTTGTGGACTGGACTCTTTAGTTAATGTTATGGTGTGTTTCTGGTTTCTAGTTACTCCTTTTTTTATAATTGCTATTTTGTGTGATATTAATCGGGGTGGACTGGCTCTGTAGCCTGCAGGCAACGAATGTCACAGTACTAAATTGAACTGAACAGAACTACACTGAACAGTCCTAGACTTCCAATGACTCTGTGATGTATACTGTGTTTTTCATTTGTTTTTTGGCATCCGTGCGACTCGTTCATTTTTGCGCGTTGGGTGTTTGATGTTTTCTTTGAACTGATTGCATGGTGTTTCTTTGTTTCATGGCTGCTTGTGGGAAGATGAATCTCAGGGCTGTATACTACATACGTACTTTGATAATAAATGTACTTTCAATCGTTGAAGTATTGTGTATAATTCTGATCACCACACTAATGGTGCAATGATTTAGAAGGATAAAGTCCCAAACAACAAATGTCTGCTGCCTGGTGGTCAATTATTGTTTCTAGGGGACAGAAAGAAGAGCTCTAAGAGCAGATTGAGATCCCATTGATGCATGTAGTCTTTGGCTACCTCCATCTGCATGATAATAGAAACAGAAATTTGCCCAATAATCACTGCACAATGAAATACGTATCACCATCTGTAACACTGAATTGCCTATCTCTTTCCTTTTGGGAAGGATGTTTACCCACATTCCTTGATATCATTTGAAGGCTGCCAACCAAGCTGTACCTTACGATAAATCTATCGATGTAAATCCTTAGCAACACACACAAAATACTGGAGGAACTCAGAAGGTCAGGCAGTACCTATGGAAATGAATGAACAGCTGATGTTTTGGGCCAAGACCCTTCAGGACTGAGAGTGAAGTGGGGGAAGATGCCTGAATTAAAAGGTGGGGGAAGAGAAAGAGGCTAGCTGGAAGGTGATGTGAAGTCAGGTAGGTGGGAAAGTTCAAAGGCTGGAGAAGAAAGTATCTGATAGAGTGGACAATAGGAGAAAAGGAAGGAGGAGGGGACGGGGGTGCATAATAGGCAGGTGAAAAGAAGTAAATGGTCAGAATGAGGAATAAAGTTGGGGGGGGGAGTTTTGCTTACAGAAGTAGAAATCAATATTCATACCATCAGAATGGATGTTACCCAGACAGAAAAAAAGGTGTTGCAAACAGGAGAAAATCTGTAGATGCTGGAAATCCAAGCAACACACACAAAATGCTGGAAGAGCTCAGCAGACCAGGCAGCATCTATGGAAAAGAATAAACAGTCGACATTTTGGGTGTTTAGGGAAAGGACATCCATAGTGAAAGTGAGACAATCGGGGCCAGGAAACTTGAAGACATTGAAAAAATCCAGACTGTGTGATGTGTCATGGATGCAGACAGGAAAGGTATGAACCAGGAAGGGTAAAGCAGAATTGAGGTATGCAGATATAAGTTCAATGGGGCAAGAACAAGCAGAAACAATGGGTCTACCTGGCAGGTTTGTGGATCTTGGGTGGGAGGTGTAGGGTAAGGGAACTTTAAGGTTGGTGGCAGTGGATGGGAGATCCCGGAGTAAATAAGGTCGGTGATAGTGGGGGCGACAATGGCTGGTGCTCCTTAGTGTGGTCCTGTTTGAGTGGTAAGAGAAGGTGTCTAGAGTCATCACCTGGCCTCAGCAAGGTAGGCATCAGTTCACCAGACGACAGCACCCTCTTATGTGTGGATTTGATGGTGAGGTTAGGATCAGTGGGGAGAGAGTGGAGAGCAGTGCTTTCGGAAGGAGTGAGGTTCAAATTGGAGAGAGGAGTGGTGAAGTCGAGTTGGTTAATGGCTCGTCAGCAGTTGGCAATGAAAAGATCCAGTGCAGGCAGATGGCCAGGAAGAGGAAGGTTGAAGAAGGAAGAAGGGATCGTCAGTGCAGGCTGGAGAGTCCTTGCCAAAGAAGTAATACAAGGTGTTGCTCCACCACCCTGCGGTGGCCTCACCTTGGCACAAGAGGAAGCCATGGATCAACACATCGGAACAGGAATGGAAATGTGAATCGATATTAAAATGTTTGGCGACCAGGAAGTCCCGCTTGTGGTGGATGGTGCAGAGGTGCTCAGTGAATTGGTCCCACAATTTACGGCAGATCTCAACAATACAGAGGAGGTTGCATTGGCAGCAACAGACACAATAGACAACCCCAGCAGATTCGCAGATGAAATGTTAGCTGGCCTGGAAGCACTGTTTGGGGCCCTGAATGGAGGAGAAGGAGGAGATGTATGCTTGCAGGATCAAGTGCCTGTTGGGAGATTAGTGGGGAAGGATGAATGATTCCAGCAGAGAGCACAGGGGAGGGAGACAGGTAAAGATAAGTTTAGTGGTAGTGTCCCTTTGCAGGTGGCAGAAATTGCAGAGGATAATGTGTTGGATGTGGAGGCAAATAGGGTGGTAGGTAATGACAAAGGAACTCTATCACTATTACAAATGGATGGGGTAAGCACAGATGCACTGTAGATGGAGGAGACCCTTCGGAAATGGAGGAAGTCACAGAGGGTAAACCAACCACATAAAGTTGATTTAGATGAAGTTACAGAGAGGGGATGAGGAAACTGTAGTTGAAGTGATACATATTACAGTATGAACTTCTAAAAGGTGTTAAATAAAATGCCACATACTGGATTTATCATCAAGATTAATGCTCGTGCAAATTGGCTATAGCAACATAGACAGAAAAATGACCAAATAGCAGGAAACACAGGTCTTGAAAGATTGTTTTTCAAATTGGTGGAAAAGGTAGGTATATTGGTGTTCTCAGGTTCAGTGGTAGGAATACTGATATACGTTAAAGACTTGGACACCATTTCAAAGTTGCAGATGACACACAAACCAGAATCAGATTAGAATCGTACTGTCATATGTCATATTGCAGCAGCCGTATATTGCAATACATAATAATAAAAACCCTAAGTTACAATAAGAAATATACTTTTGAAAATTAAATTAAATAAATAGTGCAAAAAAGAGAGCAAAAAATAAATACAGAGGTAGTGTATATGGTATCATTGTCCATTCAGAAATCTGATAGCAGACGGAAAGAAGCTGTTCCTAAAACATTGCGTGTGTGTCTTCAGGTTCCTGTACCTCCTCCCTGATGGCAGCAATGAGAAGAGGGCACATCCTGGGTAATGGGGGTCCTTAATGACAGATGCCACCTTTCTGAGGCATTGAAGATGTCCTGGATACTGGGTAGTATAGAGCCCATGCTGCAGCTGATTGAGTTTGTAACTTACTGCAGCTTTATCTGAAACTGTGCAGTGGGTTCTCCATAGCAGATGGTGATGCAACCAGTTAGAATGCTCACTGCAGTACATCTATAAAAATTTTCAAGAGTCTTTGGTGACATACCAAATCTCCTCAAACTCCTAATGAAATATAGCTGCTGCTGTGCCATTTTTGTAATTGTATCAATATGTTGGGCCCTGGATAGATTTTCAGGGATCCAGGAACTTGAAACTATGTGAGGACAGTAATAAACCAAGGATACAGAGACAGGCTAATGGAAGTTATGAACACCACACTTGAAGAAGGATGTAAAAGATCTGGAGAGGGTACCAACGAGATTTTGTAAAATGATAAATGAGCTGAAGGATTTCATTTATGTGGATGGATTGTAAAAGCTGACTATATTTCAGTGAACAGAATAGTCAAAAGTATCTTGCAGAGGTAATTAAAATAATGAAAGTACAAAAAGTAAAGCAATTTCTTTAATGAAAGGCACAACAACAGTGACACAGAATAAAGGTGATTGGTAAGATAATTAAAAGTGAATGCTTTGGGTCCAGAATGCAGTGCCTGGGCGGTGGAGGTGAATTCACTCATAGCATTCCTAAGAATACGGAATAATAATTTGAAAGAGATACTCACAGGACTTTGAGAAGAGGGCAAGGAACAGGGCTAACTACATAGTTATTATGTCGAGATGGTTTCGAGTATTTCACATGGCTTCCTTTAATGCTGAAACCATTGTGATCCAGACTCTCTTTGTGCCAATATCACAGTATCATAATAACATATTAACATAGCACAATGCTTTAAAGTACAGGTGACCTGGGTTCAATTCCCATCATTGCCATTAAGGACTTCTGTACTTTCTCTTGGTGGCCGTGTGGTTTGCCTCCAGATGCTCAGGTTTCCTCCCACAGTCCAAAGACCTACTGGTTGGTAGGTACATATACCTGTCTGGACACACCCCCCTTTGCTGACTGCTCCTGTGGCTCCTCCCACTGACCGTGGCTCCTCCCACGGACCCCGGTATAAAGGCGATTGGGGACACCGCCCCGGCCTCAGTCTCCAGGATGCAGTGTGGTGGTCAATTGCTGCTTGTTCTTTCTTCCAGCCGATAAAAGCCTATATCTCACCTCACGTCTCAGAGAGTTATTGATGGTGCATCACTTTGTAAATTGTTCCATGATTGGGCTAGGTTGCTGAGCAGTGTAGCTTGAAGGGCTGTAAGGGCCTATTCCATGCTGTATCTCAATCAATAATAAATAAATATCGACCCTGCAGCCTGATACATGAAGAGCAATCATTCCGCACCTTCACCTCCTTAGTATTGTGGCTCGAGTGTGGTGTATTTCTCCTATAGGAAAGGGGTTTGGAGAAAAGTAGAAGTAAATTAGGCCATGAAGGGTCTGGGTCTCTATCCTGGGAGATTTAACCAAAGTAAGAATTTCAACAGTCTCATTTGAGACAAAAGGCTCAGCAGTTAAGAACTGAAATGAATAGACGTTTCAAGCAATACAAGTATGATTATTGTATCAGAGCCTTGAGGTTTAGTATCATGAATAAGTAAAGGATGAGGTACAAAGATAGTTGAATGGCTGTGAAGCACAGTCATATGACATGAGGAATGAGGAAAACTTAATGTAACAAGTATTGGAGTTATATACAACAGAAATGGATGGGCTCAATAGCCACCTACATCGTCTTGCACGAACCATAAATGGCTGTATTGGGATGTGAACAATTGTAACTCATTGTTCTTATTTCTAGCTGCATAAAACTGGGTGTATTGAAAGCCCCGGAGCCACTCCCATCAGTGTGATTGCTGCAGAGTTCTCCCCTGCACACTTCCATCTGTCAATTTAATGGCTCACTGCATCTGCAGTTCGGTACTCCATATTGTACTTCATTCACAACTTTGCCATAGAGTGCACAATTGTCTAAATTGACAAGTATAATTCCTAAAATAACATGTTGTTAAAATGCACAACCATTTAATATTGCAAATCATGCATGCACATAAGGTTTTTTTAAGCTCAACAGTTGAAAATCATCGTACAAACCCATTTTAGTATGCTTTCAAATGAAAATGAGTTTCTAGACCTATGAACAGAATGTGCTGGAGGAGCTCAGCAGGTCAGGCAGCATCTGTGGATGAGAATAAACAGTTAACCTTTCATCAGGATTATTACCATCCATAGATGCTATCTGTCCTGCTGAGCCCCTCCAGCACATTGTATGTATTGCTCGAGATTTCCAGCATCTGCAGTACCTCTTGTGTCTTGCTTCTGGACCTGTTTTCTTCTGCACTGACAATCTCAAAATATAGAATATGCTGTTGTTAGAATTGCTCACCCAATGTCACAAAACTTATAAAAACCCATTGTAAGTGGAAAGTTGTTAGCTCTAATCTAAAACTGCTGAAAACCAAATTATACACATTTCATTCGTTTATTGAAGAATATTTAGCTCCATTTTTCTTTTGAGTTGAATTGACTTTATTACTTACATCCACCGTATGCATGAGGATCTTTATGTTACGTCTCCATCTAAATATGCAATGTGCAATTTATAATAAGTAGTATGTATCTACAACAGGACAGTCAATATAACATAAAAATACAGTTGTGTCAGCATGAATTAAGCACTCAGATGGTCTGGTGGTAGAAGCTGTCCTGGAGCCTGTTGGTCCTGGCTTTTATACTGCAGTACCATTTCCCGAATGGTAGCAGCTGAAACAGTTTGTAGTTGGGTTGACTCGGGCCTCCAATGATCCTTGGGCCCTTTTTACACACCTGACTTTGTAAATGTCCTGAATAGTGGGAAGTTCACACCTTGGGATGCGCTGGGCTGTCCGTACTGCTCTCTGCAGAATCCTATGATTGACGGATATACAGTTCCCACACCAGGCAGTAATGCAGCCAGTCAGGATGCTCTCAGTTGTGCCCCTGTAGAAAGTTCATAGGATTTGGGGGCCCATACCAAACTTCTTCAACCATCTGAGGTGAAAGAGGCGCCATTGTGTCTTTTTCACCACACAGCCGATATGTACAGACCACACGAGATCCTCACTGATGTTTATGCCGAGGAATTTAAAGCTGTTCACCCTCTCAACCCCAGATCCATTGATGTCAATAGGGGCTAGCCTTTCTCCATTCCTTCTGTAGTCCTCAACCAGCTCCTGTGAGGGAGAGGTTGTTTTCTTGACACCACTGTTTCAGGGTGATGACTTCTTCTCTATAGGCTGCCTAATTACTATTTGAGATTAGGCCAATCAGTGTAGTGTCATCAGCAAATTTAATTAGCAGATTGGAGCTGTAGGTGGTAACACAGTCATGGGTACACAGAGTAAAGGAGGGGGCTTAGTACACAGCCCTGAAGGCCACCTGTGTTGAGGGTCAGAGGGGCAGAGGTGAGGGAGCCCACGCTTACCACCTGCTGGTGATCTGATAGGAAATCCAGGATCCAGCTACACAAGGCAGGGTGAAGGCCGAGGTCTCTGAGCTTTTTGTCAAGCCTCGAAGGAATTATGGTGTTGAATGCTGAACTGTTCTCCAAGAACAGCATTCTCACATAAGCATCCTTCTTCTCCAGATGCGTAAGGATAGTGGGTAGAGCTGTGGCTATTGTGTCAACTGTCGATCAATTAGGGGAGGGAAGTTCAAGGGGGATATTAGAGGAAGGTTTTTAACTCAGAGTGGTTGGTGTGTGGAATGCACTGCCTGAGTCAGTGGTGAAGGCAGATACACTAGTGAAGTTTAAGACACTACTAGACAAGTATATGGAGGAATTTAAGGTGGGGGGTTATATGGGAGGCAGGGTTTGAGGGTCGGCACAACATTGTGGGCTGAAGGGCCTGTACTGTGCTGTACTATTCTATGTTCTATGTTCTATTATGAAAATTAGGTGAATTGTAGGGGGCCCATTGTGGGTGGTAGCATGCTGCAGGTGTAGTCCTTCACCAGCCTCTCAAAGCGTTTGCTTATTATTGAGTTGACTCCGAAAGGACACCAGTCATTCAGACATGTTACCTTGGTCATTTTAGGTATCAGAACAATGGTGGATGTTTTGAAGCAAGTGGGCTTCATTACACTGGAAGAGGGAGAGATTAAAAATGTCTGTAAACACGCCTGCCAGTTTTGCCATGCACACTCTGAGTACCCACCCTGGGATGCCGTCTGGTCCCGCACCCTTGCAACTGTCCAAAGAAATTGGACAGTCTTTACAAAGAAATTTTGATAACCTGACCACCTTTTGAAATGATTTCTGATGACTTTTAAGATTCTTATCCAAGTTTAATTCAGAATTTCAGATTATTACATTGGATGTCTAAAATTGAAGGATGCTTAACCATTCTTTTAAAGACTAGTGTTGTTATTTTCTTAATCTTCTGCTTTATCACACAAGAGGAAAAATATGCAGCCATGAACAAATTTTGTCAACCTGTCATTTCTTTTCAAATAATGAGGTTGTATTTTTTAAACAATGCAGTTAATTTTTTCCAGTGTATTTAGATTAGATTAAATTAGTTTTATTGTTATTAACACCAAGATGCAATGGAATTCCTTGTCTGCATGAAGCTTGCAGTGTAAAGCATACATGGTAATAAATAGTACCACAATAAAAACAACATGAACAGAACAACAGATTAGTACTTAGATTGCAGTGCAGTTTGATCTTGTACAAAAATAAACATTTTGCAGTGGAAACTTAATGTCAGATTGGCAGCTGCAAGTAAAAATGATGTCAGGCTGACCTGATTTCATGGAGAAATCACTGAATGACATTCAGTACTACATTAGCCAGAGACAATACGTTCATTTTAAGTTTGACTGGCATGGAGGAGATATTTAATTCCAAATTATTATATGCAGATTGGAGTTGGGAGAAAGAAATCCTGTACAATGAAAACACTCCAGGTCAGCAAAGTTCTCACAAAAAAGGTTCACTCTACCTGCCTGCATTTTTATAGTGAAATGACTAGAACATGATAGATACATACTGTATAACCAGATAAGGGCCCCAAATCAATGAAGATATTTCCTCAATAACAATAGTTCTCTGATATTCTCTTTCCCCCCTTGATTTCTTATCTATCTTTTCCAGAAATAAGCATCTCATGAGTTATCAGACCATGAGTATCAATGGCCTTCCTATATCATACCTAAATGACCAATCTACACTCAAACAGTTAATTGGTTAGGAGAGGCATACTTAAAAACAGGGATTCACTACCAGGGCTGGTTATTCCTTAGTAATTAACATTCACACACAAGTAGTAGTTAGCACAGGATGAAAACCTTCCGAACAGAAGTGTTTACGGAATTGCCTTCTTAGTCCTTGTTCATGGCCACAGCAACATTAGCTTTAGACTGTTTCTAAACTGTTTCTGCATTAGAACATGTTGGCTTAACTGAAGCCTTATAAAGTATCAGACCTTGAGAGTAGGCCTTAAAGTCTATGGGGTGGTACAGTGAAAGAATAAAAGATTAATTGGCTGACCGAGACAGGGTTCAGGGGAGGAGTGGAAGGCAGGGTGGCATAGACTAGTGCTTTAATCTGGAAAAGTGAGAAGGGATATTAGGGTTGGTGAGTGCAGGATGTAGGTGATAACTGGCAATAGCTTAACTTATTATAGTGCCAAGGGAAACACAGTTTTTTTAGATGTCTTATTAATACACTTCTCAACAGTGGCTTGAACAGGTTCCTTTATGGACCTTTCTGTTAGTCACATTTAGATCTGTTTTTTTAAAAACTCAACTCTGCCAAACTGACACTAAGTATGTTCAGGGAAATCCAAATTTATAGAAGAGGCCTCAAATAGGCATTCATCCCCTTACATAAGCAAAGTCTCTTAATGCCAGGTTTAGGAGCTCAGCAAATGGAGCACTGTGGACTCCAACACACACACACACACACACACACACACACACACACACACACACGCGCGTCTGTATTTGTATTATCACATTTGATTGTGCTTGAACTTCTTCCAAGTCTTATTCCATCAACACTCTGTGGGGGATTGCTTTTAGAATACTCTTCACTTGTCTAGACAAGTACCTAATTCTTTGCAATAGTCAACCTTCTTGGTTTTAATTTAACAAAAAATGCATTCCCATGGCAACCACTTTATTTCTAAATTATCTCTTTTCTGTATATTCCAAGAATTTATTGCTTGGAGTTGGCATATTCAAAAGTATCATTAAAAAAGACATGTAAAGCGGATGTTTTCAGAAGATTATTCTATGTTTTAAATGGATATTACTTGCACTTTGAGCAATAATTCATATAGTTATATGTTAATTTACACATTTTGTTGATTTTATCAGGAATAATGATTTATTTAAAACTTAACATTGCAATAAATCAATTCTTAACTTTTTTCTGTTTTGTATCTTCTCACACTTCTCACACTATTTCTTCACTTATTTTACCACCAATATTATCAATCCTAAATGCTTTTGTGTGCAATCCAAGTAAACTGAAAAGTGTATATCACATGACGAGAATACAAAATTCTTACACAATTTTAAGGTCAATAATGTGATTGCAATCAGATGCTGGTACAAGCAGGCCATACTAACCAATGACCCCTAAGTCTGATTTAAATTTATGGCACAGGATGCATTGAAAACAATTGCAAGGAACTCATTATATTCAACTTTTGGACCAGATTTGCAGCCTGGCGGTACAACTCACTGAATTTGCCAATATGCTGCAATACACTAAGTTTGATGCCCATAAATTCCTGATTTTAGTTGGGCTGAAGAAGAGGAAGTATGTAAAAGAAGGCAAATTAGAAGAGAACTTGTGTTCTCACTCCAAATACCTCATAGCCATAAGAAAAGCTGTTGATGCCAGGGAACGTGACGCTGCTTGCCCTATCTACTACTATGAGGACTGCTATGTGTTGTCCTGACTTTCCTTTCATAAACTCAGCATTAATTCCTTGGTCTTACAGATGTTGAGCACGAAGTCCATTGGATATTTCCATTTTAACATGGACCATCTTTGTTCTAAACCTGCTATTTCCTAACTTTCATCATAATTTTTCTTCCACTTCTCATCAACAGATGGGAACAGGTGCAGCAGGCTAACAAGAAGGTAAATGAAATATTGGCCTTCATTGACAGAGAGGCTGAATTTAAGAGCAGGGAGGTTATGCTGCCACTTGCAAGGATACTGGTGAGGCTCTACCAGGAGTACTGTTTGCATTTCTGGTCTCCTTACTTGAGGAAAGATTTGGAAGCAGGGCAGAGGAGGTTCACCAGGTTGATTCCAGAGATGAAGGGGTTAGATTATAAGGACAGATTGAGTTGCCTGGGATTGTACTCACTGGAATTCAGGAGAATGAGAGGAGATCTTACAGAAACATATAAAATTATAAAAGGGATAGATAAGATAGAGGCAGGAAAGTTGTTTCCACTGTTAGGTGAGCCTCAAACTAGGGGACATAGCCTCAAGATTTGGGGGAGTAGATTTAGGATGGAGATGAGGAGAATTGCTTTTCTCAGAGTGATGAATTTGTGGAATTCTCTGCCCAGTGAAGCAGTGGGGGCTACCTTAGTAAATATATTTAACACAAATTTGGATAGATTTTTGTATAGTAGGGGAATTAAGAGTTACAGGGGAAAGGCATGTAGATGGACATGAGTCCATGGCCCGATCAGCCATGATCTTATTGAATGATAACAGCTCAACAGCCAGATGGCCTACTCCTGCTCTCATCTGTTATGACCTTATGATATGAACATAGCATAGTCGGTTCCAGGTTTCGTATGAAATATTTACAATTCATTCTGAGCCCTTAGTCATCCTTCACAGAGGTAAATGCCAGTGGCCATCATTTAAGGAATATCAGAATGTGACTGGGGAATTTGGCCATGATCTACTGTTGTCCCAGTTTCATTCAGCTAAACTAGATTTTTGGTTGTGAAAACAAATGTTAGAGATAGATTTTCTTTACACAAAGAGTGGTGAGTGCCTGGTATACATTGCCAGGGTTGGTGGTAGAAGCTGATACATTAGGGAAATTTAGGAGATTCTTAGATAGCTAATTGGATAAAAGAAAAATGTAGGATTATGGGTTAGGTAGGATGGGAGGGTTAGGTTGATCGTGGAGTAGATTAAAAGATCAGCACAACATTGAGGACCATTGGATGCATACTATGCTGTACTATTCTATGCTTTGTGCATCTCATTTTTAAAAAAGTATATGAAAGCTTTATAAAAAGTTCTGGAAAAGGTTGACCCCAAAGGTTCTGGGAACGTCAGTAATCACCCAGAAACCAGAATTATTTTCCACAAGCATGAAGGCTGAAAAACAATTTGTTGGTATTCAAAATCATCCAGATTTTAAACAAGATAAATTTGATTTTTTCTTACCATTGGAAGAATTGTTAAGTGTCAAAGGATGCTGACTTGAGGGATCGGTAAAATAACCAAAGCTGATTAGAGTATTAGGAAAAAAAATTCCAAGCAGCACGTAATTATGACCAGCAATTCATTGACTGAATCTATAGTGGAAGCAGCTACATTAGTGCTTTTCAAAAAAGATTTAAATAAATTAAAATGTACAGGGCTATAGAAAAAGAATGAGGAAAGAAACTAACAGGTGTTCTCTGTCACAAACAAGAGAAAATCTGCAGATGCTGGAAATCCAAGCAATACCTACAAAATGCTGGAGGAGCTCAGCAGGCCAAGCAGCATCTATGGAAAAGAGTAAACAGTTATTGTTTCAGGCCAAGACCTTTCATCAGTTGACTGTTTACTTTTTTCCATGGATACTACCTGGCCTGCTGAGTTCCTCCAGCATTTTGTAGGTGTTGCTTAGGTTTTCTCTGTGCTGTATGTGCTGTAATGATTCTAATATTCCATGATGTTGGCTTCAGCTACCAATTTTCACTGTCCTTGCATCTTCTGACAAAGTACAGCAGAACACATTACACACAATCAGGAAAGCTCACTAAGGCCTCTACTTTCTGAAGAGGCTGAAGGGAGCTGGACTATGCACATCTATACTCACATCATTCCACAGATGAGCATCTGAAAACATCCTAACAAGCTGCATCACTGCATGATTTGGACATTGCACTGTGGTGGACAGGAAGGCTCTACAATGGGTATTTATAACTGCCCAACACATCACCAGCACCAGCCTACCTGCCATCAAGGATGTATATACAGAAGGATGCTGGAAAAGTCCCAGTAAGATCATGAAGGATCCTACCCACTCTACTCATCGGACTGCTTGTTCACTCCCATCAGGGTGGAGGCTATGTAGCATGCACACCAGGACCACCAGACTCAAAAACAGTTACTTTATCCAATGTAAGGCTGGTCAACACCTCTAGCCACTAACCCTCTCCTTCCCTCAAGGGAACTGTACTTCCCTCAAGTGCAGGGCTCTGCAGAGAGTGGTGCAGACAGTCCAGCGCATCTGTAGATGTGAACTTCCCACTATTCAGGGCATTTACAAAGACAGGAAGGTAAAAAGGGACTGAAGGATCATTGGGGACCCGAGTCACCTCAACCACAAACTGCTCCAGCTGCGTCCATCCGGGAAATGGTACTACAGCATAAAAGCCAGGGCAACAGCCTCTTTCACCAGGCCATCAGTCTGTTTAATTTATGCTGATGCAGCTGTATTTCTATGTTATATTGACTATCCTGTTGTACAGAATATTTATTATAAATTACCATTATTGCACATTTCATATTTAGACGGAGACGTAATGTAGAGATTTTTACTCCTCATGTATATGAAGAATGTAAGTAATAGTCAATTCAATTCACACCCCTCAACCACACTACTTTGCTATTTCCTGTCAGTCACCTTATGCACAGAAATCCTGTGCCTAGCATCACTTTATGGACATACAATCCACATATATAGCTATCTTATGTATTTATATTCATTGTGTTTTTTAATATTATTATTATGTTCTTTATCTTATTGGTTTTTTTTGTGCTGCATCTGATCTGGGAGCAATAATGTCTTAATTTTTCTCTGCACTTGTGTACTTGAAATGATCTTCCACAATGTTGAATCTCAAATAACTAAAATCAAATTATTTCAAACTCATACATCTGCTGGTGAGTGGCTTTAAGATGTTCATAAGCCCCACAATTCAAAACAACATTGTGAAGTTGTAAGAATGTGACCTGTCCACCTGCTCCATAGTACAAATATTTAATCAGTCAATCATGTGGCAGCAACTCACTGCATAAAAGCTTGCAGACATTGTCAAGAGGTTCAGTTGTTATTCAGACCAAACATCAAAATGCGGGGGAAAATATGAGCTAAATGACTGACTGTGGAATGATCATTGGTGCCAGGTGGTTTGAGTGTCTCAGAAACTGCTAATTTCTTGGGAATTTAATCCACAACAGACTCTAGAGTTTACTGAGAATGGTACAAAAAACAAAGAAACATCCAGTGAATGGCAGTTCTGTGGGGGGAAATGAATGGCAGCAGAAGACCACACTGGCTTCCCTTCCTGTACCTAATAAAGTAGCCACTATGATAATAAATTTTGATTTGAGAGAAGGCCACAATCAGATGCTAAAGTCATGAATAAGGTGTCAAAGTCACAATGCAGCTATGCAAAAGAGAGCCACGGCTTGGGCTCAGTTTGTTAATATAAGACCACATAGCTAGCAATGGTTCTGAGTATTGCCAAAGTAAATCTCATTGTGGAGACCTGCTTTTGCATGTGTCGTAAGTATTGAATGTGAATCAAGCAATTACTATTGCATTTTCCAGAATTAGTGCCCAAATGAGGTTTTCATACTGTAAAGATTCAGTCACAAATTACATACAGTGTAAACATGCAAACTAACACATTTCTTACATTAGATACCTTGGCATTAAAAAAATGGTTTTGAATGTTACCTGCCTTATAAGCTTGGGGCAGTATCTATCTTTAGCTCTATTCCCCCACATGACAGCCTCACAAAGGCAGTAACTTGATTTGTCAATTATCATAAATGCAACATCGTATTTCATTCTTCTACTACTATGCAAAAAATATTAGGCAATGATCTGCTGAATCATCAACTTTCTATCTGGCAGGATATTATTAAATGATTATATGTTTTGACATTTTATTGCATACTGTTATAATTTTTCATCAGCTTGTGTAATTCATTTTGCTTTTTCAATCACTTGCAAGAGTTTGGGATCATAATTTTATTATCTTACGAACACTTCATGACTGAAAAACATTTAAAGATTGCTTTTAAAGCAAAGTGCATTCATGCATTCTATTAATTTACAGGTATTCAGATGCAGTGCATCAAAGTTTGATTGGACTTCAAATGAAAAGAATAAGCAACTTGTTAACCAGTCTTATTGTTTTATAATTATAAAACACCAATATCCTTATTTTATGACTTTCCCAGTGCCAAGTGTCTGGAAGTGGTTGTCCAGCAAATAATAATAACTTGTGTGGCACCTTTACTACAGCAATATAGCACACTGGAGATCACAGCACCCATATCAAATTAAATTTAACACCAAACCACAACAGTTCAAGAACTATAAGCCAAAAGCTTAAAGTGGTAGAACTTAACTTGTGTCTTCAAGAAAGAAAGAGTGGTAGTGAACATTATGGACTGAATTCTAACAATGTAAGTCTTAGCAGCTGGAAGGTGTAGCCACTAATGGTAAAATGATAAAAAACCCTCTTTCTGTCAGCTTTAACCATGAAAAATACAGCAGAAAATGTTCAAAATGCTGGCTGGAGATAGGTGCCTTTTGGGGTAGAAGTGATAGGTAGATGTTATGGTTTTCATTGGGTGTTGTGGGGGTAGAGAATCCAGGGAATCAAACAACTGGGGAATTAACATATATCATTGCAAAGAGAAGTATTGTTTTGATATGAGTTGGGATAATCTGTATCATGCTCTCTGATAGTCTGATGGAAGCAGATTTCATTATAATTTTAAAGAGGAATTAGATAAATGATAAATGGGTGGGGGTGGACCAGATTGAAAATGGAAAAAAAAGATAAGGGGAAGAAAGAGAAATTTTGAGAAACTAATTGTTCATGTCATCAGTTTAGATGCTACACAGATAGAAGATGTGTTGCTGCTCCAATCTGAGTGTGACCTCATCATGGCAGTACTGGAAGCCATGGACCCACTCTGGTTCCCCTTCTCTTCTCATCTCCTCACCTATCCATCACCTCCCTCTGGTGCCCCTACTCCTTCCCTTTATTCCATGGTCCATTGTCCTCTCCTATCAGATTCCTTCTTCTTCAGCCTTCACCTCTTCCACCTATTACATCCCAGCCATTTAATACATCCCCCTTCCCCTCCTACCACATTTTATTCTGGCTTCTAACCCCCCCCCCCCACTTACTTTCCAGTCTCAATGAAGGGTCTCAA
The DNA here is from genome assembly GCF_030144855.1 of Hypanus sabinus. Lineage (NCBI taxonomy): Eukaryota > Metazoa > Chordata > Chondrichthyes > Myliobatiformes > Dasyatidae > Hypanus > Hypanus sabinus. The sequence goes on from NC_082727.1 coordinate 55,639,146, forward strand.
CCTGAAATGCTGTTTATTATTCTTCTCCATAGATGCTGCCTGACTTACTGTGCTTTTCCAGCATTTCGAGAATGTTGCTCAAGGAAAAAGCAGTTAGTACTTTACAAGGTTTGGCACATGCAAGATAGGCCAAATGATGGATGGGCCTGATTTTGTATGGAAATGAGTAGAAAATAGCAAAATTTGGTAACATTAGATACCTACTTTGTGATCTAATATTTAAGGAAAAACACCTCAAAATTGCAAGTTCAGCTTCCACCAATTATTTATTAAAGAAAAAACTTAATTTTCTCTGAGGCTTAAATAAGTATTTCATCCTTATGCCAAAGTAGGACATTAGACTAGATCCTCACAACCTCCATTCAATAATTAAGGACCAGAATAGAATATACCTACAAGGAACCCTCTAAGCCAATAAGACATATCATTACAAAGGTTTCTCAACATGGTTGACTTCAGCAAAGCCTTTGACAAGGTCCTGCATTGGAGGTTGATGAAGCAAGTTCAGTTGCTTGGCATTCAAGATGAGATAGACATTGGCTTTGTGGGAGAAGCCAGAGTTTGATAGTAGATGGGTGCCTATCTGACTGTCGACCTGTGAATAGTAGTGTGCTGCAGGGATCGGTGCTGGGTCAATTGTTTGTCATCTATATCAATGATATTGATGACAATGTGGTAAACTAGATCAGCAAATTTGTAGATGACATTAAGATTGGTGGTGTAGTAGACAGCGAGGAAAACTATCAAAACTTGTAGCAGGATCTGCACCAGTTAGAATTCAATGCAGACAAGTGCGATGGGTTGCACTTTGGCAGGACCAACCAGGGTAGGTCTTACTTGCTGAGCAATAGGGCACTGAAGAATGTGGTAGAACAGTTCCATAATTCCTTGAAAGTGGCATCACAGGTACAGTACTGTGTAAAAGTCTTAGGCACATGTATATAGCTAGGGTGCATACGATTTTTGCACAGTAGTTTAGTAATTTAATGTAATACACTGTACTGCTATTGCTGCAAAAAAGACAAATTTCATGACATATGTAAATGATGATAAATCTGACTCTGATATGGGTCTCTATTGTGGACTGAGAGTAGGTAGGGACCAGGGAGGGGGGAATCACGGTTGGAAAAGGGGAAGGGAAATGGGAGGGAGCGGGAAGCACAAGAGAGACATTCTGTAATGATCAATAATCCAATAGTTTGGAATCAAATTACATGGAAACATAGAAAACCTACAGCAAAATACAGGCCTTTTGGCCCACAAAGTTGCGCCAAACATATCCCTACCTTAGAAATTACTAGGCTTACCCATAGCCCTCTATTTTTCTAAGCTCCATGTACATATCCAAAAGATCCGCCTCCACCACCATTGCTGGCAGCCCATTCCACGCATTCACCACTCTCTGAGTAAAAAACTTACCCCTGACATCTCCTCTGTACCTACTCTCCAGCACCTTAAACCTGTGTCCTCTTGTGGCAACCATTTCAGCCCTGGGAAAAAGCCTCTGACTATCCACATGACCTTGCCTAATGTTTCAGGGCTGAGTATGTCTGCACCTGTGCCAACCCCTTTCCCTGGCACTCCCTCTTTGCCACCTGTCCCACACCCCTCTGGTGGTGTTCTACCCTCACCATTCCCAACATCCTTTGTTCCCACCAGATTTACAAACTTGCTCTCCGTTCCATGTTGACAAATAAAAGTACTGTGCAAATGTCTTAGGCCAGAGGTCTCCAACCACTGGTCCATGGCCCAGTGGTTGGGGACCACTGTCTTAGGCAATGTAAGATATATATACATACATATATTTATATATATATGCCCAAGCCTTTTGCACAGTACTGTAGATAAGAGTAATAAAGAAAGGTTTAATTGGCATTCATAAATCTAAGCATTGAGAACAGAGGTTGGGATGTTATTTTGAAGTTGTATAAGACATTGGTGAGGCCTAATTTGGAATATTGTGTGCAGTTTTGGTCACCTTGCTACAGGAAAGATGTCAATAAATTTGAAAGAGTGCAGAGAAAACTTACAAGGATGTTGCCAGCACTTGAGGACCTGAGTTATAGGGACAGGTTGTATAGATTAATACTTAAGTCGCTAGAGTGTAGAAGAATGATGGACGATTTGACAGAGGTATGCAAAATTATGAAGGGCTTTCTCCACTGAAGTTGGGTGAGACTAGAACTGGAGATTATGGGTTAAAGTTGAAAGGTGAAATGTTTAAAAAGAAAATGAGGGGGAACTTCTTCATTCAGAGGGTGGTGAAAGTTTGGAATGAGCTGCCAGCGAAAGTGGTGGAATTAGGTTAGATTTCAATATTTGAAAGAAATTTGGATAGGTACATGAATGGGAGGGGTATAGAGGGCTATAATCTGGATGCAGGCCAATGGGACTAGGCAGCTCAGTAGTTTGGCATGGACTAGATGGACCAAAGGGCCTGTTTCTGTGCTGTAGTGTTCTATGAGTCTGACTCAAGGAAGTAACCTTGGTTCAAGTGACAATGGCTGATTTATCAATGATTATATCTTCAGCATAAAGTTATAACCGGCTGTTTTTGTTACTTATTCCATAGTGTTCATTCACAAATATTTTGGTAACGAATCAAATCATTGCAGTAGCTGGTAATCAGCAAAGTCCATGCTGGTAGGTTGTAGGTAATATTTTCATCATGTCACTACCAACCACAGACAAGCAAACAAACAAATAATTTAGCTGTCCTCCCTTGAACTTCTATGATCCCACCATTGTCAAGTCCACTGAAATTAAAGTATTGATCAACTGGCATAGGCATACTAGTACCATGGCTGAAGCTAGAAAAAGTTTGGGTACTCTAAACAAGAGAGCCATTTCATATTTCACTAAGATTCAACTAGGTCATAAAAATATTTATTTTTGCCAGGTTTCAAAATTTGCACTGTGGTTTCAAATAGATGGTTATCCAATCTAATATTTCAAAATTCAAAGTAAATTTGTTATCAAAGTACCTATATGTCACTACATATGAGATTCAATTACTTGCAGGCATACTCAATAAATCTATAATAGAACAATAACCATAACAGAATCAATGAAAGACCACACCAACTTGGGTGTTCAACTTGTTTGCAAAAGACAACAAACTGTAAAAACACAAAAAGAAAGAAATAGTAATATTAAATAGATAAGCAATAAATATCGAGAAAATGAGATGAAGAGTCCTTGAAAGTGAGTCCATAGGTTGTGGGAGCATTTCAATGATGGGGCAAGTGAAGTTCAGTGAAGTTATCCCCTTTGGTTCAGAAGTCTGATGGTTGAGTAGTAATAACTGTTCCTGAATCTGGGGGTGTGAGTCTTGAGGCTCCTGTACCTTCTCACCTCCTATACCAACTAATATTTGTTCTTTATCTTAATGCCAAGACCTAATGCTTGAACCAATATTCTATTAACAACAAACTACTCAATAAAATTAATAAAGTAGAACTTTATTTCCTGAAAATATTCCAAATAACTACCCAGCTGTGGAAGTTAGGTATTATAACCTGCATAACGTTTTCCAATCCCTTTATTATTATTATTCATGGCAAAATCAGCATCTATATTTCCCATTGTCTGATCCTCTCTTTCTTATATAGTGGGACCAAATCACCACTCTTCAGTTTTGAAGAATAACTAATCAGTTAATCACACTTCACTCCCATTTACTTGGCCAGTATTCAGAATAAATGACATTGAACCCTGTTGTCAATTGTGGGAGAACATGGACAAGGGAGTGTAGCTACAAAATAAGACATACATTTCAAACTGAAGTGAGGACATTTCTTCTCTCAGATGATAATCAATCTCTGAAATTCTCTGCCCTTGAGGGTGTGGAGGCCAGATTATTAGACATTGTTATGGGGAACTGATGCAGAAGAGGAAATGAAGTCAGCCGTGATCCTATTGAATAATAAGGCAAGCTTGAGGAGCTGAATGGCCTACTCTTCTCTTACTTTTTTGTATGTTCCTGTGATCTGCAAGGCTATGAAATCAGTGAGGGAAGTTGGCATTAGGCTGGAAAGTTATATTTTTTGGGACAGATACGATAAACCAAGTAGTCTCCTCCAGTACATCATCCTATCAATATGAATCACATTATAGCTACATATCCAACTAATAATACTGGTTCTGAGGTATTGTCCTTACAAATAAAAATTAAAAAGAATAACATCAAAATTCTTCACTTTTGTAAATAATCTGCAAAAGCAAATTCCTCAAAGGTCAGCTGAGACTTTTATTATTGACTGGTTCCAAACATACTTGGGAGAAAAGCCTTGCCAACTAATGCCATCTCAAAATTTCATTCATTTTTAATATTTTGTGTCAGCTTTCGCACATTGCTAAAAGTGGAGTAACATCTAGGCTGTCTCCGTAGGTCAGCAAAGGGAATCCTGCACAGTTGGTGACTTCATCTTCCAGTTGGGATATTAAGCCCCGATGCCCTGTTCATGCTCTCAGATGCACATAAAAGATACAACAACACATTTTTGAAGAAAAGCATAGCCAGACCAGGATACACAGAAGGCCCATGTTTTTCTTCAATTTTTTTCTTGTGTATTTAGCCAACATTACTAAAACCATCTGTTTGGTCATTATCACACTGCTCTTTATGGAACCTTGCTGTTTGCAAATTGGCTGTTGAACTTTCATCATCACAACCTGTGGAATTTGTTGTCAGGAATGGCTGTGGAGGCCAAGTCATTGGGTGTATTTAAGGCAGAGATAGATGGGTTCTTGATTAGCCACAGCATCAAAGGGTATGGGGTGAAGGTAGGGGAGTGGGGATGACTGGAAGAATTAGATCAGCCCATGATTGAATGGAGGAGAAGACTTGATGGGCCGAATGGCCTGCTTCTGCTCCTATATCTTATGGTCTCACAACCTTATTGATTCTTCAATGGATCTCAAATGGTTATAAAATAATTTTTGAAACTTTAGAGCACCTTTAAAGGAATAGAGTCAACACAATCATACAGGGATGAATAGGACCATTTGGCCTCTCATATCCACAGTGTCCTTTGCTCCAATCTTTACTACAGTAGTTCTATTTACCTACATTAGGTATCGAGCTTCTATGCCTTGGTGATTCAAATGCTTGTCCAGGTGTTTCTTAAATATTGTGAACTTATAAACCTCCACCAGTTCCTCAGGCAAGGCATTCTAAATAGTAACCAAATAACATGTGCAAGTTTTTCTTCTTCATGTTTTAATCTTAGTTCTTTGGTGATCGAACATTTTTAAATTATAGAAAAATTATAACATCTCCCTTAAGCTAATAAAACTCCAATATCTGCCATAGTCAGGAAGATGACGGTTCTGGAAAACTAATTTTCCAAACCATTGTGTTATTAACCCAACCCATTTTTATTTCACTTATTTTAGATACTATATGCTACTCGAATAAAACTTTCAATGAATCTGATAAAAAACGGGAACCAGGTCATGGTCAGTTTAAAGAGAGCTCATGAACCAGAGTTCTGGTGAATTGAAGGGGGAGCATGCAAAACCTGGCCCAGTGAATTAAGTGGCATGGTTAACTGGGGCCCAGTGGTCTGGAAGGGAGCATGGCAAACATCACCTGATCCAGTTGTCAAACAATTGGTATTTCTAAATACACATGCAAAATGCTGGTAAAACTCAACAGGTCAGGTCGCATATATGGAAAGGAATAAACATATACAGTCATCATTTTGGGCTGAGACCCTTCATCAGGATTGGAGAGGAATGGAGATGATGCAAGTAGAAAAAGGTGGGCAGAGGGAAAGGAATACAAGCTAGATGGTGATATGTAAAGCCAGGTGAGGGGAGAGGTAGATGGGTGGAGAGTGGGTGATGCAGTGAGAAACTGGGAAGTGATAGGTAAAAAAAGGCCGACAAAGAAGGAATTTGACAGGAAAAGAGGGTAGACCAAGGGAGAAAAAAGAGGGATACCAGAGGGATGTGATAGACAGGTGACGAGAAGAGAAGAGGTAAGGGGGAGCTAGAGTGGGCAATGGAAGAAGAGAGAAGTGGGAGCTGGAAAATAATCAGGTTAGAAAAATCAATGTTCATGCCATCAGTTTGGAGGCTACTCAGACAGAATATGAGGTGTTGCTCCTCAAACCTGAGGGTGGTTCATCATTGCAGGACAGAAGGCCATTGCCCAACGTGTTGGGAGGGGAATGGGGATTAGAATTAAAATGGTTAGCCACCACGAAATTCCATTTATTGTGGACAGAGCAAAAGTGCTTGACAAAGCATTCCCCAAAATTGTGTCAGGTCTCAAAATGCAGAGGAGGTTGCACTCCCTCCCCTCTCCCAACCTCCTTATTCTGGCGCCTTCCCCTTTGCTTTCCAACCTTGATGAAGGGTCTCGGCCTAAAACATCGACTCTTTATTCCTTTCCATCGATGCTGCTTGACCTGCTGAGTTACTCCATATATTGCTGAGTTATTTTAATAAAAGTTAAAATTACTTTCCCATCAAATTCAGATATTAACTTATAAAGTAACATGAAGAAAAGACTATTAGAAATGATCTATTGAATGGTGAGACAGGCCTAATAGATGAGGTCGCCTACTACTGCTCTTTTTTTATGTTCTTCTCTGCACTGCCTTGAAAGAAATGAAGAGATATAAGTTAGGAAATTAAAATGTTAGAAATGACAAGTCACGTTTATTCAGGGTAAAAACAGTAACTTGCAGGGGGAAAATATTTAGCGATTACTTTCTCCTGATCAAAATGCCAAACCGGGTCAGACACAAATTATTTCCGTTATTATATTTCATAACAGTCCAGAGGTGAGAAATATATTTCAAATCTGATCACCTGTTATTTCACTATTTAGACTCGACAAATAATTAACTATAAATAAGAAATCATTTAAGAGTAATAACTGATGTTACAACGTGCTCCTTAAACTGTAACATGAAGCAGTGAAAACAAATCGGAGAAAATAAATTAATACTTTTTAAAGTTATGGTGTCCTATTAAACGTCCGTGTTTGTATTAAAATAATAAAGGTTATTAAAGAACGTAGTTTGTATTCAGTGTCTGTGGAAAACCCTGTGTGCGCTCAGTTCTGCAGGGTTGTGATCACGTGAGCGGAGTAGAGCTGGAATTCGGGATAGTTGTAAGAAAACAAGCTGAAAGTTTAGGGATCGCGCTACGCTGCTGTCAGTGTTTCACTTGGGTGAGTGCACATAATCTCTTGCCATTCTGTTTGCTTCTGCTCTTATGCAAAGTGCAATGGTGAAATGAGTCTCGCAGATGTCAAGTAAAGAACTTTTAAGCACATTGTAAAAGGCTACTGCCAATATAATCAAGACAGGAAAGGGCAGATATTTCTGAAAGCAGCGGAAGATGGCGACTCGAGCATCTTTCATTGCTCCAAGTTCCCGTGGAATGTTTCGTTTGCGGTATCGACGGAGTTCCGAGAGCTTTCTGCGAACCCTTCCAACGCAGCCCCCTTGGCGTAAAATGAATGAGCCAGTGTAGATGAAGGTTCCCGAGTTTCTATGTAAACATTGCTAATTAAAATACAGGAGCAGAAACCTTCAACTGCGTGAAAATGACTTTAATGTGTGAGATCACCTTGTAAAAAAGAAATGCATCAGTGATCAGTGGAACAGCAAACTAAGAAAGATTAAAGAGTAAAATCAGATTAAATTGGGGGGGGGGACGTATCGAGTGTTGATGTGAGTTCTGGTTAGAAAAAGAATAGTGAGTTGGGAGAGTGAGTACAAATCTGGCGCTGAGTCCCAGTAAATAAATTTTCTGTGCAAGACTGTACATTTCCCCAACTTCGCAGTGACATTACGACAGGAAAGATGAGATGGATTTGGGAAGAGATCCTCTGTGAAATGTTTTTTTTTTGTTATTCACTGATTTTGCGTTCTTTTGAGAGGGCTATGGGCCAGGGCTATGAACGTGGGCCGAGAAGTCTGGACCTTGTAATGTAACCGCGGAATCCAGCCAACTAACTGTCGGAATTTATTCAATTCCCCCACAAGACATGAGTTTATATACGAAAAGAAGCAGCCCCGCCAGTATTGAATTAAATTAAACTGCATCGAAACCCCCCTTCGGCATTTTTGCTATTCAATATCCTGCGTTGTTTACTTACAGTGAAACGATTTTACAGCGACTAACATTCTGCCATATTCAGAGGATTTTTAAAAAAAAGTACATATTCAGAAGTAAAGTTGTTACTTTGAGTGCACGAATGGTATTGCCCTTTACTTTGGGGGCGGCGAAGCCCCTCGGCCTAAGCCGCGGGTGTGATGAAGCAGTTGCCGGGGAGGGCGAGCGGCCGGCCGGGCAGGGGGTTTCTCTGCCCCCGTTGCAAAGCCGAACCGAGCCGCTGGCCGTTGCCACGGTAACGGGGCCTGGCGCCCGGTCCACCCCACTCTGACAGCTGGGAGACTGATAGCGCTGCCATTGTTTGAATGGCTCTCTCATTGTACTCAGTGGGTAAGCACCCCGATGCGATTTAAATGTTAATGACACAGATGCAGGAATGCAGCAGCTTATTCTGTGCCGTCAAGTACTTTTCTTTGAGAGGAGTTTGCCTTACGGGGAGGGGAGGGGGCTGCAAACGGAGTTTTGAAAAATTTGCAACTTGCAGCTCTTTAGTTCTGGAAAACGCTTCGGATGTTTTTGCATCTTAAATTTGCTATTGAAATATAAGCTGTCAGTCAACTTTATACTTGATGCAAAGGGATGAGAGACTGACATATTGTTAAAGAAATCACGAGGTCCTTAATATTAGACACATGTTTAATATAAATTTCTATGACATCATTTTCCTCAAGGATTTCTTTATTGAAGAAATATTGGAATTCTATTTTAAAGCAGTAATTGATGTTCACACAAAATGTTTTTTTTTGAATCTTTCATGACGATATAAAACGCAAAACAACACATGCCTTTTATGATTTGTTTTCTGAAATTTTGAGTTCTCTTACAACCATGCCCTCTTCACACATTGATCTTTTTGGATAGTTTCACAGTTCAAAATAAATTATTATCAAAGTGCATATATGTCACCATAAAACCCTGAGATTCATTTTGTGGGCATTCACAGTTAATACAAAGAAACAAAAACACAAGCAAAATAATTAATAAATAGATAGATAGATAGATAAGCAAGCAAGCAAGCAAGCAATAAATATCAAAAACATGATATGAAGAGTCCTTGAAAGTGAGCCCATAGGTTGTGGAAACAGTTCAGTGTTGGGTGAGTAAAGTTGAGAAGTTATCGCCTCTAGTTCAAGAGCTGTAATAACTGTTCCTGAATCGGATCCTGTACCTCCTTCCAGACAGCAATAGTAAGAGGAGAGAATGGCTTGTTGTGTAACAGTGGTAGAGTGTGTTGGGACTCCTTCTACTGCAGGTGAGATATATATATAGGGTGTGTGTGTGTGTTTATTTATTTATTGAGATACAGAGTGGGATATCCTCTTCCAGCCCTTTGAGCCACACCCCTCGATTTAATCCTAGCCTAATCGGTATGTCTTTGGACAGTGGGAGGAAGCTGGAGCACCTGCAGGAAACCCGCACGGTCAAGGGGAGAACATACAAACTCTTTATAGGCAGCGTGGAACCTGGGTCGCCTGTACTGTAAAGCATTGTGTTAACCATGATACTGCTGTTCTGCCCCTTTTCATGATGAATTTTGCAGAGATTTTTTCAAACAAGCCTGACTGAACTCCCTGACAATGATTTGAAAGATGTTGTTGCAGGCCTTTTTTCATTTGCTAATCATTTTATGATGTTCCCAACATTAAGCCCTAATTTCACTTATTTAAGTCAACTGGCAGGCCAGTTCATTCTTGTACCAAACTCCCGAAATAGTCGGGAGAAAGTGGAGAGTAATTGAGTTTTAGTGACTTGGGAGGATTGTGTGCATTGAGGCTGCACAGGGTTCAGGACTAGATGCTTTGCTTTTTTTGATATATTTTATTTTATTCAATGTAAAAATTATGGTTAAGTATTTTTGGAGTTCAGGAAGGTAATAATGATTTGGTTTCATAAGCACTGACAAATAGAATTGTCATGTTACTTCTGTTTAAACGTACTGTGGGTTAACAAAGAAGAATCATATTCTGGAAGAATTAGAGAACTTTTATTTATAGTAATAAACAAATGCGTCTTAACCCAGCCATATGCTGGAACATTCTAGCAATCCTGTGCACGCTCAGTGCTCTGCCCAATCATGTACTGGCACATCATGGCACATGATATCACCACATCTTACTTTCCTTAAAGGAAAAACAATTAACAACATTAATCAAAGCAAATACATAATTCAACAAGTCTCTATCAGTGTCTCTGTATGTTTATGAAAATGAGTAGACCTTCTAAGTGGTACACACAGTTCTTGTGTTTCCTTGTTATTATTTACATGATTTGTCTCGTCTTCATCAGATAACTGAATCTCTGAAGTTGGCTGTTTCTTGAGGTCTTTGCGATTTCTTCTTAACACTGCTCCCTCCTTTGTTTGGACCATGTATAATCTGGGTTGTACTTGTTCAAGTACTGTAGCTTTCTGTGTCCATGTGCTCATTTTGTCTTGTATTCTTATTTCATCTCCTGGATGCAGTTCAGGTAATGAAGAATCATATTCTGGAAGAATTAGAGAATTTTTATTTATAGTAATAAACAAACATGTCTTAACCCAGCCACGTGCTGGAACATTCTAGCAATCCTGCGTACGCTCAGTGCTCTGCCCAATCACGTACTGGCACATCATTGCATGTGATACCACCACAAGAATTAAAAGAGAAATGTGAAGTAATGTTTTGTGGATGGCAACTGAGCAAGAATATATACATCAACGAGGTAGATTAATAGAAAGTGATTGTTGTTAGGAAAGTGTATGGGATAGTTGCCTTTACAAGTTAAGGCATTCTATGTAAGAGCTGGATTAAACAATAGTTAGGCCTCAGAGAAAATACTGTGTATATTTCTGGTCACTACACTACTGAAAGGATTCAATATTACTAGAGAGGGCACAAGGAAATTTTTGAAGATGTTGCTACAGATTGAAATTTAAGTTACTTATTGAAAGGACAGCAGACAGCACAAGTAGGGGGAAAGTATGTGAAAGGATGGTTGGGACAAAAAGCCTCTTCCCATTTAGAGGTCCTGGATGAGCATTAACATGGCTGTACTGAAAGTTGGGGACTTGAAGTAATTTAAGCAAGATTCTGGATGGTGTAGAAATGTGTGCCTCCTGTGCTATGAGTTTTGGATGTTCTTCGAGGATATCATTGCTGCATTTCCTGTAATACAGTTTTATTTAGTAGATAAATGGTTAAATCACAAAATACTTGGTGGCACCTCTCATTGCATGATTTGTTCAATAAATGTTCAACAGAAATCACAGAAATCTAGGGATACTAATTTGTAATTTGATGAGCAAGTTTACATGCATCTGAAATTTTTAAAGAGGAACATTACAAGTATTTTTATTTATTATAGTATTTTTGTTACCATCTCTTAAGACGTCTGAATTTATCAACATCAGAATATAAAAGACATTTAGTTGTAATTGTTTTTATGACATTGATGTGAAGTCTAAAACAAAAGTAACATTGTTTTGTCCTAAATGTGTAGTGTTAGTCATGTTTTTATCCCACTTGTCTTTCAACTGTTTCTAATTTTGTGAGATCATTCTGAAACAGGTTTTTTCTTTCTCTTGAACCATGTTCTCACCACCAATCAAGATGCATTATAAACACTCCACTCATTTCTTACACTTTTTTTTGTATGACTAATTAGCCAGAGCATTTCCTATTAATTCTTGAGGACTTTAGATAGCTCCCTTGAATACTTCTATTTTGGAATGTACTGTAATTGCAGTTCTGATTACAGTGGATTCTGGTTAATTGGGTCATCAGTTAATCAGGGTAGCTGCTTATTTGGGACAACTCATAAAGAACAAAAACTAACTGAGAAAACAGCCGGGATTCCTTTCATTTATTTGGGGCATTATGCCACTTAATTGGGGCAAGAAGCTGCAAGAGCAAGCAGTTTTAAAATAGCTTCAGTTGTGTGCATTTGTGTTCAAAAGGCAGTGATTTTTTTGTCATTGATAGTTGATGAGAAATAAGCAGGAAGACTATTCAGAACTGCTTTGCTCACTGTGGTTTCAAGCACGCAGGCTTGGAGATGCCAGAAATAGCCGGGAGTGAAAATGAAATGATTTCACTGCTTCAACAAGTGGGGAATTACGAAGGTATTGATGATTCTTAAATGTTACTGTGAAGATGAAGTCATCAACAGCATTGAATGAAGGCAGTCCATTATCTGCTTTAGGTGTCTGTAGTAATTTTGTTCACTTACAGTCAAAAGAGCCCAATGTGGATGAAGTCCTCCCATCAATATGCATTAGGAACTGTAACGTTCTCCTTCGGGTGTAACTAATAACGCCGAATTCAACGTCGAGATAAACCACAGTCAATGAAAACCAGATCGCAGTAAGATTAACCATTTACTGTTCACTCTTCACATTAACATATGGTGAAAACTGTTGATAAAACAATACGATTGATACAGTATTTGTTCCTTTCTTAATATCAGATTTCAATTGTAAATACTTGTAAAGGTGACTATAACTACATTACACTAAGGTGCAGTATACAGGCAGAGTTTACCTGCGCCATTGACTACTTTAAATACACTTCAATGCAAACTATCCGCAACTCTTTAACTAACGAAAACATAAACATTATCGACCGTCGTTACTTTTAACAGGATCGGCGTTAACATCTTAGTTCAATATATCGATTATCTATTAACTTACAGCGTTGCTCTCACTGTGATTTCTAATGCTTGCAAAACAACTTCTGCTCAGGTGTGCCTCGTGGTGAGCTCCCCACCCTCGCGTTGATCTCAAACCGGTATTTTCCCGCAAGACGCGGCGAAACCGGATGTGATGTCATCGCATGCCGATATATTTTACATGCAATGAATATACTTTAAACACTTCTAATTCTAACTAGAAAATACTAACAAATGAATTACTAAGCAAAAATATTATAAACTAAATAACTGTCGTAAAGACAACACAGGAACTAATACACAGGTTTCTAGTACTGCAGTAGTATTGATATATTCTCTTTTATTCTGTATTTCATTTAAATACGTAATTTGCTACTCAGTTTGTTTTCTTTATACCTTTTCAACTATGTCCATGAAACTTCAGCTAGTTGGGGCAGCCACTTAATGGGATCAAAATGTACTCGTCCTGAAGTGTCCCAATTATCCAGAATCCACTGTATTTGATACTCCATTATAAAACTTTACCCTCTCCTTTTTGAAAATATGGCTACCATAATTTCTCTGATCTGTAACAGAATACAAATTCTGTCACTACAGCAAATTAAGGAAATTTCTGTCACCATTGGAGTTATTCTTGGCAGTATTTTTAGTTTTAAATAAATTTAAGGTATGGTGATGTTGAATACTATAAGATGGACAGCAGGGATGTGAGCTCTTGAATTAAGTGTCTTAGTCATGCAAGTTTAGAGTGGAAGTAAAGAGAAGGCTAACACCTTGGCCTCTGTACCTCCCTCTGTAATTGGATCCTCGACTTCCTAACCGGAAGACCACAGTCTGTGTGGATTGGAGATAACATATCCTCTTCGCTGACGATCAACACTGGCACACCTCAGGGGCGTGTGCTTAGCCCACTGCTCTACTCTCTGTATACACATGACTGTGTGGCTAGGTATAGCTCAAACACCATTTACAAATTTACTGACGATACAACCATTGTTGGTAGAATCTCAGGTGGTGATGAGAGGGCATAGAGCAGTGAGATATGCCAACTAATGGAATGGTGCCACAGCAACAACCTGGCACTCAACGTCAGTAAGAAGAAAGAGCTGATTGTAGACTTCAGAAAGGGTAAGGCAGTGGACAATCATAAAGGGATCAGAAATGGAGAGAGTGAGCAGCTCCAAGTTCCTGGGTCTCAAGATCTCTGAGGATCTAACCTGATCCCAGCATATTGATGTAGTCATAAAGAAGGCAAGACAGCAGCTATACTTTATTAGGAATTTGAAGCAATTTGGCATGTCAACAAATACGCTCAAAAACTTCTATAGTTGTACCACGGAGAGCGTTCTGACAGACTGCATCACTGTCTGGGTATGGAGGGTCTACTGCACAGGACTGAAAGAAGCTGCAGAAGGTTGTAAATCTAGTCAGCTCCATTTTGGGTACTAGCCTACAAAGTATCCAGGACATCTTCAGGAAGCAGTGTCTCAGAAAGGCAGCGTCCATTATTAAAGACCTCTGGCACCCAGGGCGTGCACTTTTCTCACTGTTACCATCAGGTAGGAGATACAGAAGCCTGAAAGCACACACTCAGCGATTCAGGAACAGCTTCTTCCCCTCTGCCATCCGATTCCTAAATGGACTTTGAAGCTTTGGACACTACCTCACTTTTTAAAATATACAGTATTTCTGTTTTTGCACATTTTTAAAAATTCAAAAATACTAATTGATTTACTTGTTTATTATGTTTATTTTATTATTTTTTCTCTCTCTCTGCTAGATTATGTATTGCATTGAACTGCTGCTGCTAAGTTAACAAATTTCACATCACATACCAGCAATAATAAACCTGATTCTGATTCTGATTAAAAAATAAATATGTTTGCAGTTTTAATACATTTCAATTCATTTTTTTGAGAGTAAACATTTAGAAATTATAATATGCTTTGTTTAAGTGATTACAATCACGTATTTAAATTGGGTAGATGCTTAAAGTAAATGCAAAAACATGAGTGTTAATAATTGGGAAAAATGCATTTGAATAAACAGAAGCAAAGCAGGACCTTAACCACCATAGGAGTAGTAGAACACAGAATCTGGGGTATATCCATTTTTTGAAGGTATTCTAAGGGACCGGATATATAAGTATATGGATAGACATGGACTGATTAAGGATAGTTGCATGGTTTCATGTGTGATAGGTCATGTCTAACCAATCATATAGAGGTTTTTAAGAAAGTTACCAGGAAAGTGGATAAAGGCAAGGCAATGGATGTTGTCTACATGAACTTTAATAAGGCATTTCAGAAAGTCCTGCATGAAGGTTCAGTCGCTTGGATTTCAAGATGAGGTAGTATATTGGATTAGACATTGGCTTTGTGGGAGAAGCCAGAGAGTGGAAGTACTGTAGATGGTTTCCTTTCTGACTGGAGGCCTGTGACTAGTAGAGTGCCGCAGGGATAGTTGCTGGGTCCATTGTTGTTTGTCATCTATGTCAACATTCTGGATAATATGATTAACTGGATCAGCAAGTTTGCGGATGACACCAAAATGAACAGCGAGGAAGGCTATCATGGCTTGCAGAGGGTTCTGGATCAGCTGGAAAATGGGCTGAAAAATGGCAGATGGAATTTAATGCAGACAATTTTGTACTTCAGTAGGACCAACCAAGATAGGTCTTACGTAGTGAACAGTAGTGCACTGAAGTGTGTGGTAGAACAAAGGGATCTGGGAATACAGGTCCATAATTTGTTGAAAGTGGTGTTACAGGTAATAAGAAAGTTTTTGGAACGTTGGCCTTCATAAATAAATGTATTGCGTACAGGAGATGGGATGTTATGTTGTTGTATAAGACATTGTGTGTGTGTGTGTGTGTGTGTGTGTGTGTGTGTGTGTGTGTGGAGTCGCCGGGGCACTGTCATGACAAGCTTTTTGCACTGATCTTTTTGGTGATTGTTCATCATACAGTGTGTCTTGCGCATCTGAAACCTGGCAGAGCCTATCAGTCCCCGGCCAGATTCGAACTTGTGAGCCTTCACTCCGAAGACTGGTGCTGATGCCATTATGCCACCAGCCGGCATATAAGACATTGGTGAGGCCTAATATGGAGTATTTTGTTTCGTTTTGGTCACCTACTTAAAGGAAAGATGTAAACAAGGTTGAAAGAGTACAGAGAAAATTTCCGAGGATGTTGCTGTATCTGGAGGACCTGAGTTATAAGGAAAGATTGAATAGGTTAGGACTTTATTCCTTAGAATGTGGGGGATGTGGGAGGTTGGGTGGGACTACAACCAGAGGTCGTTGATTAAGGGTGAAAGATGAAAAGTTTAAGTAGAACATGTGGGAAAACTTCTTCACTCATTTTGCCAGAGTTTAGAACGAGCTGACAACACAGGTAGTGCATGCGAGATTGATTTCAACAATTAAGCAAATAGGTACGTGGATGGTAGGGGTATGGAGGGCTATGGTCCTGGTGCAGGTTGATGGGAATAGGCAATTCAAATGGTTTTGGCATGGACTAGATGGGCCAATGGACTTCTTTCAATGACTTTATGACTATCAGCGTCAGCCCAGCATCTGCCTACAATAGCAAGTATCACCACAGCAAAGTCACAAAACAATATACAGGAGTCTCCAGAGATTATAACTGCTACATCACTCACTCAGTCACCTTTCAATCGATGTCAGACCAAGGAGATGATTATTAACTTTAGGTGGAGGAGACTGGAGGTTCATGAGCCAGTCCTGATCAGGGAGGGATTAGGGGTCAAGAGGGTCAGCAACTTTAAATTGCTCAGTGTTATCATTTCAGAGGATCTGTTCTGGAACCAGAAACATGCAATTCTGTAAATGCAATTATGAAGAAAATACAGCAACACCTCTACTTTCTTAGAAATTTGTGAAGACTTGGCGTGTAATAAAAAATATGACACATCTATAGTTGTGTGTTGGAGAATATATTGACTGGTTGTATCATGGCCTGGTATGGAAGCACCAATGCCCTTCTATGGAAAGCTTACAAAAAGTAGTGGTTACAGCCTAATCTGTCACGGGTAAAACCCTCCCCACTATTGAACATATATACACAACGTGCTGTCTCAGGAAAGCAGCATCTATCAAGAACTCCCACAAACCACACCATGCTCTCCTCACTGCTGCCATCAAGAAGAAGGTACAGTAGCCTTAGGGCTCATACCATCAGATTCAGGAACAGTTACTACTTTTCAATCATCAGGCTCTTGAACCAGAGAGGATAACTTCACTCATCTTCATTCACCCCATCTCTGAAAAGTTCCCATGAACTATGAACTCACTTTCAAGGACTTTACATCTCATTGTCTTGATATTTATTGCTTATTTATTATTATTATTATTTCTTATTTTTCTCTTTTTCATCTGAATAGTTTGTTGCTTTTTTTGCACATTGGTTGTTGTCTATCCTGTTAGGTGCGGTCTTTCTTGACATGAAATTGCAAAAGTTCTTTGATAATAAATTAACTTTGAACTTTGAATCAATCCATGTCTCAAATTTACAAGACTATTATGCACTTTTGATGAAGTCATCACATTGTCTCCCATCATCCTTGTTGACCAATAGCACTATGCATGGCAAACCTCTGTACACAAAATGGATTCCTATATAGAGGTTAGAAATACAACCTGGTAAGTGAAACTTTGCTCACAAACAACGAAGTATCAACTGTTGCAAACTTTATTTGGGCCATCCGTCTGAACTTTTGTTTCACACAGTTCTTATTTACTCCCTTTTGACTTAATTATTTTACAGATAAAAGCAAGAAATAATGCAGTCGATTCTGGTTAATTGGGACATCAGTTAATCAGGGTAGCTGCTAAATTGAGACAATTCTTAAAGATCAAAACTAAATGAAAAAAATCTGTGTTTCTTGTGTTTATTTGGGCTCACAATGCCATTTAATTGGGATAGGAAACTTGCCAAACAGGTTCTAACTAGTGTCAGTCGTATGCACTTGTGTAGCTGTTAGAAACTGCACTGTGCTTGGAGCAAACAGTTTTTAAGTAGTGTCAGTTGCATGTGTTTGTGTTCAAAAAGCAGCCATTTTTGTCATTGATATTTGCTGAGAAATAAGCAGTAAGATAATTCAGAACTGTTTTGCTCACTGCAGTTTCAAGCATTCAGGCTTGGAGATGCCAGAAATGGCATGAAGTGAAAGTGAAATGATTTTGCTTCAACAGTTAAGAATTATGAAGTTGTTGACAGTTATCTTAAATGTTACAATGAAAATAAAGATTTGGAGGATGCAGTCATCGACAGCATTGTATAAAGACAGCCCACTATCTGCACTAGGTGTTCATTTACATTCAATCAAAAGAACACAGCACTTGAATCTATTAGGAACTAATATTTTTATGGTATTGTAGTGGTATTGGTGATCTTCTAATTTATTCTGTTTTTCATTTAAATATATAAATTGTTACTAAGTTAAACAGTAGTTTGTCTTTTTTATACCTTTTAACTATTTCCATGAAACTTTGGCTTAATTAAGCCAAAATGTACTGGTCCTGACATGTCGCAATTAACTGGAATCCACTATGTTTATGAAACACAACATCTGGTTGTACTCATTCCTCTTTTGCTCTTGTGAAATTACTTTACCTTTTTCACTTGATCCTCTAAACCCTAGTTTACAATTCTCTTCACAACCCTGTTTTTGCTGTCGGCCAGCTGGTTGAAGTGGAGCCTGCGTTAATAGTGTAGTCTCTTTTAGTCTTGGTACTGATGCAGGTGTCCATGGAAATTGATCTATTTACCAACTTTACCCCTTTAACCACATGGTCAATAGGCATTTCAAATGCGTAATATAGAAGTCCTTTTGTTTAGCACCATTCTCCCCATACAATTCAAATAGGATCTTTCCATTCATATAAGACTTCCAGTTATGCTTCTAAGAGGTGATGTCTCTTTATTGGACTACACAGTGATTTGTTATTTAATTAAAAGCTGTTAACCTAAATCTCAAACCTGCTGAGTCTTTCCACAATTTTCTGTTTTTATTTCAGATTACCAGTATCTTCAGTTTTATTTCTTATAATAACCACATTTTTTTATTTCTATAAATATGTGACAAAAATATGTTTTTAAATTTGATTTGTGGAAAATTCAGCCTAAATTATATCAACCTAGATGAGTAATAAGCTCTTACTCAGAGTTCATTGTATAAACATGGTGCTGGTTACTTGATCCACTCTGAGGTATACTTAATTATATTTACATGCATAAGGAATGCAGTGACTGATACTGTGGGTTCTCAGAGTGTGAAAATTTGAGTCATCTTTAAAGAAAGAGCTGCTTTTTACATGGAAAGGATAAAAGGAAAGATTGTATTATATGAAAAGTTCATATATTTTACAAATTTCACAACACATACTGATGAGAATAAATCTGATTCTGATATATTTAATTATATTATGTTTAAACTTAATGGTGAAATAGTATTAAATGAGTATACTTCATCACTGCCACATTTTCATTAATATAAGAGTACAATAGATAATTACTTTCCAGCAAAGAACTAATGTTTCCTGTGTCTGTAAAATTGTGTAGTCGTTCTATTTCTCCTAATTAGTTTCTCTATTTCATCACAGTATTAATTGCATTTAGGAAACCTACAAGCAGTTAATCCAGCTTCTATTAATATGTAGAGATCATCTGAACATCTAGAAAGTTTGATAGGATTAGAAATGTGGCTTCGTTAGACAGATATGCCACTCAATAAGATTATAACTGATCTCATTTGTTTCCCCTTTTGATCACCATATCATTTAATTCAGTTAGTATTCAAATATCTATTGAATATACTCAGTGATGATTATCCAGATTCCTCTGGAGAGAATTCCAAAGAATTTCAACCCTCTAAAGGAGAAATCTTTCCTCATCTCAGCTCTAAGATGAGGCAAGGGAATTTCTTACTTTAAGACTTTTTACAATTCCCTATTCCTTTGACTTCTCTTTATTTCTTTTTCAGACTCCTTGTATTCCTTACAGATTAATTGCCCAGTTAACTTTATAGAATCATCAAACATGAATGTGTTATACTCTCAGTTAAGTAGTTTGTAAATGACATAAATCCCGGAACTGAGTGCCTTGATATTCAGCCCCCACAAATATTTTTACATTTTACTGTTTCATTTTCTAAATTTAAAATATGTTGAAGTAGGATTTTTTGAGTTTATCTACAAAACATTGTGCATCATGTCAATTCAAGAGAAAAATTCAGAAACCTGTCAACAATTTACTAAAAATTAGAAAACAAAATTGTGAGGCTGAGAAAGTATTCAGCCACTTGTAATTACTATGTTAACTTTCCTACATTACAAACTCACCCAATTTGTTGATGTAGAAAATTGGAGGATTACCTGTTTTCAGTGAATTCGTAAGAATAAATACTCCCTCTCTCTGTAAGGTCCAATAGTATGGTAGATTTTTAACAGACTAAACCACAATGAAGTTGAAAAAGCATTCAAGGCAAGTCCAGGAAATGACAATAGAGAAGCGCAAATCTAGGGAAAGGTACAATACCATTTTAAAGACATTGAACATACCTCGGAGTTCAGTGCAGTCCATCATGAAAAAGTGGAAAAATATGAGATCACAGGAACACTGTCTAAGTAAGCACGTCTCTCTAAGCTTAATCACTGGAGAAGAATTGCTCTTGTGAGAGAGGCTACTGTGACGCCAACACTTGATCTGAGTGAGCTGCAGAAGTCAATGGCTACAACTGGAGATGAAGTTCATGGTTCCACAATATCTTAACTAAGGCTTTGTACAAAAAGGGTATTTAAGCAAGAGTGACAAGGAAGAAGCCTGGCTTTAAAAAAAAGGCATATACTTGCCCATAAAGACTTTGCAAAGTATTGTTAGGATGTGGAAGAAGCTCTTATGGTCAGCTGAGACTAAGTGGAAACTTTTTGGCATAAACACTAAACGGTACATGTGGCGTAAATCTACTACTGCACATCTGCTAGATAACACCATTCCTACTGTAAAGTATGGTGAAGGTAGCATCATGTAATGGGGATGCTTTTCAGCAACGTGGACTGAAAATCCGGTCAAGATTGATGGAAAGGTAAATGCTGTAAGTACAGGGAGATCCTGGATAAAACCTGCTAGCCTCGGGTCTTCTGCCAGAGGCCTGAGAGCTTGACGTTTGGCATAGTACCCTTGCTGTTCCTAGTAGTGCTCTCTTCTGGACCAAGATCTCAGATGTTGTTTCCAGGATTTGTTGGAGCTTCTCTCCCAGTACAGGTGTCACAGTTCCAAGTGTTCCTGTCATTACTGGGATTACTCTGGCTTTAACTTTCTACATCCTTTCGATCTACTCTTTCAAGCTCTGGTATTTCTCCAGCTTCTCATACTCTTTCTTCCTGATGTTACTATCATCCAGGATTGCCACATCTATTACTATTGCTTTCTTCTGTTCCTTGTCCAGTATTACTATATCTGTTTGGTTGGCCACTACCTACTTATCAGTCTGTATTTGGAAGTCCCACAGGATCTTAGCTCTGTCATTTTCCACTAACTTCTTGGCTTCTAGGCTTCTTATGCCAGCCTCATCTGATGTCTAGGGATGGTAAATCCCGTGCAGTGGCTTATCTTGCCACGGCCTCTGATCCTCTGGCTCTGCCTCACCTATTTGGACTTGGGAGTGTTCAATCCATACTCAGCGCCGAAATTCCTGCACACAATTTCTGCAACTTGGTTGAGCTGTTCAGTGTGTGCTGTCCCTGGCTGCATCTTGCACCCTGCTACTATGTGCTGGATGATTTTAGCAGATTTCTTGCACAGTCTGTATCTTGGGTCTTGTCTGGTGTGATAGCCCCCTGCACCTATTGCTCTTGTGCAGCGCCTCTGTGCTGTCCCTTAGTCCTGCCATTTCCAGCCTTTGGTAGGATTTTCTTATGCCAGACACATCTGATGTCTGGGGATGGTAAATCCCGTGCAGTGGCTTATCTTGCTATGGCCTCTGATCATCTGGCTCTGCTTCACTCACTTCCATTTTCATGTCCTCTGCTTGCAGTTGGAGGTATTCTCCAAACAGGTCATCCTTTGGAGCCATCTTCCTGACATACTCATGGGTGTTTCACAATTCTTCCAGACATTTCCAAGTCCCCATCCTTCTTTATTCTGGTGGGTGTACACTTGCTCAACGTTGGACTTTGGGTGGAATCCTCCATGTATTGTTAGTAGTTTCCTGGTCTTGATGCTAGCTGCTTCCAGTTTGTTCCTTGGCCAGCATCCTATTGCAGCTGGGTATCTGATGGCTAGTAGGGTGAATCTGTTGATGGCTCTAATCTTGTTCTTCCCATTCAGCTAGCTTTTTAGGAGCTGTCTCGCTCTTTGGAGGTATTTGGATGTTGCAGCCTTCCTTGAGTTCTCATCGTTATATCCATGCACCTGCAGGATCCGCAGTTATTTGTAGCTGTCCTGTATATCTGTTATGTGGCCTTCAGGTAACTTGACTCCTTCAGTCTTGATGAGTTTGCTCTTTTCACCACCATCTAGCTGCACTTTTCCAGTCCAACTGACAACCTAATGTCTCTGCTGTGCACTATTATCAGACGGATTAGTCTCTTTTGTTTCTGCCATACAGCTTGATGTCATGTACAGGAGGTGGCTGATGGTCACTCCACTCTTGAATCTGTACCCATACTCACTCTCTGAGATGATCTGGCTGAGGGGGTTCAAGCCTATGCAGAACAGCAGTGGGGATAGTGTTATCACCCTGGTATATTTTGCATCTGATGGTCACTTGTGCTATTTGAGTTAACTTCTTGCATTGTCCTCTAACAGCCCATTGAGTTCTTGATAAAGATCCTTAGTTGACCTTGTACAGAGACAGGCATTCCAGGATCCCTGTGTGAAGCATTGAGTTGTATGCTTTCTGGTAGTCAATTGAGGCTGTATACGTGGTGAAAAAAAGAGCAAAAGAAAAGTGAGGTAGTGTACATTGGTTCATTGTTCATTCGGAAATCTCCTAACTCCATGAGACATTTAATGTAATAATGTTCATGTCATATCAATTAACCTTTGGAAATTCAGATAAACTCTTGCCATGGTTTGCCCCATATCTGTAGTCATAGTTACAACTTCAGAAAACTCTTACCAAATTTGTTAAAACAGTCTACATGGAACATTGTTGATTCTCTTTTTATATTATGATTTTCTATGTTACTACAGTCTGAGTCTTTTTCCTGACAACTGGCGTAAGACTAACTGCCTACAGTTTCCCAACTGTCTCTTTTTTTAAATATTAGGCATTTACATGTGCTACCATCTAAACTGCTTCACAATTGAGGGGGGTGCGTGCATTTCTGCAGCCTCCTTTTGTAGTACACTATAATGGTGGCTGTTGGGTCCAATGGATATTTCTCCTTTGTTAATAACTCCTTAAGTAATTACTTTTGTGGTGATTGCTTGAGAACAAACTAAAAGTCCCTGCGAGGCTAAGTGAGGGAATATCGCACTGTATGATGTGCTTCCAACCAACTGAATTCCAAGTCAAAAAAGTACATTTAATCCTTTATTACAAACCAACAATAAAATCATTTGACTCTTCTGTAACTCATGTCAAACAAAAACGAGCGAAACAAGTGTAATTGGATCAAATTCAAACAAAAACGAGCGTAATTGAATCAAAAACAAACAAGGACGAGCGGTCAAAGAGGAGCGTAATTGAATCAATTTCAAACATGGACGAGCAATTTTGTTGTTGGTTTGTAATGAAAGATTAAACATACCTTTTTGTCTTGGAAGTCAGTTAGTTGGAAGCACATTGTACGGTGCGATACTCCCTCATTTAACCTCTCAGTGACTTTTAGTTTGTCAGCAAAAAATATGCGCTCCCTACAGTATGCTGCCAAGCAGGTCAACAGGTGACTATATTGATTTATTTCTATTGCCATCCAGTGCTGCATGCCGCCCAAATCCATGTGACAAACTACCTTAACGGAGAGTGAGGATGCACAACACAAATACACTACAGACAGACAATAAGTAAACATGGCTCCTACAACTTTATTCTTCCATGAAGATGCTTAGGTATACTTATGTCAGGTATAATGAATCAGATGTTTAATCCTTTAGCCATTACTTCCTGATATACTGTAACTTTAGCTTCTGCCTCCACGGGAAATGTGTTTATTGTAGCAGCCCTCTGTTAACACATTTATAGAAGTTTCTATTTTGGTTTTATTTCATGGAAGTTTGCCCTCATATTCTATCTTCTGTATTAACTTTTTTGAGGATGTGATTCTAAAACTCGAAATCCTCGGGCTTATAACTCTCCTTGATAGCATTGGAAACATTTTATTTTAATCTAATATATGTTAATCATCCTTAGTTGGTTACAGATGCATCGATTTTCCCAAGGGATATTTTTCTAATATCCATCTTGAGTGTACATTTTTTTCATGTTGCAGTTGCTTATCGACTGGAAAAATCTTTTAATCTAGTTTTCTAGCCCATTTTAGTCAATTCAGCTCTATATCCATGGTTCAGGACTAATTTAAGGCTGAATCGTATTTCCCTTGCACATAAATATTTGTCATATTACAGCCCTTTTTATGTTAAGGATATCTTACTTACACTAATTAGCCCTGTCAAGTTGCACAAAATCCAACCTCCAAACAATTTTTGCCAATTTGATTTGTCCAATCAGTAGGAAATAGTCTCAACTAATAATTCATGGTATTTGTTAATATTTTCTAATTAATACGTCAGTAATACCTCTCTGTTGCTGTGGTTAGAGGGTAAGGTGGGGAAGAAGCTGTAAACCACTCAACAGTATTTGTTTCTGTTATTTTTTGTTTCCACTCATGTTGATGATGCTTACTGTTCTTTTGGACCAAGGTCATTCTTTCATTTTAATCCCTTATTATAAGAGCTGCCCCATCTTTTCTCTTTTCAGCTTTATCTATCCTTTCTGAATGTTAATCACTCTGATATACTGGATTCCTGCTTTTGGTTACTAAACAAACGTACTACACTGATGGTTATTAGATCAATTTGATTGTTTTATTGGCTTTGAGCATTTTAGCAATTTGCCATTTAAACTTATTCTGGCTATTCAAATGGTAACTGGAGATGAGGAGGAATTTCCTTAGCTAGAGAGTGGTGAATCAGTGGAATCCACTGCCACAGGTGATTGTAGAGGTTAAGTCATTCAGTATATTTAAGGTTGAGATTGGTAGATTCTTGATTAGTCAGGGTATGAAGGGAAGGCAAGAGATTGGGGCTGAGAGGGAAAATGGATCAGCCATGATGAATGGCAAAGCAGATTCAATGAGCCAGATGGCCTAATTCTGCTTCTATATCTTATGGTCTTTTGGTAACCTTGTTTCATAGTAGTGACCGGACCCTTTTTTTAATGTAACCTTCACCTTCCTTATATAGATTAAACCCTTAGCTAAAGCCTGAATTCACTATCACTATTATAGTGACAGCTTATTTTAAATTGACTCTGCCCTAACTTTCCTCTTTATTAACTTCTATGTGCTATGAAGTAAAACCTCAATTCTACTATTTGAGCCATGCTTTCAATTCCCTGATCTGTTCAACTCCATACCAAGGAACAATCGAAACATAACTACTCTTGATATTCTTCTTTTAACTTCATTTGCAGCTCCTCAAACTCTCAGCAGAACCTAACTGCTAATTCTCCGCTTCCTATATAGAACAGGACAACCTGGATCTTCTTTCTTGCAGCCCCAAATTCTGTAGACACAGGCCTTCCCATTATGGCAACACAGTGCATTGTGTCCCACCCTTTGCTGAATTTTGTACCCATGTTCCAACAATATCACATACCCACAGCTTTACCTGGCATCCATTGGGCAAAGGATAAAAGATGAAGTTCCTGCATTGTTAAATAATGGCCTAATGTGGTCAGACTTTCTTTCAAGCTACTGCCTAAGCCAAGTGGTGGGACTGCTTTTGGGATCAAAATGTGCGTATTCTTTTCTCCGCCCGTGATTATTGTGTTCCGGTTTAAGCAGTAAATTTCAGAATGAAGTAGTAAGTTATTTTCAATGTTGGCGTAGCAGGCGACATCAGAGAGTGGCAGTAGATGGTTGCCTCTCTGACTGGAGGCCTGTGACTAGTGGTGTACTGCAGGCAACATGGCTGAGGCCATTGTTGTTTATCATCTATATTAATGATTTGGATGATAATGTGGTAAACTAGATCACCAAATTTGCAGATGACAACCAGATTGGGGGTGTGGTGGACAGCAAGAAAGGCTACCAAAGCTTTCAGCAGGATCTGGCACATACTAGATGGGCCTTTTGAAGATGCCCTTGATGCTGAGGAGGCTAGTGTCTTGAGTTTACAACTTTCTTCAGCTTTTTTTCTGATCCTGTGCTTCCATGCCAGTTGGTGATGCAGTCAATTAGGATGCTGTCCATGGAACACGTGTAGAGATTTTTGGAAGTCTTCGGTGACATATCAAGTCTCCCCAAACTCCTAATGAAATTTAGCCAGCATTGTGCTTTCTTTGTAGTTGCAATAATATGTTGGGCCCTGGATAGATCTTCAGAGATGTTGTCACCCAGGAATTTGAAACTGCTCACCTTTTCCACTCATCACACAAATTTATTTAGGTATCCTTGGAGCTGCAAGGCCCATTCTTGATTTTTTTTTTTATTTATTTTGAAGAAAATACTGTGTTCATTTTAGGCATGTTTATTCAGTGAATATATAGTCACTGTGAACTCTGCTCAGTCTTCCTCACATTCCACTATTGGAAAGCCTTATTACATGAGAGCTTCAATCACAGTTTATCATACCTTATCATCCAGATAGATAAGCTGCATGCCATCACATGTTAAGTGAACTAGAATCAACAACTTACATATTGGTGAATAGGTTCGATGTTAGTAAATATCTATAGCTACTTTTTAAGCATATGTATTCTGATTATATTTGCTTTGTTTTTCTTTATTGTACTTTTATTAACTGTAGCAGGTTAACAAATCATTGTATTAATGAGCCTATTTTTTTAAGTTTTAGCAATACGGTGTGGAATAGGGCTTTTGAGCTATGCCATCCCAGCAACCCCCGACAAACCCCATTAACCTTAACCCAATGACAGGACAATTTACAATTAACCTACCTACTATGCCTTTGGATTGTGGAAGAAATTGGAGGACCCAGAGAAAACCCAAGCATTCCACGGAGAAGACGTACAGAGTCTGCTCATAAAATGATGTTGGTATTGCATGCCCTAAGTTGACGTAGCGTCATGCTGACTGCTAGCTACTGTGGTGCTTTTTGATAAGAAGTAGAGTCACAATAGTTGTGACTTGAAAGGAGGCCATTTGGCCAAAAAAATGCACAGAAGCAGTCCTTTCAGTCCACTGTCCAACTATCAAGCACCAATTTACATTAATCACACATTAATCTCACTTTTTATACTTCCCACAATCTTATCAACATCCTGGTCAGCACAGGCATTGTGGGCTGAAGGGTTGGTTCCCATGCTGTATTGTATGTTTAATTTTCCCCATATTCCTTTACTTAGCAACACATTAGGGACAAATTACAGTGGCCAATGAACATACTAATCCACATATCTTTTAGGATGTAGAAGGAAAGCCAGACAGACATTCACAGGGAGAACATGCAAACTCGACACATCCAGCAGCCGAGGTCAGAATTAACCCCAATCTGTATTACTGTGAAGTGAGGGTTTAACTGGTTGCACTACTGTGCCTATATGTGACATCAAGCCTGTTCCTTTCCCCTCACTTTTTTGAATTGTTTTCTTTGAGATATTCAGCCTATTTTGAACAATACAATTGAATTGGATTTTGGATCCTTCATGATTTTAATTACCTCTGTTAAATCTTCACTTACCCAATCTGAATATGTTATTGATGTCCCTCAACTACGGAATCTTTTGGACCCATTTGCACCTTCTATACTCTCACCAATGCCTTCATATTTTTCCTAAAGCGTAGTTTCCAGAACTCGTCACAGAACTTCCATGTTACCCAAACAACTCTTTTTTTTAAATATAAAATTTATCAGGACTTTTTTTTCATGTATGCAACTTCTTTATGAAGGCTAGGATTCAATGTGTATCTTAATTTTTGAAAGTTTCTTAATTCCTGTGCCACATAGAAATATAACAGCAATTAATGAACAATTGACATATCTAAACAAATTGCTATGTTCATCTTTAACAGGTTTTTGCAACTAATGAGAGGTTGCCGAGCACATACTGTATAACCATTCAACATCAGCAAAACCAAAAGACTTTTTAAAAAAAATCACTTTCAAGGATTCTTTACAAATCATGCTATCAGTATTATTTTTATTTGCACAGTTTGTCTTCTTTTGCAGTTTGGCCTTGGCCAGTCTTTGAACGGTTATACATAGTTTTTTGTAAAATTCTGTTGTGTTTTTTCATATAAATGTCTACAAGAAAATGAAGTATGGTAATATATACTGTGTGTATTTTAATAATAAATTTAGTTTGGATTTTTATATCTCTCTGTTCTTATACCATTTAACAAATTGTGTCTTCTAGTTTATAGTGACTTTTATTCTTCCTATCAAAATCTAACATCTCATTTCTCAGCAGTAAAATTTGTCTACCATCCAATCATTCATCACACCAGCCTTTCTACACTACCCTCCTCATATTTCAGTACACTCCTCCCCACACTTCTAAGTTTTATGTTATCTGCATATTTGGAAATTGTGTCCTGTATATCCAAGTCATTAATATATATTATATTCATTTCAGTATGCATGATGTTGCATGACTGTTGCAAGAAAAATGTGGAAACTAATCATTTTAACTTTTATTTTCATAGCATCTTTTTGAATGGACTTATAACCAAGTGCTTTGCTGAACATTTTTTTTGGTCTCAATGATGAGTTCCTGTGAAATGCCTTGATGAAAAGAGAAACCAAATGTGAGTTGCAAATTAATTTTCAGGAGATTTTAATTGCTTAAAATGTTTGCCCAAATGACTAGTTATGTTAGTTCAATTCAAAGTACATTTAATAATCAATGTACTTGTACAGAATACAACTCTGAGATTCATCCTCCTGAATTTTTGCTCTTTGGTACAGTACCAATTATTTAAACTTTTATATAGAAATATTTCCTACAAATGGCTATTACTTACACCTAAAAATTGCCTGGCTCAGGTGAAAAATTTGTTAGAATTTTGGGTGTAGTAAATTCTGAATTTCAGTCAGATTGCTTGAAGTTGTAGTTAATTGCTGCTACTGTGGAGTGGAAAGGGAACATAGTACTACTTGAAACTGGAAAACTCATTCTACATACCATCGGGTTTTTGGCTACTCAAGTGGAATATGAGGTGTTATTTCTCCAGTTTGCATTTTCCTCACTGTGGCGGTAGAAAAGACCAAGGACAAGCAAATCAGTGTGGGAATGGGAAGGAAGTGGTGTGTCTTCTCCGCATCATTTCCAGTGCAATCAGATCCTTCCAATAGTGTCCCAACCAGAACTCTACACAATACTCAAGTTGGGTCTATCAAATGTTTTACTAAGTTGTAACCTGATGTCTCTGCTGTTACATTCTGTGCCATGTCTACTGAAGTCAAGCATCACAGATTGATCTGTTCTGCCACTTTTAAGAATCTCTGGACTTGTATCAAAAAGGTCCCTTGGTCATGACCTCTGATGGCTGTGTATTACCTACACATATTGAACCTTCCAAAATACATCATTTCGCATTTGACAGGAATAAATTCCTTCTGCTGTTGCTGTGCAGTTGATCAATATCAGGTTGTAATCCTCTTTGTTATTTGGAGTACCATTAAATGTTTGTGACTTTGTTAAAGACAATCCTCTTTGTTATTTGGAGTATCATTAAATGTTTGTGTCTTCTTCATACTTATGGATTATATCTCATATATTCAAATGCAAGTTGTTAATATTTATCAGAAATTTCAAGAGTATCAGTATTAATCCTTGTGAAAGACTGCTGACTGGGGATCACTAATTGGAAAAACAAGCTTCCACTACCACCCACTGCCTCCTATTACCTAACTAATCTTGTATCCAGTCGGCCAGCTTGCCTTACATCCCATGAATAAGAGAAGCAATTTTTTATGATTCCCTTTTAATGTCATGATTTGTTTGTGCCCTATTTCTGGTGAAGACCATGACCATAAGATATAGGAGCAGAATTAGGCAATTAGAATTCCATCATGGCTAATCCTGGATCCCACTCAAGCATGAACTTGATGAACTTGAATCTATCTGAAAATATGCCATCCACTTCCTCCTTGGGTGACGATATTCCATTTTTTCCAGAAACTTTGAAAATATCCTTTAATCTTTTCCTTGTCACTCAGAATATGATGACTGTATTAAAAGAACATTGTAGACATTGGTAATTCTGATTGGGTAGTTTCATAACTCATTATTGCTTGCTTAAATTTAGTCTAACGGTAAGAGAGAGGTTTCACCAGCATTTGACTGCTGACTTAATACTTGATGGATACCTTAGTTATGATAGTGCAGGTAAGGTTCTGGTAGCTGCCACCAAGAATGTCAGCAGCTGTAACACCAGGGTTTATTTTCTCTGTATTTTAATGGATTTCAACAATGCTAGTGTGTTCAGAATGATTTAAAATATAATAGAGAATGATACAAGCATGATAGCATTTTTTTAAAAAAATTATGTACCCTGTGCTTTTTCCATTTTACCACCTTTTGGATGAGATTTGAAGTCCTAGTGCTGCTTCACAATATCACCTATATTGCTGCAACCTAACTTCTGGAACAATGCTTAAATTTATGGTAGAATCCACTCAGATGATCCTTATGATTGAGAATGTCTTATTCTAGACCAGGGGTTCCCAACCTCTTTTATTGACCAATACCATTAAGCAGGGGGTCTGTGACCTTAGGTTGGGAACCCCTGCTCTAGACAATCAACCAAGGCCAATGGCTGATTTTGAACAAGTTACCTGAGAAGCTGCGGTGGGAGGTGATTTGAAGACCTCATGAGGGAGGGCATTAATGGACAAAGCCTGCAATATCCTGGGTAGACAAAAGTCCTTCGACCTGCTAGACCCCAATCTGCTCCACCGTGATTTCATCCAGAGCTGAACTAGATGACAGAACTTAACCACTGATGCTTGATGTCTTTACTCTTCGCATCAAAGTCATCTACCAAAGTTCAAAGTAAAATTTATTATCAGAGTACATACATGTCACCACATTCAACCCTGAGATTCTTTTTCTGTGGGCATACTTAGTAAATCTATAGAACAGTAATTAAACAACTATAAACAGTAAACAAACTCTGCAAATGCAGATATAAATCAATAGCAATAAATAATGAGCATGACATAACAATATAACAGAGTCCTTGAATGAGTGTAGCCACTCCCTTTTGGTCAAGAGCCTGATAGTGGAGGAGTACCTGATGGCAGCAGTGAGAAAAGAACCCTGCCTGGGTGGTGAGAATCTTTGATGATGGATGTTGCTTTTCTACAGCAACATTTTATGTAGATGCGCTCAATGGTTGGGAGGGTATTACCCATGATGTACTGAGCCAAATTCACTACCTTTTGTAGGATTTTCCACTCAAAATCATTGGTGTTCCCATACCATGCCGTAATGCAACCAGTCAGCACACTTTCCACCAAGGTTCTTGATGACATGGCAAACCTCTGCAGACTCCTGAGGAAGAAGAGGCGCTGTTGTGCTTTCTTCGCAGTATTATTTATATAATGAGTCCTCTGAAATAGTGACACCCAGGAATTTAAAGTTATAGACTCTGTCAGTCTCTGGTCCTCTGATGAGTACTGGCTCATGGACCTATAGTTTCCCTCTTCTGAAGTCTACAATCAGTTCCTTAGTCTTATTAACATTGAGCAGGAGGTGATTGTTATTACACCACTCAGTCAGGTTTTCAATCTCACTCCTGTATGCAGATTCATCTCCAGCTTTGATCTGGCCCACAACAGTGATGTCATCAGCAAACTTGAATATGGAGTTGAAGCTGTACTGAGCCACACAGTCATAGTTATGATGCACCATCAATAACTCTGGGAGACGGGAGGTGAACGTTAGGCTTTTATTAGCAGCAAAAGAGACCACGACATCTTGGAGACAAAGGGAGGAGCAGTGCCTCCAACCGCTTTTATACAGGGGTCTGTGGGAGGAGCCACAGGAACAGTCAGCAGAGGGCTTGTCCAGACAGGTATATGTAGTTCACCACATTCACCCCCCCCCCCCCCCCCGTTTTAAAAAAGAGTGCTCACGAGGCGAAGTTTCTTACAAGTATATTTACAGGTTGTCTATCAGGCGGCCGAATCTGTCGCTGTGATCTACGTAGCACTGGTGGTGATTGCACCAGTGACGGTGGTTGTGCTGGCTCCGACCTGACTTGAGGTGCCAGCCCGTTAGGTGTCAGTAATCCCTCATGCGTGTGCGTGGCGCCTGGTATGGGAGTGTCGTGAGGAGTCTGTGTAGGGCTTGGTATGCGCAGTGTCTCGCATATAAAGGAGTATATATACCTCGGTGGGTACGGGGTTCATAGTTACTGTGGAGTGTTCGGGGTAGGGGTCTGGTGCTCCTGCGGGTGCCAGATTGCAGACAGAGACCGTGTCCTCCCACCCATCTGGTAAGACCACATAGGCATACTGAGGGTTCGCATGAAGTAGGTGAACCCTCTTGACCATCGGTGAGTATTTATTGCTCTTCGCATGTTTCCGGAGCAGCACTGGCCCTGGGGACGTCAGCCAAGCCAGTAGGGTGGTCCCAGTGACAGACTTCCTGGGAAAAGAAAAGAAGTGCTCATGAGGGGTGGCATTGGTGGACGTGCATAACAGAGAGCGGATGGAGTGGAGTGCCTCGGGGAGGACCTCCTGCCAGTGAGAGACTGGCAATCCCTTTAACCTAAGGGCTAAAAGTGTGGCATTCTCCCTCTCCACCTGTCCATTTCCCCGGGGATTATAACTCGTGGTCGGACTAGTAGCAATGCCCCTAGCTAGCAGGTATTGGCGCAGCTCGTCACTCATATAGGAGGACCCTCTATCACTGTGGATATAGCAGGGATATCCGAACAGAGTGAAGAGCTGGCGCAGGGCTTTTATGACGGACGTGGCAGTGGTATCGGGACAGGGGATGGCAAAGTGGAACCGCGAGTACTCGTCGATTATGTTGAGAAAATAGACATTGTAGTCAGTGGAGGGAAGGGGGCCCTTAAGTCGACACTCAGTCACTCAAAGGGGTGTGTGGCCTTGATAAGTTGTGCCTTTTCAGGACGGTAGAAGTGCGGTTTGCACTCAGCGCAGACTTGACAGTCCCTGGTCATCATCCTGATTTCCTCAAGAGAGTAAGGCAGGTTCCGGGCTTTCACGAAATTGTAAAGTCGGGTGACCCCCAGGTGGCAAAGGTCTGCATGGAGGGCGTATAGCCAATTGAGCTGCGCTCTGGCACATGCTCCCCGGGATAGGACAGCAGGGGGCTCATTGAGCCTTCCAGGCTGGTACAGGATATCATAGTTGTAGGTGGAGAGTTCTATTCTCCACCTCAAAATTTTATTAATTTTGATTTTGCCCCACTGTTGGTTGCTAAACATGAACGCAACTGAGCGCTAGTCGGTCAGCAAAGTGAACCTTTTGCTGGTGAGATAGTGCCTCCAGTGCCGCATGCTGTTCTGCCGTCAGTCCCCTGCAGTCGCAGGCCTGCACGAGTGTCTGTAGGGCCCGGACAAACTCAGCCCTCGACTCTACGGCTCACTGCCGCTGTGTCGCTAAGCGATGTCTTGCGTAGACGGTGTTCACTGGCCGCTGGTATTATCTTTTGAGGGCATCCATCGCACCCTTGTAGTCTGTTTGGTCTCTGATCATGGAGTAGACCCTTGCACTGACTCTGGAGAGGAGAACCCTGCGCCTTGTGGCAGGGTCGGTCACATGAATCTCCTCCAGGTACGATTCGAAGCATGCCAGCCAGAGTTCGAAAGTGTCGCCGGCTTCTTGGGATTGTGGGTCAAGATCCAATCTGTCGGGTCGTAAAATGCTCTCCATGTTCTAAAATTGCTGCTAATAAAATTGATGCACAAATCAATAACTCTCGGAGACGGGAGGTGAACGATAGGCTTTTATTAGCAGGAAAAGAGACCACGACATCTTGGAGACTGAGGGAGGAGCAGTGCCTCCAATCACCTTTATACAGGGGTCTGTGGGAGGAGCCACAGGAGCAGTCAGCAAAGGGGCATGTCCAGACAGGTATACATAGTTTACCTCAAGGTATAAAGGAAGGAAAGCGAGGGCTAAGTACACATCCTTGTGGTACTATGATAAAGGCAGGTGCTAGTGCAATGCATGTCTTTGCTCCTGCAGAAGGTAGATATTTTTGTTCCTGTAAGAGAGTGACCTGTGACCTGGGGCACCTGTGACCTGTGCAGTTAGTGTAATGGCTTACAGCAC
Source organism: Hypanus sabinus (assembly GCF_030144855.1). Taxonomy (NCBI): domain Eukaryota; kingdom Metazoa; phylum Chordata; class Chondrichthyes; order Myliobatiformes; family Dasyatidae; genus Hypanus; species Hypanus sabinus. Next base: position 55,673,389 of record NC_082727.1, read on the forward strand.
CAGCAACCCAATTCCCATCGCCGCCTATAAGAAGTTTGTATGTTTTATACATCTTCTGGTGCTCCAGTTTCCTTCCAAATTCCAAAGATGTAAGGTTTAGTAGGTTAATTGGGCAGTGCAGACTCATTGGGTCAGGAGGGCCTGTTACCATCCTGTATCTCTACATAAAAAGAAAATGAACAAATTTCTAGCAAATTTGTATCAATGAAGAAAGAATGGCTGCGCATGTATACTGTAGTATCCTTTGCTCCTGTAAGATTGTGGGCTACACACAGATAGTCATGTTTTTATCCATTGAGAGCAGCACTCTGCTCACACAAGTCATCTCATTGCTTGATGTGAAAAGTAACCAGCTTGCAGGTGGCATCTTTCTTAGTACCATATATGTAATTTTTGATAACATATGGTAGAGACTTTACCTCCAGGTGAACTATAGTGAGATAACATTTAAATGTTATGTTTTTTTTCATTCTAATTCATTTTCCTTCCCTTGCATACATTTATTAATAATCATTCTAAATGGGTAAAGCCTATGTGAAGAGATTAATGTCAACGCTCAGCAAAGAAGGGCATGTCACCTCTAGGGTGGAAGTCATGCTCATCTTTTCCATTAAGACCTTGGAAGTAGAATTTTCTTTGCTCCTTGTTACCCTACTGCATTTGGTGAGGGGCTTACTACTCATCTCAGTGTGTTCTTGCCTTAGCCTTGCATGAAACCATTTCAGATGTGGCCTTCTTTTAGCCTCCCTGTGTAGTATAGATGCACTGAACCTTCCATTAAGCAGCTTTCTTCCAACCACGTTGTTTACAAGGGATGGCAGACTGTGACTGGTTGGATCCCAGCTTAACTCTGTGTGATGTACACCCCTTTAACTATAACTGCTCAACCTGGTGGTGTAAGACTCTGATGTGAGGATTTTCATTTATTTTATGCAGTATATATAAATATATTTTATTATACTGTAGCAGTTAGGATATCATTATTACAACTCAGTGTGTCAGAATTTGTAGTTCAGTTCCAATGCCATCTGTAAGAAGTTTGTATGTCCTTCCCATGAAACACATGGATTTCCTCCTTATGCTCATGGTTCCTCCTGCAGTCCAAAAACATGTTGGTCATCGGTTAATAGGTCTTTATAAATTGTCCCATGATTAGGCTATGGTTAAATAGGTAGGTTGTTGGGTGGTGCAGCTCATTGGGATGGAAAAACCTGATCTGCTTCTTCTCTCTAAATAAGCAAATATAAATATAAGAAAACAAATATTTTCTTATAACAAAGAAGGAAGTCATTCAACCTACTGACTTTTTACCAGCTCTCTGATTGTAAATCAAATTATTTTTCTGTAATGTATTCTCTCATATATGCCTATTATAATTTCCTTGATGTTTCACGAACTACTTGCAATCGGTGTAATTGTACAGTCACCAATTGACCTGATGAAGGGTCTCAGCCAAAACATCAACTATTTACTCTTTTCCATAGATGCCACCTGGCCTGCTGAGTTCTTCCAGCATTTTGTTTGTGTTGCAGCCAATTGATTTACCATTCTACAGGGATATGTGTAAAAGCCAGAGTACCAAAGGGAAACCCACGTAGTCACAGAAAGCATGCAGGTTGCAGGCAAATGACTCCAGAGGCCAGCATTGAAACCAGGTCACTGGTGCTGTCAAGCAGCTGCACCATCTGCAGTGCTATTGTGAAACCTAATTATCACACCCTCCAACTCATCTCCTTCTATTGTTCCTTCCAGTTCCATCTCCTCTTTAATGGGGTGGCTTATATTAAAACCCTGCAAGCAGAAAATTGGAAAACAGCTGCATCCATGAGCTGTGGTTACAGAGATGCAACAGCACAAATGCTAATGAGGGTATCAAATCAAGTAGGATGTAATGGTTACAATAAAATCTTGTTAGCAAGATTACCTGACAGATTATATGTTCTACTTACTCCAGAGCTGGTTTGGGGTTTGATCGTATCTCTGCGCATGAGGACGAGGATAGTCCCTTGGGAGATGGAATAGATGCTGAACACCCAAAGATCCTCCTTCCAGGGTTGGTAGGATTTCTCTTATTCCTTGCTGTCATTGTCTAAATCAGAATCAGATTTATTGTCATTGACTGATGTGACATGAAAATTGTAGTTTTGCAGCACTTATACAGGATAAAATGACTAAAAAGTAAATAAATAATCCAAAAAAAAGGACCAATAACAAGGTGTTGTTCAGGGGTTCATGGACTATTTAGAAGTCTGGTGCGCGAGGGGAAGAAGCTATTTTGAAATCGTTGAGTGTGAGTCTTAAGGTTCCTCTGATGATAGTAACAAGAAGAAGGCATGTCCAGGATGGTGAAGGTCCTTCATGATGGATCCTGCCTTCTTGTGGCACCACCTCTTGAATATATCCACAATGATGGAGAGGTTTTTGCCCATGATGGCGTTGGCTGAGTTTATGGTCCTCTTGAGGCCTCTTGCAATCCTGTGCTTTGTAGCCTGCACACCAGACAGTGATGCAACCAGTCAGAATGTTCTCTAACGTACACCTATAGAAATTTGTCTTTGCTGACACTCCAGTTCTCTTCAAACTCCTAATGGCATGCCTCCTTCTTGATTGCATCAATGTGTTGGGGTCAGGGTAGATCCTCTGAGACATTGATGCCCTGTAACTTGAAGCTGCTTACCCATTCCACCATGGACACCTCAGTGAGGACTGATGTGTATTGTCCTGTCTTCCCTTCCTGAAGTCCACAATAAATTCCTTGTTTTTGATGATTTTGAGCATGACACACTTAACCAGTCAGTCTGTCTCACTTCACTCCTGATGAAGGGTTTCGGCCTGAAATGTCGTCACTACCTCCTCCCATAGATGCTGTCTGGCCTGCTGAGGTCTGCCAGCATTTTGTGTTTTTATTAGTCTGTCTCACTCCTGTTTCCCACCTTGTCTCCATCTAAGATTCTAGCAACAATAGCAGCATCATTGACGATGTTACAGATGATGTTTAAGTTGTGCTTAGCCACACAGTCATGAGTGTACAGAGGGTAGAGCAGTGGCCTAAGCATACATCATTGAGGTGTGCCTGCATTGATTGAATTGATTGAAACAGGTGAAAGATATTTAGGACTTTCTAATTCACCTACAGTGTATTTGAAAGCTTGAGCTTTGTATGGGTAGTGTAGGAAATAGAGTTAATAGTGGAGCAGGAATGGGATTATGAACTAAGTCACAAATGATGTAATGCAGAGTGTGCATTGTGAGAAAGAAAAGGGGACATCAGTATCAGAATTAAAGCAGTATTTTTGGTGTGAGATTTGACACTTTTCTGTGGTACAGATTTCTCGTTCTTAAAGGAAACCACTATAGCCACTTTTTGCCAAGTTCTTGAATTGGGGCCCTTTGATAATCTCTTGGCAGAGTAAGCCTACTTCTACTTGGTCATTCAGACTACATTGTTGCATTGAGTGAAGTATGGAGTTCTCTTCCTCACCCATGGAGTTTCTCTTTCCTCCTTGGCAAATATAAGATTTGATCTGCTGTCTGGCTGCCATTGATTGTGTACTTTTAAAGGCAGATATCTTTGAAGAATGCTTGCAAGTATGCTAAATCAGTCTGGAACCAGATCAATGCCTTTTTAGGGCACGATTCTGGGTATAAATTTTGGCTCTGTCTGAAAATGTAGTTCTGTACCATTTCATGTCTTTTTGTGGTGTTTCCAGTTCGGATTAATTTTATACTCAGCATACCTACAACTCACAAACTATCAGCCAAAATTTAATACCTAGACATTGATTCACCTAAGTTTTTGAAATTTAGTATTTGATACTCAGTGCTAAATGTAAGGAAGGTTATTTCGGTGAAGGGATGAAAACAGGCACTAAATGAGTGCTGTGCTAATAGGACATTCCTGCTATGAAAGTCTTGCTTTAGTCCGTAATTTTGTTTCTAATTCTGATTACCATAATTTGAATTTGCCTGAAGGTGCTGAAACCTGTGGTTAGTGGACCCAGGCAGTAATTAGACTAAATTTCCATGGACTAAGTGTTTTCAGACATTACTGAAGGCATGCCAACTAGTACATAATGATGCAATTCTGATTTGTAATGGCCAAATCTGAGACTTTGTAGGTTGTTAAACAATGCACTTGAGATCTAGAGATGGAGGCATATCCTATTTGCTTCAGGAAGCTTTGTCTCTCACCTTTTACTGCAGCTGTCTTTCCTCATGTCTCCTTCCCATTCCTTAAGGCACCCAGAGAATCCCTGGCATGTCCAGTCATTGCCTTTCTCCAAGTTATTAATGCTCTTGTTCTTTTTTCCAGATGAAGCTGCATGTGAATGTCTATATTTAATATTCTAATGGTAAACTGTCCCAGAAAGGTTTTCGATGTATTCTAGTAGTCTGCTTCAAGCCTATGAACTGTAACATTTGATGGTCATATAAATCTGAATCAGAATCAGGTTTAATATCACCAGCATAAGTCATGAAATTTGTTGTTATACTGCAGTACATTGCAATGCAAATTACAGTAAGAAGTGTATAAATTAAAAAAAGTTTGATTAAGTAAGTAGTGCGCAAAAAGTAGTGAGGTGGTGTTCATGGGTTCAAAGTTCAATCAAAAATCTGATGGCAGAAGGGAAGAAGCTGTTCCTGAATCATTGAGTGTGTGTCTTCAGGCTCCTATTTCCCCTAATTGATAGTAGCAACGAGAAGAGGAATGTCCTGGGTGATGGGGGTCCTGAATGATGGATGCCGCCTTTTTGAGTCATTGTTCTTTGAAGATGTCCTGGATGTTGGGGAGGCCAAAGCCCATGATGGAGCTGACTGAGTTCACAACTTTCTGCAGCTTTTTCTGATCCTGCGCAGTACCCACTTTTCTAATCCAGATGAATAGTCTTGGTCCAAAACATTGACTATTTATTCCCTTCCATAGATGTTGCCTGACTTGCTGAGTTCCTCCGGAATTTTGTGTGTGTTGTTCAAGATTGCTCTAGATTTCCAACATCTGTGGAATCTCTTGTGTTTATGAGCTCCTTTGCCAAGATTGCACATCCAGTTGAAAATGTGTTGAACTAGCATTTCAATTTGTGGCGTCATCTTGACCACCTTAGAGGACTGATTTATGGTACCTTAAATGTCCAGGGGGAAACAAGTCTCACATTACAGCTGAAATTAATTTAAGACCAAAAGGAAACTGTTGGCATCAAGAACGGAAACAAAGCACTGGAAGAACCCAGCAGATCTAGCAGCATCTCCGGTAACAAACAGATGGTCAATATTTTGAGAAGATTTTGAGCTCTAATTTTTCTTGTCTTATAAATACAGAACTAATTTGCCTCCTTGCTCCCTTGGTCTGAGAATAATGTGTAAAAGGAATGTGCAGAATTCCAGTAAACAGTAATTTTCATTTGCATTAGCAGTGAATTGGTAGCATGGGTAGAAATCCTCTGAGAGAAATTGCCAATTTTTTTTTCTTTTACACTCATAAAACTAAATGGGTTGAAAATCAATCTGGGTCTCCAACTGAGTGGGCGACCTGCTGCACCAAGTTAACATGCACATTGTGATATTGAAATTTATCCCTCCTGAGCCTGTTGGATGATGTGTACTAAACATTGTTTAACAATTGAATTAGGTTTTTGCCTAGCCCTAATCATTAGATGGCTTAAAGATTTCCTTTTTATGCTTTGAATAACTCTTAAGATTGATCTCTTTTATTTAAAAAAAAGCTTGAGGAATGAATGTTATGAAAATGAATTATATCTACTGTTGAGTTGCATGGCATATGATTGACGATGAAGCAGTATAAGTCTGTGTATTTTGAACACTTATTTGTTTAAATAAAGGCAGTGTTGTATCTTTGAGGTTGTCTGAACTCTTGCTGGGAATTGTTATTTATACCTCTGCAAGGAATAATTAAGAAACTAATGTTTAGATCTTTGGCTGCATGCCAGAGTAAGGTTGTGTCATAGAAATGCTTGGCAAAATGGAAGAACTCATTCTTTTAAGCAATATTAATGGAATATAAGAACCTGCAAAGAGAATAAGACCTCAGATGCAGAGGAATGAATAATGAGCATATAAACTGATTGATTAAAAATCCTGTCTCACAGAGAATTATGCCACCAAACAAGATAAATGTAATTGTTCAGATATGCTATGGAAAAGGATGAGGAGGACATTTGAGTAGTTATCAGTCTTTATTTTGCACAGTATGAACAACAGTAGTAAAGTAAAATGATTGATATTTTTAAAAGAAAATAGTACAAACCAAAACACAGATTCTGTCAATAAACACTCTGATCTTGTCATGGGAAAATAGTAAGATTAACATTCAGAATAGATGAAAATTGGCATCTTTTCATCAAGTCACATCTTGTATGGGGTTACATAGGATGTAAATTTATTTTATTTTATTTTTATTTTATTAATTGAGTTAACAGCGCAGCATAGGCCCTTCCACTCCTTCGAATCACGTTGCCCAGCAACCCATGATTAAATCCTAGCCTAATCACAGGATGATTTACAGTTACCTATTAACCTACCAACTAGTACTTGTTTGGACTGTGCGAGGAAACTAGAGCACCAGGAGGAAACCCACAAGGTCATAGGGAGAACCTACAAACACCTTACAGGTAGCAGCGGGAATATACATCACAAAACTGTTCATTCTGGCCAACTAATCTATACCAGAGTTTATGCCCTACTTGAAACTTGTCCCATCTTACCTCAGCTAAATCTCTCTTTAGCTGAGGTAAAGAGAGATTCCTTTCTCTCTCATATGTTTGTCCAGCTTCCCTATATATGCATACTTACCATTTGCTTCAACCACAATCCATGATAGGGACTCGTAAATAAAAACTGATTACTGGAAATACTTAGCAGGTCTGACAGCATGTATGGACTGAATAACAGAGTTAAACACTTAGGGTCACATCAGAACTAGGGTTAGTTTGGAATCAGCTGTGTTTTAAATTGCAAAGAAGGTGGAACGGTGGAGAGAATGAAGTGAATGCCTTTGATTGGGTGGAAACCCAAAAAGGTCAAATTACACAAAAGCTGATGGTGCCAGCTTAGGGATGGAGGAGATAAATTGCTTATTATAGCTGATCAGAGAAGCAAACCTAAGAAGATGAATAAGTGGAAATAACAAACAGAGTTTAAATTACACAATATCAAAGTTGCTGGAAATCTGAAGTGAAAGAAAATGTTAGGCCTGCTACCTCTGAAGATAGATGATCAACCTATTAAATTCACTCAGATTAGTTTTTCTTCACAGTGTGGCTATTGTTAATAGAAGTTAGAATAACTGGTTCTCCAAAACTGTTGACTTTAATGCTGACTCCTGAGGATAGTTCACCTCCACTCCATCACAGATGGTTTAGTCTCTCCACCATTTGCTCTTCCCTAAATCAAATTTTCAAGATGAAGCAAATTTATTCCAGTTTGGACAAAAGACCGTTTTCTTCCTTGAATACTTGCTATGGTTTCTGTTGAAGTTCCAACATCGGCAGATTTTTGCTTTACCATATTCTAGACAAGTAAATTTCTTTTGAATTCATTGTTGAATTTCCTAGCTATTCTTATAATCATCCTATCTCCGCATTTGAAAGCATTCTCCCTAAATCCACTCTGTCATGACCTTCGAGAATTTTAATCAGGCAGATTACCCTTGGGCCTATGTCTGTATAACTTCTGCATTAAATAATTACCTTAATTTTCTCAGCACATTTTATGTTATAGATTTGCTAAGTATGCCTGCAGAAAAAAGAATCTCAAGGTTGTACGTGGTGACATATATGTACTCTGATAATAAATTTTACTTTGAAATTTTTTATTTGATGACCAAAATATATGCAATATTAAGATGTTGCCAATGGGTTTGTCAAAACTATCCTTTCTCTTCTGTCCCACTAGTACCTGTTTTGTTATTTTTTAAGCCCAGTTTGTAGTAATTTTATAATATATGTAACATGAGATCACTTTGTCCCTGTACTCCCATCTGGACTTGAATCTTTCAAGTAATGATAAACCTCCATATTCTTCCTGCCAAAAATGTGTATCTTCATTTGTCTATATTAGCTTAATTTAACCATTCCCATTTGCAAGTTTTTTTTTTAATGTCCTCCTACATTTTGGTGCAGGCTTTAGTTTTGACTAACCCCCAACTATTACTCCATTTTGTATTATTTGTGCTAAATTGTATCCTTGCAATTCAATTTGTTGCTTGTGCCCTGATTCTGCATTCTTTGACCTTATTAATTTGTCAAATGTGTGAGATCTTAGCAAAGACCTTTTATTAAATCTGTATTAGCAGTTTACTCTCTCTGTCACCAATTCAAAAAAGTTCTACAAGCATGAATTCCTTATTGAAATCCAAGCTACTATAATATTTTTCATTTCTAGGTGTATTGCTTTTCTCTCCTGGTAGGGATTCCATTATTTTGCCTACTACTGATGTTAAGCTAACTAATTGACAATTCCATCGACATGTTCTAATCCCCTTCATAAATTGTTGGTATTCTGGCAGCACAGCAGTTTGTAATCAATGATTAAATGTATTGAACACACTCTCACAATAGTATTTTGTAGTGAGTAACAGGAATTGGACACGATGATGAAGTGTCAGCAACATGCAGATGTAGGCTTGGAATAGAAACGACACACTGCTACCCCTGTCCTTCTTGGTTTTAGAGGTTGTTAGTTTAGCAGGTGCGGTTGAAGTAATCTGAAGGAATAGGTGTAATATATTTTCTGGATGTTACACTTTGCAGCCTCTGTATATTAATGGTGGAATGAATGAACGTTAAGACTAGTTGCTAGTGTGTTATCTAAATGGGCTGCTTTCTCAAGGGATGCTTTCAATCTCCAAGAGAGTTGTTGGAGCTACAATCAGTGCAAATAAAGTGAAGGGAATTTCATTGTGCTCTTGACTTGCCCCTTGTAGATGAAGAACAGGATTTAGCTAATCCTTTTGCAGGATGCACAACCTCTAACTTGTCCTTGTAGCCTTGACCTAGAAGTATCCAGTTGAACTTATGATCAGTGGTGACTAAATTCTGTGAGTATGTATATACAATCCATCTAGACCAGGATTTATTCTCTTCTTTTAAGTTTATTGCACAGCAGTAGGTTAATTTAATATATCCCCATTTTCTATCTTAACTGCTTTCATCTCATGACTTATCTATTGTCTTACCAAAATGTACTTTTAGAAGGTATTCAATTTAATCAGTGCCAGAATTTGATAAATTGAACTTGATTATTTATGGTATTGAATCTTTGATTATTGCCATACACTGGTACAACAGACATATCTTGTATTCATGAATGATATGTTGGTTCATGCTTACATCAACACCTGTAATTTTATCAGATCAAAGTAACCCATTTCATTTTTTTATGAGGACTTTTTGTTCTTTTCTCCAGGATTAATGAAGAGTTCTGCTGACAGAACATGAACTGTTATGTTGTTGAATTTGAATGTTGAACATTAAGAAATGTGTAGAACTTTATATCTAAAGCAAATCTGTACTTTGTACTCATTAGCCACTGCTGTGCAAGAAAATAACAAAGTGCAGACAGTTACCACAAGTAAGAAACGGGTGTAATTCTTCTTTCCTCTGATCTGCTAAATCTTGGATAGTAGATTTATATTGTTTTGGAAGGCATAATTATGCTGTGGTTAGTCGGGACAAATTTGGAGCTATATTATGGAGTGCAGTGAGTCATGTATAGTGGATTGAAAATTCCATTTTGTTTTACCACCTGTCAACTTCATCTTAGCAACCAATTTTTTGAAAACCTTTCTTTCTACATACTAGATTGAAGAGTGGTGTGCAATAATGATAATAAACCAGTTAATCTTGCCAAGATTTCCAATGAATTCGTTTATAATGTTACATGCAACTATGAAAGATAGAATTATTTTCAGTAATGCAGTTGCAAATCTGATCTAACAAAATACTGAAGCACTGGAGGACTGTGTAATAAATACTTAAGTGCCTCACTATTACTATAAATAATGGAATAGTAAACATTGCAACTCAATTTGTATCTATTCTCTCTTAAGTGAAATACTTACAGATACAAATATCTCTTTTTCCCTGAGAAGCAGGCTTTCATGCTGCATAATAATGCAATGACCATGCTTCACATTAGATCATCTGCAGTTAAAATTTTGACATTGTGGAGGTGTCCTGGAAGCTGAGGGGTAAATTGAATGGACGTAATAGCTTTAAGGGAAGACAGCTGATACAATGCAAGTTTTTGTAGTGTCACTTTGTTGTTATAGTAGCTAATCTGGACAAAATGACAGAGAAGGTAATTGAAGAAGAAAGGCTTTATAAGTGAAAGAGTAAGCAGTGGCCTCTAGAGGGTGAGCTGTAATCCTTAATGGTGTGAGCTGCGCCTTGGTATTTTCTAAGTCTTACTTAAAGCTGGATGATTGTCCTAGGAGGTAGATGAGCTGTGGAAGAAGCTGTGGACAAAGTTTGCTCCACACTAAGCACACAATAGGGTGTAAATGAGTTTGGGTGCAAAGGTGACATAGGATAATGGGCTAGATTAAGGGAACCACTGCCTTTTGATAATATTCGGTACATCTGTTTCTCTGGACTGCAACGTGGTGGTCCGAAGTGTACTGGAGACACATGCCAATATACCTGACCTTTAACTCGGCTGCTGGATTCATTGTTCAGCCAGTGACTATTACAGACTACTGTGCTGAGGGTCAAGATGGGTTTACAATCTTCCCTTCATCATTTATCAGCAATGGCTGGTATACCAGGACAAGTCCTCATTTACAGTGCTTTGAAAAGTATTCAGCCCCCCACTACTAAATTTACTGTTCATTTGCTAAATTTAAAATATATTGTAGTAGGATTTTTTGAGCTAATCTAGAAAACATTGTACATCATGCCAATTCAAAAGAAAAATTTAAAATCTGTCAACAATTTACTAAAAAAATAAAAAAAAAACAGAATTGTGAGCCTGGAAAAGTATTCAGCCTCTTTGTAATTACTGTGCTAACTTTCCGCAGGAGCAATACTGTATATTACCTTGCCAACTCACCCTATTTGTTGATGTAGAAAATTGGAGGATTACCTGTATTCAATGAATTCATAATAATAAATACCCCCTCCTTCTGTAAGGTCCACCAGTATGGTAGATTTTCAACAGACCAAACAAAAATGAAGACAAAAGAACATTCAAGATAAATCATGGAAGTGATGATGGAGATGTAGATCTGGGTAAGGATACAAGACCATATCAAAGGCATTGAACATACCTCAGAGCTTAGTGCAGTCCATCATGAAAAAGTAGAAAATATATGAAATCACAGCTACTCTGCTTAAATCAGGCCACTCCTCTAAACTTAGTCGCTGGAGAAGGGCACTGAGAAGAGAGGCTTCAGTGATGTCAACAGTCATCCTGAGTGAGTTGCAGAAGTCCATGGCTGCAACTAGAGGTGAAGTTCATGGCTCCACAATCTCTAAGACCTTGAACAAAAAGGGTGTATATGGAAGGATAAAGGATGAAGGCCAAGGACGAAGCTCTGGCTACAATGAAGCATATCCTTCCTATTAAAGATTTTGCAAAGCATCACTTAGCAGATACCGTAAAGATGTCGAAGAGAGTCTCGTAGTCGATGAGACTAAAGTGGATCTTTTTGGTTTCGACACTAAGTAGTACGTATGGCATAAATCAGCCAGGAAACACCATCCCTACTGTAAAGTATGATGGAGGTAGCATCATGCTATGGGGATGCTTTTCAGCAGCAGGGAATGGAAACCTGGTCAGGATTGATGGGAAGTTGAATGCTGCCAAATACAGAGAAATCCTGGATAAAAGCCTGCTAGCCTCTGCCAGAAAGTTTAAACTAGGGAGAAAGTTTGTCTTTCAGCAGGACAATGACCGAAAACATGCTGTTGAGCAACCATGGAGTGGCTTGAAATGAAGAAAATTATGTCTTTGAGTGGCCCTGTCAGAGTCCCAATTGAACATCTCTGGCAAGACCTTAAGAATGCTGTCCACCGCCGCTCCCCAACTAACCTGGCTTGAGCAATTTTGCAAGGAGGAATTAGCAGCTCTTGCTCCATTGCATTGTGCAAAGCCAATAGACTTACCAAAAAAGACTACTGGCTGTACTAGCTGCAGGGGGTAGTTCAACTAAGTACAGAGCAAAGGGGGATGGATAACTTGAACTGCTGACATTTCAATTTTGAAGTTTTAGTGTTTCATGCTTTTTACAATTTTCCTTGCTTTTTGGGCCAACTGTGAAAAAAGATTCACAAATAAAAATTCTATTTTAAATTGATCAAAATCGCTGGTTATAATACTCATTTGTGTGAACAAAGGGGTTGGGTCTGAATACTTTTACAAGCCCTGTATTTGAATTGGACTGCTAACTTCCATTAAAAAGATAAATGCATGCAATGTTTTGTTTTTAATTTTCAACCATATATTCAAGTTCTCAATTTACAATGGCTAATATTTATATTTAAACTGTTATTTTCTGTTTATTTTTTAATTAATTAACAATAGCTGAATGGTCTGGAGCCTTGACTTTTGTTGCTTGCTTTCCTTGTAGAAGTACTGTATTGTGAAAGCCTCCAATACAGCAGATTCTACAGTTCTATGAAAATTAAATACAGCCATTGGAAATGCATGTGGTATCTACAACAATTCAGTTCAATGTCTGTGCATTGTGGTGCTTTAACTGTGTTTTCAATAAAAATGTTAAATTATTAGTTGGAGTAATTTGTTGAAATGATTCAGTGACAATGGGGAAAATTGGGGGGGTGTGGTGGTTTGGCATGGCAAAGCAGTAAGAAGGGAAGTTGTTTATCACTGATAGAACTTAACTGGCACGATACTATATCTGTACTGAAACATTGTGTATTAGTTAACAATGCTGAAAGATTTATTGTGAACATAAAAAGTTCTCATATTTGTGTAAATGTATATCCTCTATTTTAATTGAAATACGATTATACTCAGTTTTAGAAAACAACTACTTTAATCTGAACACATTTAATGACATCCTTTATTCAATCCTTGCTATTACTGACAACGATTTTAAAGAATAAATGAATGAAATTTTAAAATCAACACTATCGTAAACAAAAATTGTGAGACTTTTGTTGATTTTTTCCAACTTGCAATAGTGTTGATTTAATATGTCTCAGGAAAAGAATTTCAACTTGCAACCTGTCAATTTACAAATTTAATTGAAAAATCTTATAGTAACTTACAATGTTCAGTAATTTTATTGCATTGAAGGGTATGGTTTGAAAAATATCACTAACAGCTCTGTTTCCAATCAATTTTACATTCAAAAATAGTACAGACAATAGTTTAGAAACAGATTTGTTTTACTGATTAAAACAAATACAGGATTCATAATTTGTGTGGAATTTTCAGCTATATCGATGTTGAAAAATTGAAGCAATCTTCCTTTTGTTTATTGTGAACATGTGAATAGAAATTGCTCTTGGTCAAATGCTGAAAGTCTTAATTTTTTTGCTGTCTTCCTGTTCACTGTGGGCTCCTATAAAGATGTGCAGAACTGGCACACAACTTGATGACTGAAGAATAAATTTCTGCTGGATAGCCTTTGACTTTTGTGACCTTAGGAGGTAAAGCATCTGTCTGTGGTCAATTCAGTAATGGTGTGATCTGCCCTGTGCTGTCATCCACAAAGTTTGTAGTCATCGTGATGGTTAGCAGCAAGCAGACAAGAAGTTGCTTTAGTAAAGAGGACTTGACTACAAAGTTTAAACTTGGTTGATTATAAGATCATGAAATCTTTAACTGTGAAATAAGGTTTGCTGGAATATAGTATTCACTGAAAATTAATAGCTGACAGGACTCCTACTCTGACATACGTTTTGTATCCAAAGGGTGGAGCTGTGACTTGATATATGGGGAGATCCTGATTTTTAAGAAGAACTTCAAAGTTTGAGAAATAAAAACAAAATTATGCTCATTCTCTGCATTTTGGTTTATTAACCATTTAACCATATAAAAATTACGGCACAGAAACAAGCCATTTTGGCCCTTCTAGCCCTTCTAGTCTAGTTTAGTTATTAACCTAAGTAAATACTAATTTGAACTAATTCATTAGAGATGGAGATGTAATAAAACAAGAAGAGGCTTGAAATGGTTTGATATGTTTCTAAGTAAGATTAAGCCTTTCAAAAAATATTGTCTGCAATCAGGGAACATTTGAAGTAGTTATCATGCTCTCATTCAGACAAGAACTTCTGGTACTGTCATTGTTGTGACTGCACAACTACATATCAGTTAAACAAAAGCACACATGTGGGAGATGGCTTTAACTGGTGTTTTCACATTGCAATGAGAGAGAACAGTGCACATGCATAGGCAACAGTGCATGAGCAGGCAACAGATCAATACAGAGTGCTAAGGGGATCATACTCTGAAAGAAGTAGATCCAACCATTATACATTACAGTCATGTTTTCAGTTTTTGTAAATCTTTGCAAAAGTTGTATGTTCTGCATATTTTTTTTACTGGTGGTTAGATTGCATGGTTTCGTTTTACAGCAATTAAAATATTCTATCCAATCTTAAACTTTGAATGAAAAGCCCATTTTTTTCAGGGAAATAGCAGCAATTCCAAATGGATTTATTGGAATTTCTCTGCTTGAAAGACATTGAGTTTGGAATTTGCATGCAAAGGCATAGATATTAAGCTTTCTGGTTGCTCTTCACAAACCTTTTGATCACTGCACTCCTGGTGTTAGACTCCTCATAGAGTTAAATGGTAGAGAAGACTCTGATAGTTTATCTCTCAAAATTTAATGCTGGGATATTTGTACAATCTTACAAGCCAGGTTGCTGATTATAGAATTCATTACCTGAGAGGGGGATAGAAATGCATTTAATTTTAATTTTTTTAATGGAAAGTATTATGTAAGTATTTGAAGGAGAAAAAGAAAGTTAATCAGGAAAGAGCAGGCAGGCAAGCAATATTAATAATTATGTAGTAATTTAATAATTAATGTGATAAATCCTCTAGGATGGCAGTCAATTACTGTTGATAACCCTATAATCACCTCAATGTAATACAGCACCTCAGTTTTTTGATAGAATCAAAGAATGATGCAGCCCTGAACACCATTTGGGCAAATGCTGGAATGAGCATTAATGCCAATCATAAGAGTTATCACATAACTAACTTCTCCATGTGATGTACTGGTAAGTAAGTTTTTCAAAAATATTGAAAAGCTTATTTTGATTAAAAACCATTCTGTTCCTTCTCCTGAGCTGATTGTCTTTGCTTCATTTTTGGGATATTATGGAAACTAATCTTTCATTTTTAGTATTTGTTTTTATTGATAGGTTTGGTGGTTGTTTCTGGAAATATGAATATCTGACAGATGTGACTCCAATGAATATTGCACTTTTCAGAAGTTGTGAATCATATAGAAACAAATAGTAATGTTCTTACTGATTTGTATAAAATTTAGTATTCGGTTTGAGTATGCTGGCCACATGCACAATTTGGCTTATTTGTTAAGAAGTGAAATTGACCTCTGCTTTTATATGTTAGGATATATCAACATACCAAACCATGAAGTTACTGAAGATCTACATCTCAGAAATGCTTTGTTTAATCAGACTACATAAACCACTTACCAATGTGGTTTCTTTATAATGCGAGGCAGGTGCACAGTGGAACTTTGGAATCTCCTGCTGACCTCTTTATAGAGTGTTGTCCTTACAGTAGTGGAGGAGATTGACATTTAATGTAAATTCCACTGTATATAAAGATAATTGTTCTTATCTTTTTTTTCCACTTTTTTCATTGTAGTGCAAGTCTACATGTGCCAGGTGTTATTTATTTGGCTTGTTGCTTGTTTTATTGTAAGTGCTAATTGGATACCTGTGGTCCTGTGCAATTTTTTCCTCATGCACCTTGCTCATTAAAGATTTTGAAGGCAAGTGGCTTATGCAGCCAAGTCAAAACCTGGATTGAATTTCTGATTTGTAATAAAAATTCCTATTTCCCTACCAAGTGGGCTGTGGAGATGGTTGATGGAGGTGAGAAGGATAGGGGGAGGGCCGTGGATTATGGGTTTTGGGGAAAAGAAGCAGAAATGTTTTGATATGGCATTTAAGTCATTTTGTGCTTCAGTTTTCTTGCCTAAGTCTTAACAGTCAATGGGGGCTTTTGATGAGTTTGCTAAACTTGGACCAGCATACACCAATTTTACTTCTTTTGTGTGTGTTAAGATTAAAGACTGAGTTCAAGATTATGAAAGTATTGAGTTCAAGGTTCTTCCCTTGACCTAGTTAGAGAATAAGATCACAAGAGAAATGGGAAATTTGTTTCTATTACGAGATAAGCATTTTATAAATCATCAAAGCAGATATAGGCAAGAATTCAACAGAGCACATTACTCCTTTGTGAAATGATCTCTTGATTAAATTTCACTTCTTTCAAGCATGAAATACAATAACTGTAAACTTGAGAATGTGATGTATTTATAGTTATGTAAATAAGTCATGTGCTCAGAGAACAGACCACAGACTTTGTGTGTCATATTCAGGGTTATTGCATCATATTCAGGGCAACACAGAAAGTGCTGGAGGAGCTCAGCAGATCAGGCAGCATCTGCAGAAGAAAATTAATAGTCAATGTTTCAGGCCAAGACCTTTCATCGGGATTGGAAAGGAGGAAGGGTGCAGAAGCCAGAATAAGAAGGTGGGGGGAGGGAAAGTAGTCCAAGCTGGCAGGTAATAGGTAAGACCAGGAGAAGGTGGAAGGTAGGTAAGAGAAAGGGAATGAAACTCACAGGTTTAATGCCACCTCACTTGGAAGGACTGTTTAGGGCCCTGAAGGGTGGTTGATAAAAGGTCTCAGCCCAAAACATTTCCCTCCGTAGATGCTGCTTCTCATGCTTGGATTCTCCAGTATTTTGTGTGCTGATCAAAATTTTCAGCAACTGCAGAATCTCTTCTGTCACCATATTCAAGGAGTTGCTTGTTCACAGAGTTGAAATAAATATCCTCATTTAAAGCTTCTGTGTCCTCTGATTTATTAGAAATAGAAAACATAGAAAAGATAGAAAACCTACAGCACAATACAGGCCCTTTGGCCCACAAAGCTGTGCCGAACATGTCCTTACCTTAGAAATTACCTAGGGTTACTCATCGCCCTCTGTTTTTCTAAGCTCCATCTACCTATCCAGGAGTCTGTTGATATATCACTGGGCAAGTCAGTGTTGATGGTAATGTTTGAGCCCCATCAATATTTTATTCTTTTAAGTGATGCAACTTAAAAAGGCGGTGTATGATCCTTCCACAGACCCAGGCACAGTTTGAAGTAATTTATGAATGGTGATGGCTCTCCAATATCCAGTTGGTCAATAATTAGTTATGCAAAACTATAGGCTAACAGAAAACAGCCAGAATTCTTTGAAGGCAGTCCAAATTTTGTGTTCTTTGCAGGTAAAGATTGTTTTGAGAACCGTATGTTTTTTGTCCATCACAGTTGTAGTGGATCCTAATTCAAGGATTTAGGAACTGAATACATCCACTTGGAAAATCCTGTTCAGACAAATTGTCCGTTGTAATTGTATCTTTAATATATGCAAATATTGAGAAAAACTAAAAGTCATTGAAAGTCCAATACTCATTCCAGTTCCAATGTGTTGGTTTATGACGTCTTCTCGTACCAAGATGAGGCCACCGTCAGGATGGAGGAGCAATACCTTCTGTTCTAGCTTGATACCTTTCAGTCTGATGGCATGAATATTGATTTCTCCTTCCGGTAACTAAATCCCCCCCCCCCCTCATTCCCCACTCTGACCCTTACTATGAAGGAGTTAGACTATGAGACTATTGAGTCACCTGGGACTGTACTCGCTGGAATTCAGAAGAATGAGAGGAGATGTTATAGAAACATGTAAAATTATGAAAGGGATAGATAAGATAGAGGCAGAAAAGTTGTTTCCACTGATAGGTGAGAACAGAACTAGGGGACATAGCCTCAAGATTCAGAAGAGTAGGTAGGACAGAGATGAGAATGAACTGCTTTTCCCAGAGGATGGCGAATCTGTGGAATTCTCTGCCCAATGAAGCAGTGGAGGCTACCTCAGTAAATATATTTAAGACCAGGTTGAATAGATTTTTGCATAGTAGGGAGATTAAGGGTTATGGGGGAAAGGCAAGTAAGTGGACATGAGTCCATGGCCACGTCAGCAATGATCTTATCGAATGGCGGAGCGGGCTCAATGGGTCAGATGGTCTATTCCTGCTCCTATTTTTTATGTTCTGATGTTCCTCTTCTCACCTGCCTATTGCTTTACCCTGGGTGCCCTCCTCCCCTTTCTCCTATGATCCTTTCTCCTCTCCTAGCAGATTCTTTGATCTCTAGCCTTTGACATTTCCCACCCACTTGGCTTCACCTATCACCTTCCAGCTAGCCTCTTATTCCTCCCCTCACCTTTTTTCCTGGCATTTCCGTCTTGAAGAAGGGTCTTGGCCGAAGTGTTGACTGTTCCATAGATTCATTTGTGTCTGGCTATTGACACGATCAATGCCTCTCATCACCTTATACACCTCTATCAGGTCACCTTTCAACCTCTGTCGCTGTAAGGAGAAAAGGCCAAGTTCACTCAACCTATTCTCATAAGGCATGCTCTCCAATCTAGGCAACATCCATGTAAA
Source organism: Hypanus sabinus (assembly GCF_030144855.1). Lineage (NCBI taxonomy): Eukaryota > Metazoa > Chordata > Chondrichthyes > Myliobatiformes > Dasyatidae > Hypanus > Hypanus sabinus. Next base: position 55,692,081 of record NC_082727.1, read on the forward strand.
TCTCCTCTGTACTCTCTCTATAGTATCTATATCCTACTTGTAATGAGGTGACCAGAAGTGAACTCAGTATTCCAAGTGGGGTCTAGCTAAGGACTTATATAGCTGTTGAAGTGCATCTTTTGATTTTTTTGACACAGGTTGGTATCTGGGGCAGAGGAGTGGGTGAGGGAGGAGTGAAATGCTCTCTACAGTGGTAAAAAAAACTCACCAAAGGTGTGTGACACTTTGAAACTTTCCCAGGCCAAGATATTTCTTTTGTTTCATTTATTCCAGGTGCTACTTCATGCCAGCGCAATTCAAGTGACTATCCTCTATGATCAATTAATTTTTTTTGGTGGGGTGGGGGGAATTGAGTGTCTGGGATGTTTCTGTCTGGGATGTAATTTTCTGTTACATTGATTGTTTTTATTTTGCATGGATGTTTGCAGTAATATGGAGTTAGGTTACAAATTATCGATGTCTGCTGAAATATCCTTCAGGGACCAAATACCCTACACTTGTCTCTGCATTTTTATTACAAGAATAAAGCACCACCTGATTTTAATTATTGTAATATTAGTATAAATGTATTTTAGCATTATGCAATGAACTGGAAATTTAAGAGTGCAAAAAGCTACATAAGACATCTGCTTTCAGCATTTTGTTTGTTGGGGACCCCTGAGAAAAATGGCACATGTTTAGGGTTCCACTGTATCACAAGGTCTGAAAGCAATAGTCATTAATCTTTTTTTTAAAAACAAAACTATTATTGATTAAAAGAAAACCTTTAAATATTTTGTAGTAAAATAATCTGCTGGTGAATTAATAAGTTTGTGCAAAATGCGATCTAATGACCTTATTGAATTCCAACCTGAATTATGTACAGCTTGAAACCTCATTTGTTAAACATACCATGTAAAGATTAATGACCTTCTTTCACATCAAGATGTTACAAGTCCTGTGTCTAAAGATGAAAATGTGTAGATCTGTTCATTTCAAATTTTCAAGGTCACAATGTACTAAAACGTGATTTTTTGGGGGTTGTTTCATGTAAATCGCTGAAAATTTGGCCCTAGTCTTCATGACATATCCCATTCAGCCACTTAAGTCAAACTACATAATTCCTCATAGAGCATTTCACTAAGGTACTGAGAAAGGAATTAGATCATATTGCCCTAGGAGCATACATCATTGGGCTTATTTGGGACAATTCTATCTCTACAGTGCAGTACTGGACTTTGTTCCCAATAAGGCAAGTTTCATTCTTATGTCAATGCTATTCCTCCAATGTGCCAGTCTTCTCCCGTATTTGACTCGGCAACCCTCCCCTGATGTGGAGACTTTGACCATTAGATCCTGGCTCAGATACCACCAGTGGCTCTCAATTCTTCATCCTTAAATGTGCCATATTCTGCAGTAGCAAGTCCTGGACGTTCGATCTTAGCATTAATTGTAATAGACATTGTTGCAATGCTGCCTGAAGTCATTCTCGGGACTTTTTGGGGTGTTCTCCAACACTTAGCTGTTCAGTGTCAGATTTTCAAAAAAAGAAAGTAGAGAGAGCCAAATGTTACATAGGTCAGCAAGTTTCTGTAAATGAATTGAATGTATTTGCTTTTAAGAGCTTAAAACAATTTTGGATCCAAACATACGTACCTACTGATTAATGTATAAACATAAAGTTCTGAAAAATTTCCAAGACTAACACTCAAGTTTTGAAAAACTCAAAAGACTTGGCAAAATAACATAAGTAAGTGATTCTGGTCCTGTTTTCCACGTCTTGCTCTGCTTACTTCTCCTCTTCCCTCCGCAAGTACATTTCCATTCATTTGCAGAAACCTCTGTCCCCTCAGCCTTCTCTCACTTTTTCCATTTGCTCTTCTTTCTCTGTCTTTACATATTCAGCTTCAGATTCAAGTTCATTTATTTATCACATGCACATCGAAACATACAGTGAAACATATTGACAACCAGCATGACCTAAGGATATGTTTGCAGCAGCCTGCAAGTGTTGTCACATGCTCCAGTGCAACATAGTATGCCAACAATGTTTAGCAGAGCAAAACACAATAGATAACAGAACAACAACAGCAAAACAAGCCCCTTCCCCCCTCTCACACACATGACAGACAATCCTCCAAACCCAGGACAGGCTTTCAGGATTAGACAATGAATCTCTGACTTCCCCAGTGGACTCTCAAACTCATCGACTGAGGACAGGCATGGGCACACTACGGCCCGCGGGCCATATGCGGCCCGTAAAGCTTTTTAATCCGGCCAGCAGAACTTGATGAAATTATATTAATAAACCTTGTTAATGTTTTTTCCCCGCAATTTTGGCGTTTTCCCAATAGATGACACACTCTATATACATTTGTGGCGACCCATTTCCTGGCAGATCCGAACCAGCTCACAATTAGCCAGCGTTCCAGCTAAGGGAGATAGCCTGCGGGGATTTGTGAGCACAGAGCTTTGGAGCCTCTGCGCAGTGGGGCAGGTTGAGGGAGGCTTAAAAGTGAGGCTGGGGATTTCGAATAAAGTTTTTTTTCTTCGACTGCAGTTACCGACTCCGTGTCATAATGTTAGCGCTGCATGTAGCACACCGCTACACATTGACCTTTGTTGAGGTGCAGCGTATTACTCCACATTTGCGCTTTACTCTTTGTTCGGCTCGACCTATTTGTGTGAACAGGCGTTCAGCGTCATGAACATCAACAAAGCCAGCCACAGATCCAAGTTAACTGACCACCTCAGATCCATCCTGAGAATCGTCACAACAAAACTAAATCCAGACTTTGATGCGCTGGCTAAAAAGGGAGACCAACAACACTGTTCCCACTGAAATTAAAAATAAGTTTCTTCGGTGTGTTATGTAAAAAATGCATTTGAAAATATTTTTTTCAATAAGCCTTACATGTTACATGTCATTTCTGTTAAGTGATGGACATGAGTAGTGCGCAGATGCACGTACGTTCTCAAAATAAAAAATGCGCTCCAGATCAAATAACGCGCTCCGCATACTGGCACGCTCTCACTGTTCTGTCATTGTGCGGGTCATTGTTGAGTTTTGGCACAGGGGACAATTGAATAAGAAGGAGCAGGACAAGTAGACCTGCATCTCCCACCGGTTTTGAAATAAAGACAGTCAGGAGGAGAGTGATGATGATAATATCTTGAAGGATAACAGAATTTTCAGTGCTTTAAAATAATAACTGTTACTATTAAAAAAAGCTGTATTTTATTCATTTAATTTTCAGTGTTTTAAAAGTCATTTCAATAAATAGCTAAATACCATGGGACTTCAAAGACAGATATTTTGTTGTAATGCATTTGTTCATTTTCAATTGAAATTAAAGCACATGTTTTCTACATATCCCATGATATTTTATTTTCTCTTATGAGGTGTATTACCAAAACACTCCGTCCATCTGCTCCTGGTCCGGCCCCCCTGTCAAACTTTAGAACCCTTTGTGGCCCTCAAGTCAAAAAGTTTGCCCACCCCTGACCTAGGATGATAGTTATCGTGCTTAGACTTTCTAACTTCCGATCAACCTTCAGGCTTCCATCTTCTGTATTGTCCCCAGGACTAGCCAATGAGTTGTTCAGAGCTCAGAATTCTAGACTCGCCAACTCATGTACGTAGGGGTTCTCTGTGCCACCACAGAGTATTCATACCATGCAGTGATACAGTTGTACTACAGGTAACAATGCTGCTTCACTGCTCCTGCAGCTTGGTTGGAATCTGTGTGGCGTTTGCAAACTCTCACTATGACCATACACCCCATATTGAAACATGCGGTAAGTTCATTGACTGTTGTAAATTACCCATCTCAGATGGGTAACAATAAAATCAGGGGAGTTAAGCACATGGGAGGGAATAAATTGCAGGGATGTAAGTGGAGGAATAGGATCAGTGGGTATGCTGGGGTCTAGCCTAGATGATGTAAGGCCTCCTATTGCAAGGAATTATGTAAAGTTTGTTCTTATTCTCCCATTTTCTGACTACTCTCTTTATTTATTTCTCTCTGGCTACTCCTGTTAGAGTTGGGTTGTCTGATGGGGATAAATTGAACAGGTGTAGAAGAATAAGAGGTGATATTATTGAAACATGTAAGATCCACCACCTTTTTCTACCCTTCCCAAATGAAGGAGATGATGGGATGAATTCATGCCAGTAATGTGACTTCTGCAGGGATTTCATCTGCTCCAGAGACCTTTTTGTTTCTTGGCTCTTTCTTGTGAGACTTGGGGTGGTGCTGAGATTGCATTACAGAGGACATGCATGTCAAGTTAAGGAAACTTTGTCTTGGCGAAATAGATCTTTGAAGTTCTTCTTCCAGTGGGCACTGACTCTCTCAATACCTATAAGGATCTCTGTTTTTGGTTTGTACCATAGTGTGTTAATGTGTGTTTGGACCACAGATCATTACTGAAAGATCTGTCATGAAGCGATTGTCAGGTATTTGCTGAATCGATTTCAGTTTTCCACCTACTAGCTGTTCTGTAGATTACACGTCTTTTGCTGCACCTACTGATGCCTGTGTTATGAATACAATTAATATGTTCTCGTGGTCTCCCTTGTTATTCTCATCAGATCAGATTTACTGATAAGTAGACCAAAAGTGTGAATATTTGTGGACTTAAGGGTATTCTGACAGTCCAGTCAGTAGCAGGAGCAGGCCACAGTGATGAGGTTTCTCTCAGGTCAGTAATGCTTATTTAAAAGTACAGAAGGGACAAGTGGGGCATCCATTATTGGGAGTAGGCCAGTGTGAGACACAGAGTCTCCCAGGGAACTACATCTGCATGAAGTGCATCCAGCTGTAGCTCCTTGAAGACCGTGTTAGGTACAGCAGCTGGATGACCTTTGGCTTGTATGGTAGAGTGAAGAGATAATCAATCACAGTTACAAGGAAGTAGTCACCCCTAAGTTGCAGGAAGATGACTGTCAGGAGAAATTGGCAGAGTGCCCCTGTGGCCATTCCCCTCAATAATAGGTATACTGTTTTGGATACCTTTGTGGCGGATGATCTCTCAGGGGAATGCCACAGAGACCAGGTTACTGGCACTGAGCATGGGTCTGTGATGCAGACGGGAAAGAGGGGAGTGGTAGTGATAGGGGACTCAGAAGTCAGGGGAACAGACAGAGGTTATGTGGACGTGAACTGGACACCCGAATGTTATGTTGCCTCCCAGGTGTCAGAGTTAGGGACATCTCGGATTGTGTCTACAGCATTTTGGAGGGAGAGGGAGAGCAGTCAGGTGTCTTGGTACATATTGGTATCAAAGAGATAGGAAGGAAAAGCAAAGAGAAAAGAGAACTTGAGAGCTAGGCAGAAAGCTGAGAAGCAGTACCTCCAGGGTAGTAATTTCTGGATTACTGCTTCTGCCATGCATCAGTGAGGGTAGAGACAGGATGATTTGGCAGATTAATGCGTGGCTGAGAAGCTGGTGCAGGGGCAGGGCTTCAGGTTCTTGGATCATTTGGATCTCTTCTGGAGGAGATATGACCTGTACAAAAGTGACAAAGGGATCAATGTTCTCATGGGAAGGTCATTTAGAACTTTTGGGGAGGGTTTAAACTAATTTGGCAGGGGGTGGGAACCGAAGTGAAGGGACTCAGAATAAGACGGATGGTTAAAAAAAGGCAAATGTAGCATGCAGTCAGACTGTCAAGAAGGGCAAGCAGATGATAGGACAAAATTGCAGCCAGCAGGGTGAGTATCAGTGCATTAGGAATGCTGAGTAAAAAAGGGTAGCAAATATTACAGATTGTGAGGTATGATGTGGCCATCACTAAATCGTGGCTGAAGGATGGTTGTAGATGAAAGCTGAATGTCCAAGGTTACACGTTGTATCAGAGGGGTAGGAAGGTAGGCAGAGGGGGTGGCGTTGTTCTGCTGGTAAAGAATGACATGAAATCAGTAGAAAGATGTGACATTGGATTAGGAAATGTTAAATCCTTGTGGGTTGTGTTAAGAAACTGCAAGGATAAAAGGACCCTGATGGCAGTTATATACAAGCGTCTCAATGGTAGCTGGGATGTGGACCACAGATTACAATGGGAATTAGAAAAGGTGTGTCAAAAGGGAAATGTTATGATAGCCATGGGAGATTACAACATGCTGGTCAATTGGGAAAATCAAGTTGGTAATGGAGCTCAAGAGAGTGAGTTTGTTGAATGCTTATGAGTTGGCTTTTTAGAGCAGTTTGTCGTTGAGGTAGGGGATTAGCTATACTATATTGAATGTTATGAAGCGGAGGCAATTCGGGAGTTTAAGGTAAAGGAACCCTCAAGAACTGTGCAACAGTCTCTTCTCCCAAGCCACCAGTACTCCTCAATACTCAAAGTCTAGATTGACATCTACATCATTTACTATTATATTGTAATTTGTCCTCTACTGTGCCTGTCGTCTTGTTTATTAACTATTGTACTCCCTGCACCGTTTTGTGCACTTTATGTAGTCCTGTGCAGGTCTGTAGTCTAGTGCAGTTTTTATGTTGTTTTGTTGTTTTATGTAGACTATGTATGTTATGTATGTTGTTTTATGTAGACTAATGTAGCCTTGTGCTGTCTCACATAGTCTACTGTAGTTTTGTGTTGTTTCATGTAGCACCAGGGCCCTGGAGGAACATCGTTTCATTTTTACTGTGTACTGTACCAGCAATGACAATACACTTGACTTGACTTGATGCAGTGATCTCAACATGGTTGAGTTCAATTTGAAATTTGATAGGCAGAAAGTAAAGTAGCAGCATTTCAGTGGAGTGAAAGAGAGAGGAGTTGGCTAAAGTAAACTGGAAGGAGATGTTGGCAGGTATCACAGCAAAGCTGCGGTGACATGAGTCCTGGGAAAAATGAGGAAGGTGCAGATAGATGTACAGTCGGCCCACAACCGCAGGGGATTGGTTCCGGGACCCCCGCGGATACCAAACTTCGTGGATGCTCAAGTCCCTTATTTAACATGTATCAATGCTGTGGTCTTTAGGACCCAGCGGAAACCTAGTCTTCTTTTTACCGTGTCTCAGTGCAATGGACATTAGGACCTGGCAGCGTAGCTCTGAATCCACAGTGTTTCTGTTCACGAAAATAACCACAATCGCGATTGAAAATAAGGTGGAAGTAATAACGTGATCGGAAAGAGGTGAAACACCATCGGTCATTGGAAAAGCGTTAGACTACAGTCGGTCAATGATCGGAACAATTTTAATGGAGAATGTGAAAGGCCCTGCCCTGATTAAAGCTACAATTATTACTAAGGAACGTAGTGGTTTGATTATTGAAATACATATGTTTCTTAAGTGTTTTATATGCATAGAAAGGTAAAATATATACTATATACTAAGAAAAACGTTTGACTAACTGACGCTAAATAATACCGGATGTACCTGTTCCAACTTCAAATCCGACTTAAAGACAGACTCAGGAATGGAACTCGTTCATGACCCAGGGACTGCCTGTACTTTTAAGTCATTTCTAGATTACTTAAAATACCTAATACAATGTAAATGCTATGTAAATAGTTGTTATACTATATTGTTTAGTGAATAATGACAAGAAAAAATAGTCTGTACATGCTCAAGCAACGAGTGCTGGACAGAGAACTTCTGGGTTTTCCCGATCCGCGGTCAGTTGAATCCGCGCATATGGAATCCGCGGATAAGGAGTGCCGACTGTATTCCAAAAACAAAGAAATACTCAAATGGCAACATAGTATAACCATGGCTGACAAGGGATGTCAAAGCTAATGAAAAACAAAAGAGAAGGCATACAGCAAAGCAAAAATTAGTGGGAAGACAGGATTGGCAAGCGTTTAAAACTCTACAGAGAGCAGCTAAAAGAATAATTAGGAGAGAAAAGATGAAATATGAAAGCAAGCTAGCAAACAATATCATAGTAGATAGTGAAAGCTTTTTCAAGTACGTAAAAATAAAAGAGAGTCAAGAGTGGAGATAGGACTGCAAGAAAATGAGGCCGGAGAAATATTAATGGGGAACAAGGGGTGGCAGATGATGTATATGATCATTTTGCATCAGTCCTCACTGTGGAAGACAATAGCAGTGTGCCAGATGTTGAAGGGTGTGAGGAAAGAGAAGTGAGTGCAGTTGTTATTACAAAGAAGAAGGTGCTCAAAAAGCTGAAAGACGTAAGGGTACATAAGTCACCCGGACCAGATGAACTGCACCCTGGGGATCCGAAAGATAGTGTAGAGATTGTGGAGGCATTAGTAATGATCTTTCAAAAATCATTGGACTCTGATGTGGTGCCAGAGAACTGTAAAATTGCACATGTCACTCCATTCTTTAAGAAAGGAGGAAGGCAGCAGAAAGGAAACTATAGATCAGTTAGCATGATCTCAGTGGTCAGGAAGATGTTGAAGTCAATAGTTAAGGATGAGGTTATGGAGTACTTGGTGACACAGAACAAGATGGGACGAAGTCAGCATCAATTCCTTGAGGGAAAGTCTTGCCTGAGTTCTTTGAGGAGATTACAAGTAGGATAGATAAAGGGGATGCAGTTGATGTATATTTGGACTTTCAAAAGGCCTTTGACAAGGTGTCACACATGAAGCTGCTTACCGAGTTAAGAGCCCATGGCATTACTGGGGAGTTACTGGCATGGTTAGAGCATTGGCGGATTGGTAGGAGGCAACAAGTATGAAGGAAAGGATACTTTTCTGGTTTGCTGCCAGTGACGAATGGTGTTCCACAAGGATTGGTGTTGGAACTGCTTCTTTTTATCCTGTATGTCAATGAATTTGATGACGGAATAGATGACTTTGTTGCCAGATTTACAGATGATACAAAGATTGGTGGACGGGCAGGTAGTGTTGAGGAAACAGGTAGGTTGCAGAAGGACTTAGACAGATTAGGAGAATGGGCAAGAAAGTGGCAAATGAAATATAATGTTGGAAAATGCATGGTCATGTACTTTGGTAAAGAAATAAATGTGCAGACTGTTTTCTAAATGTGGAGAAAATCCAAAAATCCATATTTCTTTAACCAAAGGGTGGTGAATTTGTGTAATTTGTTACCACAGGCAGCTGTGGGGGCCATTTCATTGGGTGTATTTAAGGCAAGGCTTGATAGGTTCTTGATTGGTCACAGCATCAAAGACTAAAGGGAGATGGCCGGGGAATGGGGCTGGGGAGTCTAGAAAAGAATCAGACTCGATGGGCCAAATGGCCTAATTCTGCTCCTACATCTTATAGTCTTTTACCAGGTTATTCTCTGAAACCCAATGGAACCAGACACCATGTAATACTCTGCAGCTCCAGTCAGTTTGAAAGTGCTGAATGAGTTGAACATTGTGATTGCTGACATTTACTTTCCTGCTGCAGAATTGCTGTTGCCTTCATGGTTTAGAGTCTATGTTAATTAGATCTAAACTTGTTTATCTTACAAAAGGCCATGTTACAAGTGCTTATGAGGAGGAAGATTCCATTAACATTGGTTTTCTTTATCCCTGCCCATCCCAGAAACGTGCAGCCACTGCACTTATGGGCGCTCTCAGAAGCAGTCATCCTCTTTGATGTAAGCCATTCATCAGCAATTAAGAACATAAACAGAAGCAGGAGTAGGTCATTCTCCCTCTTGTTGAGTCATTGAATATCAGCATAGGCCCAACTCATCCATGCCGACCAACAAGATAAACTACATCATTTGCCCATATCCTTTTAGATCTTTCTAATCTATGTACCTGTCCAAGTGTCTTTTAAATGTTGTTGTTGTTATTGTCCCTGCCTCAACCACTTCCTCTGGCAGCTTGTCCATATATATTCCAACCACTGCATGATGAAGTTGCTCCTCAGCTCATTTTTACATTTTTCTCCTCTCACCTTACCTCTAATTTTTGATTTCCTTTGCCTGAGGAAAAAACTGTGTATGTTCACCCTCTCAATGCCCCTCATGATTTTTTTTATATTTCTATAAGTTTCCCTATCAGCCTCACTCCAAGGAATGAAATCCTGGACTACCTAACCTCTCCTTATGGTTCAGGTCCTTGAAGCTGGGCAACATTATTGTAAATCTTCTTTGTACTACTAGCTTAATGGCATTTTCCCTATAACACGGTCGATGCAGTGCAGAAAACCACCTTTTCCTCTGATCCCCTCAATTATCAAACAATTCACCAGTATCTCCGTGTAGTTTATTTTTACTTTAGTTAGGAAGAAGAAAAGTGATTTCAGCATTTCTGTCGGCTTTGGTTGAAGATTTTAGAGAGTGAATTTGAGACTACCTTTGGGTGGCGATACATATAACAAACTGAAGGCTGTGATCAGAAGCTTCAGACGTTGTGTATCTAAGCTTGTTAGAATCTTAGAGTTGGTTCAGCAAGAAACATGATCTTCAACCCAACTTGTCCATGCCAAATATTTACAGAATTTGCATAGGTTAAGCTCCTATCATTGAATTCTTTCCTCTCCATTTACCTGTCTGAAATGTTTTTAGTTGGGTCCAAATTGGATCACTAGATTTGACTAGAAGGCAGAGGAGAAGAATTAGGCCATTCAGCCCATTGAGTCTGCTCCACCATTTCATCATTGCTCATCCATTTCCATGTTGACCCCATTCTCCTGCCTTCTGCCCATAAACTTTCATGACCTGACTAATCAAGAACCTATCAATCTCTGCTTTAAATGTACCCAATGACTTGACCTTCACTGCCGCCTGTGGCAACGAATTGCACAGTTTCACCACTCTCTGGCTAAAGAAATACCTCCTCACCTCTGTTCTGAATGGACATCCCTCTATTTTGAGGCTGTGCCCTCTGGTCCTAGACTTCCCCGTCAAAGGAAACATCTTTTATGCACCATTTGAGATACATTTGGATTGTTGATAAATCAGTGATGCAGATGTAAAAATATGTGTGTCTATATGGTTAAAGTTTCCCTATAATACAGACCATCAACTTTCCCCTTTTAGCGATAACATATTGCTATTTTCTCCACCACCACCAAGGTGTCCTCCATCTTTTCTTTCTTGGGGTGACTGGAAAGGAAGAAACACAAAGCTGAAAGAATGATAACACGAAGGCATTTGCTGTTCTGTGGTTTTCTTTTGTATTCTGGCAATATGTCCAGTTTTGCTCTGCTTTTTCATTCACTGTTTTGTTTATATTACTGAACTCTGTTTATTTTTTTCAGTGGCTAACTTCAGTGTTATGATTAGAATAAATTTAGTTTACTTACATAATTTTCACTGCTAAAAGTGTTGTTTGTTTAAAAATAATGTTCCATTGAAAATAATTACTTAAGCCGTATTTTATAATTTAGTGCACTTTTTGGCAAAAATTTTGGGATATAGTAAATAATTAGTTGTATCTCATTGTTCCCAAATGGAAACTGTCAACTCTCTATGATGACTGAAGCTAAGAATCTCCAAAGATTTCGAAAGATACCTAAAGTCACTGTAAAGAGAGTGGCTTAGCACAGAAATTTGGAAGCTTTGCCTAAACATTTTAAGCACTGTTTAAACAGCGTATACATTCTTTACCTTTACATGTCAGAAACTTCTACCATATGATCTTGACTTTTACAGCCTACTTGACATCCCTGCTTAAATATTTACTTTAACCAGTTGTAGAATGGCCTTGATTTTGTGCAGGGTAGTGGTTGATAATGAATCGTAAAACTCTATGAACTGATTGTATGTAAGTAGTACGCTTAAGGTACCCTAAAATACTAACCAGCATAATGCAGACATGTGTTTGCTTTTTAGTAATGAGGCCCACCACAGCTGATTTTCACTGTATACATTTTCTCTCTTTGTGAAGTGGCATATTATTTATATGATTTGCTGTTAAGTAATCTTATAAATAGTCTGTAGAAAATCCCACAGACCCCATGCAGAGCTGGATGTAATGAATTTATAAGAGAAAGGATATCCAGGAACGTCAGCTTTCCCTACAGAGGAGGGCATCTGGGCTTCTTTGTGAAATACCCTATTCCACCCTACCCCCTAAATAAAATCTGGAAGGTAGATCAGAAGCCAGAATTGGGCCTCTTGTTCAATGGATATGAGCTATAAAAAAAAACAGTCCTTCATGCGTTCCCACAGTAGAAATAAATATGAAAATTAACTGTTAGGTAGTATAAAAATATATTTAAGAAGGCCAGATCCATTACAAAATTCAATCAGTAAAGATAGGGTTAGGGACTCAAACTAACAAAAAGCTAACTTATAATTGAAGATGCAAAGTTCTGTTTATATAAGAATTATCATTCTGTGGAACAATCTCATGGAAAAAGCACTGGAAACCCAAGATCTGCCATTAGTTGAGAAACAATAGATGGGATATTGCACTGGGAGACCCTGGGATGTTTCAGCTGAAATGAATTAAAATGAGTTGAATGACCTTCTCATCCTCAATTATCTTGTGATTTAAGAACAGTTTTCCTCACAGACATACTCTGCAAACCAGAACATTTTTCAAAATGGTGACAGTCCTGCTATGATTTGCACTTTACTGAATTGTAATTAGCTCAATCAACCAGAAAAATCCTTTCATTGTAGCTTTGAAAATAGCTGAGAAGGCACTCTTTGAGTTAATCTGTCAGTAATGTCTTGCACAATAGCAACTATATTTTAACTAATAGCCTGCCATTGTCTTGAGGGATCACATGATCCGTCATTTATTTCAGTACTGAATTAGAGTTTTGTGTCTCATTCGTATAATCTCAAGTTTCTGTGTGTTTTTCCATTTGTTGCCTTGGGTAATGTGTTTATTAATGCACTTGGTCACCAATGTGTGGTTGGTTCCATTTTTTAATGTTACTAGCTGCAACAGCATTTTTTAAGGAGCTTGGCTTTGCAATTTTCTTTCATTTGCATCACCGACATCAGAGAAATCTTAATGAATTGGATGTTCTATTAAAAATGAACTGTTTTACTTATGCTTTTGTCATTCAAGTGTTTCTGTAATTGAATGTTTTAAATATATACTGTAAATATTAAAATAGAATATATTCTTATTTTGGACATTTATTTTTGGCATGATGCAGTAAAGGTTCTCTCACAAGATGTTCTGGTCTAGGAATATTGATTTAGTGAAGCTGGCTCAGGAATGGCCAGTGATACTTTTTTCTTAATCTTCTTCATATGCATCAATTAAAGGGATTAAATTATAATCCTGATTCAGGGAAATAAATGTAGAGATTGTGATCTGATGTGCTTCATATGAAGGAAAGAAATGTCGACGTGCATTTGTTGGTATTGCTGTATACTTTCAGCAGTGTTATTTTTGCAATTATCACTTCTAAAGAAGGTAGCTGTTGGATTAGTGATAATATTGTGACACAAACCATGGTCTGGGACAACTCTGTTAATTCCTTATTCAGCATTACAACAATACAAATTACACTATTCACATTTGAAGAGTTTACATAATGGCAAACAACAAGGCTTCAGAATTCCATCGCTGCAGAAGGACAGCAGTGTTACATCCTAATGGTTGTGTTGTATCCTTAACATTTGAGTATAGTGTTGAAGTACAGTTTGACAGTTTTCCAATCTCATTACTTGGGCAGGGATTTGTAATGGTATTTTTAAACTTTGAGCAGATTGCACAGTGCTGCTGAATTAATCTGTTGACTCCCCCAAATATAAAAGCAACATTTTGCAAAAAAAATCAAAAATGCGGGAAATGTTCATCAATATTTTGTGGAGAGGAATAATAAAAGCATAAAATAAGCTCAACAAGTCGGGCATCATCAGTGGAAAGAGCGGCTGTTTTTCACATTAATAGCTGCCTATTGTACTTTGCTTTTCAAATTCCATTCTGTGAAACAGAATATCAGAAATAGAATAAGACATGCATTCACAAATATAAATTATGCTTAATCCTACAGACTGAGCAGGGTGACTACCTACCTAACTCATTGACTACCTACTCCATGGCAATAGGATTTTGAATAAATAAACAAAATGATACAGTATTTGTAGTTTATTCCTTGAACACTTTCTAGACTTTTCACAATAACTTCAGCTTCATACTTAAGAGTTAAGAAGAGAAAAATCAAATGTACTAATAAAATTTTGTTAGGTTAATAAAGAGGGAAGGGAGAAATCATTGTTGCTCCCATCCTCCACCGAAAAAGTGAGTTATGTGTTCAGAAAAGTATTGCGTTTTCATCAAATTTTCTGTTGTTTAAAATTGATCTGTAGAAAGTTTTATTGGTCTAAGACAGAGATCTCAGATTGTTGAGACCTGTTCTGAATCCACATTTCTGAATTCCAAATGTAAGTACTATGACCGTGACAGCATCTTCTGTAACATGATGAACGCAGATGTTGTCTCAGTATCATTTTATTTCTTCCCCAAGTCTGGCAGGTAGGGGGTGGAGGGCATAACTATGCAACTGGGATGAGTTGTGATTGAAAATTGCAACAACAAAGGTAAAGAAACAAAGAAATCAATTACTTATCACAAGGTTTCCTCTCAATAAGCTAAATTATTCCCCATGAATTTCTCATATATGCATTGGAAGCTTGGGTTGTTTTGCATCATTTATTTAGCCAATCTATTAATTGTGTTATATCTCCCGCTAAATATCTGGAAAGACTATATGCTAAGTTTTGTTTGCTGGAAGTAGCAGTTCAGAATCAGAATCAGGTTTATTATCACCGGCATGTGATGTGAAATTTGTTGAGTTCTGAGGGTCACCACAGACTTCAGCAATTTAGGCATTGTCCAGATCTTGGCAGGTCAGCAGTAAGTCTCAAACTGGACTGTCATTCATTATGTTTCATCCCTGGGTATCACCTCTTTAATCTTTTGCAGGTCAGCGCTCATTTATGATCTGAGACCTCATTCATTTCAATTTGAATTCTTGGATTGAGGAAAGTGTTAAGTTTTTAAGTATTTTTATGACTTATATGTGATCAAATTTGTTAATGAACTTTGTTTAAAGCATTTTTGAAATACTTTACAGTTTATTGATTAATTATACCAGTGTTTATATTTTTATATACCTCTGAGTGCCACCAACTTTTAAATGTTAAAACTAAGTCACAGAAACAAAAGCTTGAGCCCAATTTTATTTTCAGTAAAAGGTTTTTAAGGCTGTTGTTTGGTCTAAGATAGAGATCTCAGATTGTTGAGACCTGTTCTGAATCCACAATCAGAAATTGATTGCCTGACTGTAGAGGGTTAGCAGGTTTGGCCTAGTGCATCAGCCCTGGGTATAGGGACTGTGCAGGAACCATGGAGGACAGCTGAAGCCAATGCAAAAATCCTGGTAAATAAAATTATAGGCTTTGGTTGGATGTCTTTAGATATGTAGTAATAATCTTGGTAGATCTTGAAAAATAGTTTGAAGTTTTTTAACATGGAATGGACTCTGTGCAAATTATCTAGTTTTGATTTACCTTGATTGTAATTTGGGGCAGGAATTACTCTTAGACTTGGATGGATGGAAGGAGGTGTTAAACTACTTTTGCATTGCTGGAAATTAATTTTGAATCTCCAGTGTTTATGATCATTATTGTCTTCCCCAACAAACAGTAGCATAATAGTTTAATTTTTAGATTACTAAAAAGAAGTCTGAAATTTTGACTCCGAATCCCAGCATTGCGGCAAGGATCTTTTAATTCAAGTAATTAAATAAATTTGGAATTAAGAAGGCTGGTATCAGCCAGTCAAGCTACATTTGTGAGAAGAGAAACAGTGTCAATGTTTCAGGTTGGAGACACCACAGATGCAATCTGACCTGCTGAGCATTTCCGGTCTTTTGTATTTTTGTTTTAGATTTCCAGCATCTACAGTTTTATTGATTTTCAAGTCTAGTGTCAATTATAATACCCATGAAATTACCAGGTGCTGTAAAAGCCTAATTGGTACACTAATATCCTTTGGAAAAGGAAATCTTTGTTTATTTTCTGGTTTTGATCCACTGATGTGATTGACTTTAAATAATCCTCTGAAGTGGCCTGGCAGCCCATTCAATAGGACACAGGGATAGGAAATAAATGTCAGTCTTGTTGCATGATATTTTTAATCTGATCTTTTTAACCTATGACAAAGGCTCAGTATCTTTAATATACTCTAACTAAATTAACAGTTTTATTTTACATACTGTTCTGCGAAGACCAGGGATACTTTAACACCAGGTCTTCAAGATCCACTTTTGGATCTGAGCATAGGCCAAGATTTGTACAGAGATGACTAGACGTGCTTGGTGATGTTAAATGGCATGCAGGACCTAACAAGCATAAATTTAGAAATTTTTTTACCATGCACTACAGGCCCTGAAGAATATTGAAGCAGAACTGACAAGATTGAACTGTGGCTGGGTATTAAAGCTTTTCACTCCCATAGGCTATTGCTGAAAGATTCATCTTTTTCTGGCAAGAGATTTTTTTTTGCTATTACTAATGGCCCAGACCCCTCTTTCCCTCCTCCGCCTTACCCTCTGTCCTCATCTAACATATTTTATCATCTCCACTCCTTGACAGCAGCAAGATTGTAGCTTACACGTTCTAAACTGCAAAACACCTTGTCCAAATTGTTTTTAGTAACTATCACATTGTATAAAGCTCTTGGAAAACTTACTGTTTGCATTTTTTTCAAACGACTTAATGGTGCAAACTGTTCATAAATCATATTACTTCATAGCTAGCCAACTTTTTGTAAGTTTATGAAATAGTCACAGTATTACCTCCGGATTTTTATGCTTTAATATTCATAGTCGTAGAAAGTTTATATCACCAAAGGAAACCACTTGGCCATATCAGCCAAAAGAGAGCCACACCACCTAGCCCCCATCTCTCATCATTAACTCCATAGTCATCGAGGTTGGGGTTCTTCAAGCACACATGCAGGTGTTTTTCAAGCGTAACAAAGGTGTCTGCCTCAACGCAGACAGAGTTCCATACTCCTACTACCCTTCCTCGTCTCCCCTTTAGTCCTTGTACCAATTAATTTAAATTTATATATTGTTCCTTCCTATTTACTGTCTAGGCCCCTCAACTACATCCTCCTCAGATTATTTTCTGAAGAAAACAGCATAGCCTGATCTTCTTTCATTATTGACATTTTCCAGTCCTAAAAACATCCTCAAAAAATCTTCTCCAGTGAAGCCACCCACAAAGACTTTTTGGGAAAGACCACACTCTAGAGATACTTAGCTAGTGGTCACTGAACAGTCGGCCTCTCAAACATTCCACAGATCCATGTTTAAGAAGCAAACAGGAGTGACATTGATGCATTGTAAGAAAGTATATTTAATTGATAGTATACTGAATGTAGAGAAAGGCAATTGCCATAGGTATTTACTGTATATGGAATAAATAAAATGTATTGTTAATAAAAGAAATACAACTGCATACTTTATCATGTCCCATTCAATTAAGTCAACTTAGTAATATATATGACGTGCAAAAAGGGACTGCAGAACACCATTGGATTCGGTTCTCCAAAACACAGAGGTACTTGCGAGCCATTATCCTCTCCTTCCTGCCTTGGCCATTTTTTTTGGATTCAATTTGCCACATTCCTTTTAATTCCAAGGACTTTTTCTTGTTTTGACCTGCCTGCTTTATCAAATACCTTGGTAAGATCCATTTTGACCATATCAAACACACTACCAAGCTTGTGATCTGTTACACAGCAGTAATTCCACCTTTCTGTATGCTTCTGAGCCATGAACTATCCATGGTAGGCAACCTAACATATGAATGATGGCGTTTCACCTCTTTCTGAGCGCTTTATTATTTCCACTCTATTTTCAATCGTGATCATGATTATTTTCGTGAACAGAAACACTGCGGATTCAGAGTTCTGCCGCCGGGTCCTAACGTCCACTGCACTGAGACAGGTTAAATAAGGGTTGGGGTTCCGCTGGGTTGTAAGATCCACTGCATAGAGACAGGTTAAATAAGGGACTTGAGCATCCGCGTATTTTGGTATCCGCGAGGGGTCCCAGAACCAATCACTCGCGGATAAGGAGGGCCGACTGTATTTCCAAAATCTATGCTTGCTCCAGATTTGAAAAGTGGTTGAAAACCTAATTATTGTTGGTGTTGAACTAAACTGAGAATTCACATGAAAGTAAAGTGCTGTTGAAATTGGACAATTGCAAGTTTTCAGGCAACATTTATGAAGAACAGAACAGAGTTAATGTTTCATGCAGATGAGGTGGGGGAAACGCTAGAAGTAAACAGTTATTTCACATGCACAGGAAGTTGGGTATGGAGGGTGGGGTTGGGCTAAGGATGATAGGAGAAAACAAAAGGAAAATCAGTGGTTGATGAGAGTGGTCAAATGACAAACATGATGAGAAAGGTGAAAGACTGGGATAATATTGGAATAAAAGATCATTCTAGGGAAGGTACACATGGGGAAAGTAGAAATAAAATATTGGGAATACTGTTTATTTGAAGTCCAATGGCTGTAGATCTGTTTGGAAGGTAAGGTGCTGTTTACATTGAGCCTTGTTAAGACATTGCACGATGCCAGTGAAGAGAGAACAGGGTGGGAATTAGATTGAGAATTAAATTGACGGAAGACTGAAAGTGTGTCTCAGATTTGTGCACTGTCGGGAAGGGTCTCTGCCCAAAACGTCAACAGTGCTTCTCCCTATAGATGCTGCCTGGCCTGCTGTGTTCCACCAGCATTTTGTGTGTGTTGTTCACAATGATATTACCTGGATTGGAGTGCTTGAGCTATATCCAGACAGATTAGGTAGACTATGTCTTTTTTTCTCCCTGGGGTGCAGGAGAAGAGACATGGGCAGGGTAGATAGCTAGTTTCTATTTCCCATGATAAGAGTGACTAAAATTAGAGCTGAGAGAGAGAGAGGAGGTTAAAAGAGATCTGAGGGATAATTTTTTTTCACATAAATGGTAGTTTGTATCTGGAATGATCTGCAGAGGAATGGTGGAGGCAGGAACAGGAACAACATTTGAGAGGCGTCTTCACATACCTGATGATCAGGTTATAGAAGGATATGGAAGTAATGCTGGCAAGTGGAATTAGTATAGGTTTTGCATGCTGGTTAGCTTAGGTGTAATAGGCTGATTGGCCTATTTCTATTCTGTACAACTCTGACTCTTCCCGTCTCAAATTAAGTTCTTCTCCACTTCCAACTTTTCCATTGGTCTGCTATATTCCTTCTACTAAAATTATTACTTTTGATCTTTTGATGTTATGGCAATAATCATCCTAATTTTAATTGAGGGAAGTGAGGGAAGTATTTTCAAACTGGAGTATGCTAGATGAAAAAGTGAGGCAAAATCTGCAAATAACTGTCATTTCAGACTCGCAGCTAAGTCTTGGTGCTCTATCAGTGCTTTTAAGGACCCTTCATCTCATTCTCTATTTATTGCTTGCTTATTTATTATTGTTAGTTCTTTTTTTCTTTCTTTTTGTATTTGCTCAGTTTGTTGTCTTTTGCATTCTGGTTGTATGCCCTGTTCGTGCGGTCTTTCATTGATTCTATTATGGTTATTGGATTTATTGAGAATGCCTACAAGAAAATTAGTCTCAGGATTCTATGGTGGCATATATGTGCTTTGATAATAAACTTACTTTGAATTTTGAACTCTCATTGTCCTTGGGAATTTTATAATGGCATTAAGTTTTAGCATTGCAATCTCAACATTTTAAACAATTTGGTATCTTGTGTACTGTATCCTCCTTTCAATGTTCAGAGAATTGTGCAGATGTCCTCATGGGGTATTGTTTCTTTCAGGCTTAAACTATGTGAGAAAAGATCTTTAGAGTATTCAGCTGGTTCTTTATTAAACATGGACCAGAAAATAATCTGGCTGTTATTGAAAAGCCTAAGTGTGTGACATAAGATCAGCACTTGGATTTAGTACCTAATTATGTTTATCTTTATATTAAGCCAAAAATGTATCTAAGTATTGTCATTACTGTACTGTATTAAGAATTTCAGTTAATTTTTAAGCACATCAAAGTGACTCTTGTGCCCCCCTCTAATTTGCAAAGTGATAATACAGACAATTATTGTGGGAGAGTTGGGGTTACAAGTTGTGATGATAATTGGTAGTGTCAAGGTGATATAAATGAAGTAAGTTGCTTCATTTGGATTTAAATACTAACTAACATTTTCTCTTGTCAAAAGTTTTTGTTTATCCTGTGTGCACTTAAGCATTTTTGTCATATATTGGAGAAGCTCCAGGATGTTTTTACCACTGCAGGATATTTATTGTGGTGTATTTATTTTATATAAAACAGTATTTTCATAATAACACAGCAGATTTGTTTGTGTTTATATACTCTTGGCATTGGAACATTGTTAGTAATTATTTGACCTCGAGAATAAGTACAATGCTCCCAGGGAATAATTGTGTTGCAATTGTTGCAAGAGGTTGAACAGCAAAAGCTGCATTCTGCCAACCATGTGTTGAAAGGAGAATGGAATGCAGTTCTTCAATTCAGATTCAAATACAGTAGGACCTTTATTAGCTAATCACATAGATAATGTGGTATGAATCTAGACTTGTTGGTGTATATCGCACACTGCACTTTTTACACGTGAGTATATATGGCGATAGCCGGGATCCTGCAGTAGATTACTAGCAGTGTAGAACTATAACACTACATGCAGAGCCATAGTTGCTACATGTGCTTAGGACTTAGAATGAAACCATTCTGCCTTTCTAGTCTCTGCCAATTGACAGAGAATCTCATTCCCCAACACATAAAATGCTGGAGGAGCTCAGTGCGTCAGGCAGCATCTATGGAGGGAAACCATTAGTCAATGTTTCAAGCTAAGACCTTTCATCAGGAAGAGTCCACTGCCAATGCATGTGTAGAAATTAGAAAAAAAAACAATTAATACATTTTCTCAACTAAACATCTTACACATAAGCAGATAAACTCTGGCAAGGCACATGTATACACAAGCCAGCCTAACATGGACTGTGGATGTATGGTGCTCAAGTTATGTAAATATACATCACAGTGCTTCAGTTTTCTCCTTTCATTTAGCATTGTAGTGAAACTTACAGTCTGATGGATATACAGTATACTGCATCTTGTGGGGAAGACTCACCAATGGACTAGACATGCCCATGCATTGTCCTTGAGGAAGGTAGCAGAGTTTGTCATCAAAATGTCAGTTATAATCAATACCTTTACCTGGCTGGAAGCCCGAGAAGAGGTTATTCGTTAGACTCTTAATAGTTTTTGAAATGCCACAAGCCACGTTGGAAGCATATTATTTGAGTGTAGAATTTTGCAAATGCATCAGATAATAACTCATAGATATTTACTGTTGTTCTCTATTAAAGATAAGTAAATTGAACAAATATTTAAGCGGAAGTAGTGGCTTATTGGACATCATATCCCTCAATAAATGGAGTATTACAGTTTGAATTCTCAGTGGGTTGACATGAGTTGATGTGAGCTGCCCTTAAGGTTATTAATTTATTGTCACTACAAATATATCTATTTGAATCTAGACATGCATTCAAAATGGTCCCCTTACTAAAGATCCTTATTTTTATCGTTAGCTTACAAATCAGAGACTTTGTACTACTGCCTAGGTGTGATCAGCTAATGCTAATTGGAAGAGTTGTTGCATTTTTAAATTTGGAATGTTGCTTTCACTTTACCTAATTCTTTGTCACAGGATACTCTATGCTAGAGGAGTGTTGGGTGTTTAACTGATACTGTGGTCTAGTTAATTAAAATTTGCAATTCCCAAGAGTATGGAATG
Organism: Hypanus sabinus; assembly: GCF_030144855.1. Taxonomy (NCBI): domain Eukaryota; kingdom Metazoa; phylum Chordata; class Chondrichthyes; order Myliobatiformes; family Dasyatidae; genus Hypanus; species Hypanus sabinus. Next base: position 55,713,746 of record NC_082727.1, read on the forward strand.
AATACTCTGGCTTCAGAGTGAATCATTGCATTGTTTCAATTTGTGCTGTTAGATTGTACATTGCACCAATAGAAATTGTGGAATAATTAATTGTTTATTAATTTCTGATATGTGGAAATGATTTTTGAAAGCAAGCTGTTCACTTGTTGAAATGCTAGCCTGGGTTATGTGTTCATATTTTGAGAAACATGAAGAGATAACCTAGGCTAGCACTTCACAACACTGTGCTAGACTTAAGTGATGGTCCTTTCATATTCAGGTTTAAATAAAAGATTCTCAGTACTGTTCAGTAGAAAGGCTCTTCCAATAACTTGTTTATTTAAGGTCTTCTAGATGATCATTTTCAGAGGAGAGTTTCTCTCAATACACAAAAGGATATTGTGTATTATGCAAGGGAAGTTATGGTGCAATGGGAGGAATTCATTGTATAAAGATAAGGTCACACATAAAAGAAGTTGCGTTTGGAAACAGATTAAATTTTGAGTTTCTTGCTTTACCATAATACACGTGCATCCTAGAGAATAGAAAGAAGAATATAAATCTTTGTTGAAGATAATGGTTACATAAGAAATAACAGTGGTTAAAATTTGTTTTATGATTTGTTTGCAAAAATATGAATCATACTCCATTTGGGGATTGGGGTTTTAATAATAAGTAAATTTAAGTTAATAGTTGAATTATTGTTTGAGAATTGCAATACTCAGATGAATTGCTTCCAGTGAACATAACCTTTCACCAAAGTCTATTGCCAAAGTGAGAAAATTTCTGCAGCAGCCTGTTCAAATCTTTTAAGAGATAAGAAGGTTGGCTGGACTAATCTGGATCCAGATGGAGGCCAGTCCTTGTTTTAGCTGTTTGGAGATACTGTCCAGAGTTAGCACCAGAAACTTAGTATGATATAAAGTTGCCAATTAGTTTCATTTCCTTTTTGAAACAGACCATCATTCCCAATGATAAGAACTGAAATTCTTTTCCCTGTGCTGTTTTCCTTAGTCATGTTCTAGTAGTTTTTATCCAATGATAGATCCCAGTGTGGACTGAACTCAGTAAAGAGAGGGAAGGAGGGTTTCAATTTTGTAGTGACTTTTGTAAGGCTGAAATTTGGCATATAATTAATACTTTACTAAAATAGCTAAGAAACCAGCTAAATTAGTTTTAGAACCCTCAACAAATAAGATAATTAATTACATAATTTAATGAAGATTTGTCATGGATACAGTGTAGGGGTATGCCACATCGACAACTTGTCCAAACTTTTTCTTGATGAACAATGTGGTCCAAGACTGGAACATCCACAGTAACGATCTTCAACAGGAGATATATTTTGATCTGTTGTTGAGCTGAGGGCTGAGTACAGACATTGCAATACATCATGAAGGGAGGAGAATAATTCAGGAGGCATGATCAAAGCTGTTTTATGAAAAAGAATATGACTGTTACATACATAAAAGAAAAAAAGTACATAAAGTATATTGGGATACTTTATGTACCCCATATAAAGTACATATACTTTATATACTTTATAAAGTAAATAAGATACTACAATAAGATACTACAAAGTAAAGTTAGCACATGTGATTGGAGAAATAAGTTAGTATGAAGGGTGATCCAATTAAACAAAATAGCATATGAATAATTGTGCAATTTTTGGTTTGTCATGGTGGTTTGATGCAAAAATCTAAGAGAGCCAGGTATGACCAAGTTTACTACACTTGCTAATGCAGGGATGAAAGTAAATATAGATTGGTTGAATATAGAGTAATAAAGATCGGTTGAATGATTAGATTGATCAAGAAGGTAGCAGGTGGAGTTAAATTATTGAAATGTGAAATACTTACTTTATTAGGAAGAATTAAAAAACAGAATATTCTTAAATGATGAGACACCAGTAAATGGTAATGTTCAGAGGGATTTGAATGTCCTTCTATGTGAATCACAAAGCCCTATCAAGCTGGTATAACAAAAGTAATGTTAGCTTTTATTATACTGTGGTTGAAGTATGAGTGCATTAGGGATTTCCTTGTTCCGAAGGAGGAGTACTTGTCACTCACTGAGGTGTTGCCTTGTGAGGAAAGATTTGGTAAAGTAGGACTTGTGTTCTCCAGGATTCAACACAATACAAGGCAATTACTGTAATTGAAAGACGCATCTGCCTTCTAGGCCTTGACATGGTTGATGTTGTGACACTCTTTCCTCCATTCTAGAGAATTGATTTCTTTAAATTATGGAATAGTCTTTGATAGGCACCTTTTATCAGTGAGATCCGACTAGATTGGGAGACGACTTTGCCGAGCATCTATGTTCCATCCACCAGAAGAAGCAGGATCTCCCAGTGGCCACCCATTTTAATTCAGTTTCCCATTCCCATTCTGATATGTCAATCCACGGCCTCCTCTACTGTCGCAATGAGGCCACACTCAGGCTGGAGGAACAACACCTTCTGTCTGAGTAGCCTCCAAGCTGATGACATGAACATCGATTTTTCAAACTTCTGGTTTGAAACCCCCCCACCACCACTATTGCCTATCCCCTTTTCCCTCTCTCACCTTATTGCCTGCTCATCACCTCCCTCTGGTACTCCTCCCCCACTTTTCTTTCTTCCATAGCCCTCTGTCCTCTCCTATCAGACTCCTCCTTCTCCAGTCCTGTGTCTCTTTTTCACTCATCTTTTTTTCTCCAGTCCTGCCAAAGGGTCTCAGCCCGAAACCTCAACTGTACTTTTTTCCATAGATGCTGCCTGGCTTGCTGAGTTTCTCGAGCATTTTGTGTGATAATTGAAATGACCAGTTATCATGGAAAATCATTTTAAAATGATAATGGTACATAATAAATTTACATACAGCCTACCTACATAGAATTTCAAAAAATGCTGGAAATATTCAACAGGCAAGAAGGGGTGGAAACTGAACATTTTAGGCAAATGATCTTTTACTAGAACCAAGCTGAATGATAATTGCACACAGAGGTTGACGTTAATGGAAATGTAGCCTCTTTTTAAAAAGAAGAATGTTATTTATGGGCTTTTGCATTTTTGTTCCACATGGGGTGTGTGTGATAGCCATACCAGCAAAGATTTTCACACCTTGAGTTTGCATTGTATTTTCACCTGTTATTTGCAGCCGGGCCACTAGGTGGGGCACTCTAGTAAATAGAGTTAAGACTGAAAGAACCAGGTTGGCCTTGGAGAATGAATTATATTGGTTAATTTTTAAGTTGGTATTAGTGATAGCAGATTAACAGAAAATAGAGGAATTTTGATTGTAAGTGAAACATGCCTTTTACACCATTAGCGCAGAGTACAGAAGACAAATAGGAGTTTAGATCTGCAGTTAAAGGAATATTTCAGTAGTGAGTATTATGCACAGATATGGACACAGCATCACTGGGCAATAAGAATTACAGAGAATGGCAAAGAAATTTGATAGAGTGAGCCATACAAAAAGATAGATAGGCAATAGAGGTTTTTAAATTGGAAAAGTGGCAACTCCAAAGCAATCTAATTGAAGTATTAAATTCTGAAATTAGATGGTCAAATTGGATCCTAGAATCATGTGCAGAATTAATATGTTCTGACAAATGGATGGCAATTCACTGAGAGAGAAATTTGACTGGTCGAGTAAGTTAAGTTCACGAGTAGTGAATTCACCCGGAGAGATGATTTAATATATTCTCTTAAAGAAACACTTTCAAGTTTCTACAATGGAAAAATAATTTAGCAGAAAAGGCATAAGGGAGCAAGTCCATTACTAAGTCTCTGCCCTTTGGAGTGACCCTCCACAAGAGCTGTAACTCTGAACTGAGCTGTTTAATACTTTCTGTGAATGATGCTTAATCTCATTGGAGATGTTTTTAATCATTATGAGAGAAATAAATCCAGTTGCTTTGTAGGTTTATAAATTGTGCAATGACTGCTCTTAATTGTCAACTTGTTTTTATAATGGAAGATTTCTTTAACAATAGCTTGCATTTAGTGACAAAACTATAGCCAGACAAAATGGTAATGGTAGGATAATTCCCTTGACTGTTAGGCTTGGGCCTGAGATAAGTTTTATGTACTTGATTTATATGTAGTTGTCTTCCACTCACTGCATTTTAAAAAAATAAATTACTCTGTTATGCAAAGTTTTGTAGTTTCTGTTTTCTCCACTCTTTAAGTGGATTATAGTTTTCCAATGAATTTATTTGTGTGCATTATGTTTCTCTGAGTCATACGCCCCACCTTCAACTCATTGGCTGGGTGGTGTTGTCATAGCACTATTTACAGTGTGGTGATAGAAACGACTCCAAACCTTATAGTCAGGAGCAAAGAAAATGTTGGGAAACTCAATGTGTCATACAGCATTCATGGAGGCAAAGGATTAGAGGGAAGTTTAATGTTTTGGGTCAAGATCCTGCATCAGGCAGGGCTAGCTGGTGATATGTGGAACTAGTTGAAGAGAGAAGGGGAATTCAGAAACTGTGCCTGATAAAGTGATAGGTAGAGGCAGATAAAGGGAAAGAACAGAATTGGGGTAGATGTAGCCTGGTGGATGTAGAGACTGAGGCTAGTGTTTCTTGTGAGTGACATCTCTATTCTGTTTTGTCTAAAGATGCTGCACCACCTTGCTCCTTTCTCTCTCTTTTTGATTCACCCAGACTCTCCAACCCACTCCCAGTACTCCCCCTCCCCACCAAAATGGTTCCATCCTCCTATCAACCATGCACTAAACCTCCTGGGTCTCCACGTCACTTTCCCTATCTATCATCTTTTGCAGCCTCTTGCTTATCCTCTTTCTCAACTTTCACCTATTCTCATCTGGCTCCATTTGCCTATCATCTCCCTCTGCACCTGGTTCCACCTACCGTATCTCCTACCTGTCTCTAATGCCCTCCACCCTCTCACCTGTTTATACCAACTCTTTCTCCCCTACAATCGCAGTCCTGATGCATGGTCCCAGACCAAAATATCAACTAATACTTTGACTCCACAGGCACTGCCTGGCCCGCTGAGCTCCTGCAGCAGTTTTGTTTTTGTTCCGTTTACTGTATGGGCTAATTGAGCAGCCTGTTTCTTTGATAAATTTTTTTTGTATAAAACAGCACAAATTTAATTTTATAGGAATTGGAGGACATTTGTAAGCTTATAGTATTATCTAATTGATCCAGTTAGCCATATTCTATGTGTAATATTGCTGTAAAATGTGGACAACATTTGTGCATGTTATTCCTTTTTATAGTAAGTGAAGAACCTATGAAGTTGCAATATGCATATAGTTATCAATAAACTGTATATCAGACACATCATGAGTTGTACTTCTCATTTATAACTTCAACAGATCAAGATAATCCAGCAAGTTTAGCTGCTACTCCAAACATCTGTCACCTATTAGTTTTGAATTAAAGAAACAGAATCAACATACTTGTGGTTTAGTGATTTTTTTTAGGTGTACATCATGTTGTTCTGTAGGTGCACAGGAGCAAAAATAAAGACTTGTTTGCATTCCACCTGGGCTGTCAGTCAAAAAGATGGATGAGGCTTAAGTGACAGAAAGATGGTGTAGAGCGTTCACTGAGCAACCAGTATGCCAGCAATGTATATGAGATCTCTATCTTTGTCTTTCTAGCTTATGTTTTTAATGATGTATGTAACATTGAAATTATTAGATATATGTTAAAATTATTATCTAATATTAATGTTTTAATATATCTAGTCAATTAAAATGTTTTATTTTCAGTAAATTGTGTAATTTTAAGTGTAAAATACTCCACCTGTTCTCTTGAATTGTTTTCTCCATTCAACTGGTTAATCTTGTACCACCACCATTTCTAAGTACTGTATTCAGTAGGGATAATTCTCCAATTTAGTGGTCTTGATGGTAAGCCATGCTCAGAAGATACACTTCAGAAATACACGCAGTTTATAATATCCATGTGTGGGTATACACTTAGCATTGCCAGTGGCGAAGGGAAATGAGAAAATTACTCTTGCCATTTATAGCTAACTAGTGAGGCACTGCTTAGAAACTAGTGTGAGATTTCTGATTCAGGAGCTGGTTCAAAGACTAATTCAGCAGATCTGTTCAGATTTTCTGCTTTTATCACAAGCTGCGAATTGATTCGGGTTTGAATTATCCAAAGGATAAGCAGCCTCTAATGGCAGAAATTTAGTACGACAAGAGGACAATTTACATCATCTAATGATTTGAATGACAATGTTGTCAGCTTTATATTTCAAAAATGTAGGTGTGTTTTCTCAGCAGCTCGCTCCATCCTTCCCATGATTTTCAGTAATTAGCTTGGCTTACCTACATTCTCTGAGGTATTTCTTCATAAACAAGAGAAAATCTGTAGATACTGGAAATGCAAGCAATATACACTAAATGTTGGAGGAACACTTTTCCATAGCTGCTGCCTGGCCTGATGAGTTCCTCCAGCATTTTGTGTGTGTTGCCTGAAGTATTTCTTGTTGCTTTTGCAGTACTCAGCAACTTTGGATCTGAGACCTGAAGGGATGACAAAACTTGTCCTGCATTACAACATATTAAAATATGTTTTAATATGATCAGTGGTGTATATTTAAGGAGTTATTTTACAAATATCAAGAAAAATATATTCCACTGAAGAAAAAAGGGTGTAAAAGAAAAAATAGTTATCCGTGGCTAAGTAAAGAAATAAAGCAAAGTATACGACTAAAAAGAAAGTTATATAAGGTAGCTAAATCTAGTGGGAAGATTGAAGATTGAGAAGCTTTTAAAGATCAGCAGCAAATAACAAAAAGATTGATTAAGAAGGGGAAGATAGATTATGAAAGTAAAAAATATAAAAGCATATAGTAAGAGTTTTTATAGTTACATAAAAAGAAAAAGGGTGGCTAAAATAAATGTTGGTCCCCTAGAAGATGAGACCGGGAAATTAATGGTAAGGGACATGGAGATGGCGGAAACGCTGAACAAATATTTTGTATCAGTTTTTGCAGTAGAGGACACTCAAAATATCCCAACACTGGATAAACAGGGGGCTCTAGGGGGAGAGAAGCTAACTATGATTCAAATCACCAAGGAAATGGTACTTGATAAATTAATGGGACTGAAGGTGGATAAATCCCCTGGACCGGATGGCTTGCATCCTAGGGTCTTAAGGGAAGTGGCGGTCGGGATTGTGGATGCATTAGTGATAATTTTTCAAAACTCGCTGGACTCGGCAATGGTCCCGGCAGATTGGAAAAATGCTAATGTAACTCCTTTATTTAAAAAGGGCAATAGACAGAAGGCTGGGAATTATAGGCCAGTTAGCCTAACATCTGTGGTTGGCAAAATGTTGGAATCGATAATTAAGGAAACAGTAGCAGGGCATTTGGATAAACATAGCTTAATAGGACAAAGTCAGCATGGCTTTACAAAAGGGAAGTCATGTTTGACAAATTTGTTGGAGTTCTTTGAGGACATAACATATAGGGTAGATAAAGGGGAACCAGTGGATGTGGTGTATTTGGACTTCCAAAAGGCATTTGACAAGGTGCCACACCAAAGATTTTACTTAAAGTAAAAAATCATGGGATTGGGGATAATATTCTGGCATGGGTGGAGGATTGGCTTTCTAACAGAAAACAGAGAGTTGGGATAAATGGTTTATTCTCAGACTGGCAGTTGGTGACTAGTGGTGTTCCGCAGGGGTCAGTGTTGGGACCCCAACTCTTTACAATCTATATTAATGATTTGGAGAAAGGGACTAAGTGCAACGTATCGAAGTTTGTTGATGACACAAAGATGGGAGTGTAATGAGCGCAGAGGACATTGAAACCCTGCAGGGGGACATAGATAGGCTGAGTGATTGGGCAGACATTTGGCAGATGAAATATAATACTGACAAGTGTGAGGTCTTGCACTTTGGCAGGAAAAGTAATAGAGCAAGTTATTACCTAAATGGAGAGAAACTGGGAAGTGCTTCTGTGCAAAGGGATCTGGGGGTCCTGGTGCAGGAAACACAAAAAGTTAGTATGCAAGTGCAGCAGGTGGTCAAGAAGGCCAATGGAATGCTGGCTTTTATTGCTAGGGGGATGGAGTATAAGAACAGGTCTTACTGCAGTTGTACCGGGTATTGGTGAGACCACACCTGGAGTACTGCGTGCAGTTCTGGTGATGCCATTCCAGGACTGAGATGAGGAGAAATTTCTTCACTCAGAGGGTAGTGGGGCTGTGGAATTTACTGTCCCAGAGAGCTGTGGAAGCTACTACACTCAATAAATTCAAAACGGAGATAGACATTTTCCTGGATAAAAATGGCATTAGGGGATACGGTGAGCGAGCAGGTAAGTGGAAATGAGGCTAAGTTTAGATCAGCCATGTGATCTCCTGGACCAGTTTTCGATAGCCTGGATGGGTCGGAGAGGAATTTTCCAGATTTTTTTCTCCTCAATTGGCAAATCGTTTTTTTTTTCCCAGGGTGATGACATGGGTTTGGGCGAGATGAATAATAAAATAAAACGGGCGGCATGGTGCCCTGTTGGTTGGCACTGTTGCCTTGTGGGATTCGGTGAAAACTAGAGTTAAGATTGGATCAGCCATGATCTTGTTGAATGGCAGAGCAGGCTTGAGGGGCCGATTGGCCTACTCCTGCTCCTATCTCTTATGTTCTTAAGTTATAAAAGACATGCTGTACTGATTTAGTTTGGGGCTACCCCTTATCTCTTATCTTGGGCTTTTGGCAGACCTAGTTTGTTGTGTCTTATACTGACAATTTTCACATGAGGACTCAGAATAAATAGATGTGTCTGCCAATCATTTTGCACTTGATTGTGTGTGCATGTACATGTCACATATTGTCTAACTGGATTGATTTGTGTGACTTTAAAGATATTAAGCATGGAAATTTGCTTTTACTTGGAGATCATGCCTGTTACAAAATTGATGTGTACATGGCATCAGCATCTCAGGTAAATTACATTTAGTATATTGTATATGGTGCTTTATTAATAAATACCACATTTATCATCTTGAGTTGAAATGTGCTGTCATATAAACCTTTGCTATATTTTGTTATAAAGTCTGTAAATGGAGAATTTGTGACAAGAGTTGCTCTTCTTTCAGTACCTTTGCATTTGTTTGAGGTAAATCTGGCTGATGATTAATCTTGGTCTAGGAGAGCTCAAAGACCTAGAGACCACAGGCTCCTTTTGTAACAGGTCCAAAACCACACAGTGCACAGTGTAAGTTAGCAATGTTTAAAATACTTTACATTTTGAAAGCTCCTCCTTTTTTATATCTCCTCTGGCTCCCAGATTGTCAAAGTATACTTTTTGAAATAATTAATTGCAGATTAAAAGGCACTATATTTATTTTCTGTGGGAATAGGCTCTGGCTCAGACGTTCTGGCACCGTTGCGTGAATGGGTTTAAAGTATCTTGACTGGATAACCTAATGGCAGATTCTGCCACTGTAAACTTGAAGCTAGGGGATAAATTAGCTCCATCATTCACAGCATAGTAAAATGTAGTTAAATTAGACGTGCTCAGAGTATTGTAGCATTCAATAAAATTACTTCATCACACAAAAGGACTCTAAAACCTGTGTTTTGGTTTACTTGAAATGAAATGTTCATTTCATGATATTACATTCAAACTGCTATTTTGATTTTGCAATATTTGCTTCTGCTCTAATCGTTTTCAACATTTTAACAATTTCATTGTGAAAATGACTTGCAATGACCTCAGATTTGATTCTTGACGTGTTGATGTAAGTAACCTTCTGAAGATGGGAGTGATAGCTATATCATTTGCATTCAGATTTCCATGGAAGTTAAAGTCAGTATCCATGTTCCGGAGACATATTTGATGACTCTGAACATAGTACATTACAGGAACAGGCTCTTAACCTCATTAAGTAAGCTAGATGTTCTGCCAGGAAATGAGCACGTGTGTGTTTGGTGAACATTGAATCAGTTTGAACTGTGATGCTTCTAATGGCTGTTCTTTGTGTCTCTATGCTCATCACACTAAAGAGTGACACATGGACAAAATGTCATGAAAGTAGAACATTGCCTGTTTCCGAATCCTCTGAAATTATTCATTTTTCCGTAGAAGCAATGAGAAATTTATATTATTTCTGCTTCTTGTTCTACATGAGCTACGTCTTGATTAAAGGCATCAGTGGAATAAATCTTTTCTAAGATTAAAAATGAATTCAGTACTTTTGTCGCAATAAAATAAATGCTGGAAAAAAATCATCCAGGGTAATTAATATAACAATATTCTTGTACCAAAACAGTATGTTTTGCTTTCCCAGTCGAATGACAAATACATTGGCATCCCAAATAAATGGTAAAGTGATAGCTTACATTTTGTGAATATCTCTGCATTTTATAATCACAGAGCATTGTTCAGCTTACTACCTCCCACGGATGTTCTGACTGCCTATTGACTATTCAGTATGAAATTTATAACGGGGTAGTTTTTTTGAAAGGAAGTCTCAGGGGTCTTTCAGGAGTGTAGGCTACTTGAGATATTTTGTCAGAGAAAGACAAAATAAAATGGATCTCCTATAGGGAGGTGAAGATCTGTTGAATGGCGTCCTTGTCAGTCCCTGCTTTTGGATAAAACTGGGCTATTGTTCTCTTTGCAGGCTGAACTGTCACCTTGAGTCTCTGATGGCTTTACTGCACTTGGTCCCTAATCTGCTGACTAGTGTCTATTTGTCATTCACACTCCGCTGAGAGGGGGGGGGGGCTCAATAATGGGCTTATTAGCTATACCATTCACGTTCAATAAGACCCTGAAGGAGTTTCAAAGCAGCCAATCACTTTTCAAAATCAGTGAATAGATTATGATTCCATTCTGAAACGTAATTAGTGTGAAAGATTCCCTAAACTCGCTGTGATCAGCCTTTTTCCACACCGTGATGAAATTGTTTACATTCATTATTTGTGCTTTTTAAATTAAGGACAACCCTCTTGTTTTAGTCTCCACACTTCTTTCAGCGGTAGGCTATTTACCTAAACGAACTGCAGTTGATTGATTGTTGTCCTTCAAAACTAAAGGAGTAAACTCCCTAAATTACTGTTGAAGGGAAAAAATGTTCTCTGCCTTGTCATTGTGCAACGAAATAACCTCTACTACCTATTAGTGCGTTCTGGACTAATAGGTAGACGTTAATGAATACCTCATTGTCTTGCAGCTTCCTGTTCCTAAATTCATTTTGCTATGTGAGTACAGCAGCTACTAGTCTTTCAAATATTTGTTCATGTGTTGGGACTAAACTGAGCCGAGGGGCATGCCAGCAGACCGTGTGCCAAGTTCGACATGCTGGGAAGTGGAGGAGTTACAGCCTGGCCCACAGAGTTAAACATTACTGAAAACTGATTTGATTGGCAGAGGCAGTTTGCTCTGCTTGTTTGATGATGAAGCTCAATGCAGGAACGGGTTCGGATTACAAACAGGGGGGGGAGTGACCAAAGAGGGGAGAGAGAGGGAGAAAAGATTTACAGACAGCACAAGGCTTTGGAGATTGCAACGAGCTAGTGAATGAAGTGTATTCACAGCCAGGGCCACAGGATCTGCTTTTGCACTCTATTGTTGCTATCTCCGCTTTCTTACAGGAATACTGTCAAGGAATTGTAATATAGTTCTCCGTTTTTTTTAAAAAAGTAAGCTGAATTTATCTACAGAGATGGACAGTCCTGTTCGTTCTGCGAGAGCCGCATGTTGGATATGTGTGTTTGGGTCATGTTTCATTGATCCAAGTAGTTGACTTTTCCTCGGAGACTCGTGGCAGTTGGATTTAAGTAGTCCAGGGACAACTGTTCCTAGAAGAGTACCCGAGGGAGCCTACATTCCTTGCTTTAATTCATCCTGTACACACGTCTGCTGTGGGGTACGTGGGTCATATTCGTACTGTGGTAGTTAAGGTTCTTCCAGGCAGCGCTGGATTGCAATTATTGTATGCTTAAAAAATGAGACAGTATGTAATGTTTGAAATCAGAAATGCGGTATCTTTTTATATATGCTTTAAATGTAATATTGTGGTATTCTTAGGGAGTAGAAAAGTGTCTGAAAAGTAATAACGTCTCTGTTCGATATACATTTTGAAGTTAAACCATCATTTTGAAGTTAAACTTCATTAGTCACTGCAAAACAAGTGCTCACTTGCAAACTGTACATGGAGGCTTTTTAGCTTGAAGGAATGCAGTGCTTCTCTCAACCTCGCCGCCTTTCCCATGTTTAGAATAATTTGGGCAGGTATGTGATGAGGTGAAAATGGCTTGGAGAGCGGGTGGCATTGAGGCCATCAATCAAATTAACTTGACAGCTCCTCCCCAATGTAGTCTGTGGAGGGAGACAAAGTTCCCTTTCAAAAAAGACGTGCTTTCACTGTATTAGGAACCGTGCAAAGGATTGCTGTGCATTTCTGTATTGCTGCAAGGGGCCAATATGTAAACAGTCCGAGAAAAGTTGCATACCCATTGTTGTATTCCAGTTAAGGTACTATAGACCAATAGAGAATTTTTCCTTAAAGTGACTGTATTTTTTTAAAACATTGCCAATCAAGGTGTGGCAATTTAAAATACTATAAAATGTAAATATTTCTTGAGGAAACTAGTAATTTCTGAAATATTTATTCAATTGTGTTATGATTGTAATTCTGTATAGCGAAGGTGTATATAGCAATCTGTATTCTGCATAGCAAATATTGCTGGGTATAAATGCAAATCCTGTCATTTTTAATACTCAATTTATGTCATTTATTTGGTCAAATTATTTGAAGGTATAATTTAGCCAAGTAATGCTACTTTTTGCTAAAATACGTTAAAATCAAAATGAAGGATATGAGGAAAATACTTTAAAGTTCTCTGTTGCTTCATAACCATAAATAGCAGAGTATTATAAATTGTGCTGGGGAAAAATACAAAGCTTGTGATATTGAGTGAGATTGTTTGAAATATTTTCTCTTGCTGAAAGTATAATTTACACTATTAGCAGTGCATGTTCCATGTGAAATTGTGGTCAGATGGTCGTGTTGGTATTTTGATATTTTGAATTGCAGATCATGTACTGCGTTTAATCATCATGTAAGCAAGATATGCTTTAGAGATGTTAGAGAGCCCTGAAGTGAAAGGTGTTGTTCCAAAGCTAAGTGTAACTCAATCTTGATCAGCAACAGAACTTTCTTGCGCAGAAAAATGCAGTATGAGCTAATTTAATTTCTCACTGATGTAAATTGATACCGTCGGATCAGTGAAGTATCGTTAAGTATTGGAATTATATTTCTTTCAGGTTCTGTAATTAAACAGTTAATATTTGGTCAGGGAAGGTGCTAAATTGGTTTTAGGTAGAGTTTTTTGACTTTGGACACTGGAGGGAGATATTCTTTTCTCATGTGTTTTAATCTTGAGTAGTGGTTTTACTTAATTTCCTTTATCTGATTTTTATGTTATACATGACTTTATATTTTGACTCGGGTCAGAATATCTATTACTCAGGCTGTGAAGCCCTGGGTTGCTAAACCAGTTTCCCATGCAATGCTTGTACAGAAGTACAGCTCTGCTTATTATTTGCATCCTCATTTCCAATACCAACTGGGAAAAATACTGAAAGGATGCATAGTTATTTTAAGCATATACTTTGTAATTCTGACTAAACACTGTTTAGTGGAACAGTTCCAACCTTATTTTCCAGTAGAATTCTTTGAAATCTCAATTGCAAAAAGAATACAAAAGGGAAAACTAAATGAAGAAAGTTCAGAAATCAGAAACGGGGTTATTACCACTGTCTTGTATGACAAGAAATTTTACACACAGGGAAGTCTGCAGATGCTCTAGATCCAAAGCAGCACACACAAAATACAGGAGGAACTCAGAAGGTCAGGCAGCATCTATGGAAATGAATAAAAAGTTGACGCTTCTGGCCAAGACCCTTGTTCAGAACTGGAGAGCATGAACCCATATATCGTGGACTCAGTGAAATGAATCACAAAAGATTAAAAGGTGCAAAGGGGTATGGCATCTTACCCCTTTCTTTCTAGCCCTGAAGAAGGGTCTCAGCCCGAAACATCAACTATTTATGTATTCATTTCCATAGATGCTGTTTGACCTGCTGAGTTCCTCCAACATTTTGTGTGTGTTGCTTTTGGCAAGAAATTTGTTGTTTTGTAGTAGCAGTACAGTGCTAAATCACAGAATATGAAATCTTTGTTCCTATTGGATCACACAAAATACTGCAGAAACTCATCAGGTCAGGCAGATAAATAAAGATAAATGAAGATAAATAAACAGTTGACGTTTCTGGCTGAGACCCTCTACAGAACTGTGAAGTAAGGGGGGAAGATGCCCTATTTCCTTTGCAACTATTAATCTATTGTGATTCATTTCACTGAGTCCATGATATATGGGTTCATGCTCTCCAAACATGATACTGTGGAAATAGGAGACTTTAAAAGCTTTAGTAAAATAATTCTTTTTTGGGGGTAAAGAAAACATGGTTTTGAAGACTTTTTAAGTTCGTTTTACAATGTTATAATGTGGAGTAACTGTCACAATTGTAAAAGTAACAATTTTCATACTGTGAGTATTACACTGCATTGAAGCGGATTTCCATAAATGTTCAACTGACGAACTAATTCTTACTGTTACAGCCTCTCAAGGGAGGAGTTACGTGGTTAAGACGAAGACATTTATCTTTCATGCCTATATACAAGAATTCAGATGGGATTAGAGTCGAGATGGAGTTCCAGCACCACTTTAGCTATCTTCACTAACAGGATGCCTAGTTGCTTGGTCTGCTGGGCCATGTTAACCATGGCAGCAATTGTTCTAGCACGGCCACAGATTAAGCCTGCTGATGATGTGCCGGAAGCAGAGGGTAAGTTAATTTACAATAGTTTAAAGCTAAATGCTTGCCTTGATTACCTCAAAAGAGATTAAAGGTTTAATTGAATATTCAAATGTTTCTAGTCTTTCTTAGTTTTATTTGGTATAATCTGCCAAGTAAATTATTGAAACTTGTAACTTGCAAACTTTGCAATAGGATTACTAAAGTTATTTGTAAAGGTTTACTATAGTGACCAAACTTTAGAATTTGGCTTTGGTGGCTGATTAATGTATATTTTCTGAAAGCCCCATGTCTTACAAAGTTTTTTTTTTCAAGTCTTGTTTTTTCTTGTAAGCCACTATTTAGTTCTTAACTTCCCCATGGGTAAGAAACAAAAAAAAACTTGCATAAATGAAATAGTTAATTGTATTTTTCCTTCAATACCTTTACTAAACAGTGAGTTTGTAATTTTTTTTGTAGTTTCCTGTTGCATTATTATCTCTATAAATTGGTAATTTTATTTTGCTTTTGATACTGAGTCCTTGCAGTGGCTCTAGAAAGTCAGTGTGAGATGCTGTTGAATTGAAAAAGCTTTCTGAAAGCACACTTGATGGTGACGTGCGCTGTTATGAAGTCAATGTATTTGATTGTCGACATTTTTTTACTGTCTGTCAAGATTCACTATTTAAGCTGTGAAAGTTCCTTAAATTTCAGCAAAATATCTCTTTAAAAATTGTGAAAGAATGCCAAGATTTTTGGCGCTATTCTGACATTTATTTCAGTGACCTTGGTGGGTTTTGTAGCTTATTAGAATTAACGATTTCAAAGTAGCATCTCATATAATTGTTGCCAAAGACATGGAATGCCATACATAGACTAAATGAGATTTTCTTAACTGATTGATAGATTAATTGAATGAAAGCTTATGTCCAGGGGTCTGTCGACAGTTGAGGGAAATTGCAGTCAGTGTTTTCACTTGGAAGTAATCTGAGAATATAGAGAGAACTGTTAGGTTCTCATCACTAGTTAATGAGTCTTGTATTATTTTCTTCCTGCTTGTAACAGGAGCAACTGTAGTGACAGCTTGGTGTAGGAGTCAACTGGTCAAGAAAGCTGTCATGGTCTTTTGAGTATGTAAAGAAGAACGCAAGATAGGGAGGAGCGTGAAATATTGTCTTTCTAGAATAGAGGTTTTGTTTTGTGATTCACAGGGTAAGATAAGTTTCGAAAACATTCAATATGTTTCAACCTTAAATAATTGAGGAATCTTTAATTTGTTATTCATTCAGAATTACGTATGTTGTATAATTGTGGTAAATTGTGAAATATTAAAAGCTGGGAATTCAAACTCGTAGTCTAGCCCCAATATCTATTCATTTTTTAAAAAAGATTGTTTTGAGAAGTGTTTCTGCATCAAGTTAAAAGATGGTTAAAAAACTGTGAGGCTCTAGTTGTAATAAAATTATTAGTCCCCTGGATTGAATTTTCTCCTTCCTCCTTTCTTTGGGGAAATGCCTGGCCTCCACTTGGCAGCTGCCCAAATTAAAGCATTTGAAATCACAAGTTCACTATGAGGAGAACTGTGAGTTTATGCCTTCATCTTGTGACTGCATGGTACATTCCTGAGAGTGATTTAAGAGTTGTACGTTGTTCAGGGTTGCAGTTCTTAACAGAAAGTATTGTAAAAGCTATGCCTTTGTAGTTGACCCCTTCGTCCTTAAATATCTTCACTTGCAGAATATACACTTTTATTTAGATTCAATATTTCAGTTTAATCAGCACGCTGCAGATTTTTCGTCCCCTAATTTCCCAGTCTTTGTTGTTGAGGACAACAAAAACTATCGTGAGAAAAGTGCAGTTTTTTATTAATTCCTGTCTCCAAAAAAATCCTTCGGATGCACTAGCCAGAAGTCATCAGCTACACCGACCGATCTATGGCACAGAGCACCCCAGTACCAGTGGAAGAATAGTTAAGGAAAAGAAGATGGGGATGGATAGGACATGTACTGTGTAAGCTGAGCACCAACGTCACCAGGCAAATGCTAATATGGAATTCCCAGGGAAAGTGGAAGAGAGGCTGGCCAAAGAACAATGGCGAGCTGACATCGACATTAACACTGACACCAAGAAACTGGGCTGCACCTGGGGACAACTTGAAAGACTGGCCCAGCACACAGGACTTTGTTGAGCCTATGCCTCAGTAGAGGTAATGGGCTTAACTAACTAATTTCCCAGGCTTGTACCTGTTCTGGCAGGTAGGGTCAGATTTAGATGCTGGGGAGTCTGCGTAAAAACTGTTTCTGCTTGACACCTTGATCCCTAAAGTGATCTACAGTGAAGTTCAGCATCTTTTCAGGACATCCACTGAATCTCAGAAATGAAATAAAAGACCCAGCTTCTACTTAGCATCTGTGAAAAGTAAAACAGAAATATTGAAACTCTCATCAGATCTGTAAAAAACACAACAAAATAAGTTGATTTTAAAGAAGAAAGAATATGTATGAATTCACTTGTTATTGGGGATGCATTCAAAGAAAACAGTCCACACTGCAATTTTCTGTAACACAAACTGGGACATCTACACATATTTCAAGAACGCAAGCTGTAAAAGCGATAAATTTAATGTTTATTTATTTACTATTTTCCACATAAATCTGTGAGAATGAATTTTATTCTGCATTCAATTTTTTGCATGTTGGTTTGTGAATTCTGCAATATTGTGTCATACTTGAGATATGACTTTTAACTTCTGCAAGTGCATATTTCTGTTACTGTAAAGTAAGGGTTCCCAACCTGTGGTTCACAGATCCCTCGGTTAATGAAAAGGGTTATGGCATAAAAAAAGGTTGGGAACCCTTGCTGTAAAGCAGCTGTTGCCTGTGTAGGGCAAAAATATTTCTGAAAGGGGGAAGGCGGAGTTGTCTTGCTTGATAGCCTGTTTATAAAGCTGTCTGGTTGACCTATTAATGAGAATAGTTAGAGTGTAAATAAACAACGATTCATGTAGAAGTTGTAAAATGCAGAGAATTAAATTCACAAGGAGAATGTTTGAAATGCTTGATAAGATCAATTATCATCAATGGAGAGTGATGATTGATGCAGAGAAAGTGAGTTACCTGAAATTATTGAGTTTGATATTATGACACATAAACAAGAGAAATGCCCAGATGGAAGGTGAAGTACTATTTTCAAACTTGATATTGGTCCTTGTTAGAACAGTGTAGACCAGGGGTTCCCATCCTGAGTTTCATTGACCCCTTGGTTAATGGTAGGGGTCCATGGGATGAATAAAAAGTTAAAAACATTACACAGAGTGGGAGAGGGATGGAAGATCCAAATGGCAGAGACAAGGTGTTCCAAGAAGCAGTATCCCATCTGTGCCTGATTTCTCTGATGCAGAGGAGAAATTATCCTAAGAAGTAAGTGCTGTATATTAGATTGGAAGAAGTGGATGTGAATCATAAGTTTGGCTGGAAGGATGGTTTATGGTGTTGGGTAGTGGAAAGGGATGAGTTAAAAGTGCAGGTGTTGTGATTGCATGGACAGTGGAGAAAGCAATGCTGAAAGGGGAGGGTAAGATAAATCTCAGAGGTTTGTGGAGTCTTGTGTGGTGGACGGTGAAGACTTTTGGAAGGAACTCTAGCCTAGCTCTGATCAGGAGAAGAGGGAACGAGAGCAGAGGTCTGGGTGATGAAAGATGCATGGATGAGGGGCTCCATCAACAATGGTAGAGTGGACACCATAGTTAAGTAAAAAATACAACATCTGTACAGAAAGCCTTATCACAGGAGCAGCATTGACAGAGATGGAGTAACTTGGGAAAAGGAATGGAATCCTCTCAGACGAGGTGTGGTAGGAGAAAGTATAGTTAACGTAGCTGTAGGAGTTTGTGGGCTTAAAATGAATGTTTGTTGACGATCTACCTACTGAGGTGGAGACAACAGATCCAGAAAGAAGAAAAAGCGATGTATGCCATGAGAATGTAGAATGAAAACTGGCAACAAAAGCAATGAAATTTTTGAGATTAATATGAAATGTAGAAAGCAGTACCAATACAGTTGTCAATGCTTTAGAAAATACACCAAGGAAGCGGCCTGTGTAGAATTGAAACAGTGTGTTTTTGGCACTCCTATTTTTCATCCCAGCTATACCCCCCTCCCCGCCCCACAATCTCTGGGGCTTAAAACTATCTTACGGTATATATTCACTGTTCCTGTTCCGATGACAGACCTACAACCTGTTTCTCTTTCCATAGGTGCTATCTGATCCATTGAGTGTTTATATAATGTTTTGGTTTTATTTCAGGTTTCCAGCAACTGCGTTTTTTTTTCAAGTAAGCTGTCAGTTTCTCCACTACTTAGACCTGACCAGGAATGAATTCTAGGCATTTCTTTTCAATCTGACCTTAATACATAATTAGTCCATTGATTAAAATCTTTAATTGTATGTTGCATTTTTAAAACTTGTATTTTCTATTCATCCTTTCTTTCATTTTTTGCTTTCTATAATTGAGTCAGAATTATACATGGATATGCAGGTTGGAGGAGCAACACCGTATATTCTGTCTGGGCAGCCTCCATCCTGATGGCATGAACAACGAATTCTCGAACTTCTGGTGATGTGCAGTGCCCCCTCCCCTCCCCCCATTTCTTCACCATTTCCCATTCCTTTTCCCTCTCTCAGCTCATCTCCTTACCTGTCCATCACTTACCTGGTTCTCTTCCTCCTTTCTTCCATGGCTTCTGTCCTCTCCTATCTTCTTTAGCCCTGCATCTCTTTCACCAATGAACTTCCCAGCTCTTCACCTGTTCCCACCCCTCTTTCTCCCCCCCACCCCAGTTTCACCTGTCCCTACCTCCACCTTCTGTCTCTGGTTCCTCATCTTATTTTTTCAGTCCTACTGATGGGACTCAGCCCAAAACATGGACAATACCCCTTTCCATGGGTGCTGCCTGGCCTGCTGAGTTACTCCAGCATTTTATGTGTGTTACATGGATATGCTCCTGTTTAGAGCTTTGGATCTTTCTGTGATTATTGACTGACTTGACTCAGGTGGTGTAGTCTTACTTACATGAGCCATGAGTAATGAGTGGATGTACAGTTATAAACCTTTGAGACTGCATTGCGCTGTGGAATTAGATTAAGGGTAAAGCATAAGTGTAACTTCTTGGTGTTAGTCTTCCCTTTCATTTCCATAAACTGAGCCTGGAGCGGAGAACCGATTCTTTGTAGAAATGAAATACCAGAGTCAGACTGGTCTTTCATGAGTTTTTGACCCTCTGGTCCTTTGGGTTATGCCCCTGTTCAAGGGATTTCTAGATGACAGATATTCAACCCCTGCAGGTTTTCCCAAGGTAAGGAGGGAACTTCAACAAAAAAAACCTGGTGAAATCGGAAATATCAATTAAATTAATTTTTTTTTGTCTTTTTTAATGGATGGATGCTTCCTTTGTTCCTAGGATACAGAGCAGTAATTCCAAAAGAAAATCAAACATCAAGCAATAAAATGCTACTGTTAAACTGCAACAGTAAAAGGCAAACATGGAGAAATTATTGATTAAAATCTTCCAAAAATTATTGCCTCTTTTCTTTCGATATTGTTTTAAAAATGGCATGATGAAATTTTTGACTAAAAATTCCTATGTAGAATGAGATTGTGCTGCAATTCCAGATTGTAGTAGTTTGCTGTAAGATTTAGTTGTTTCCCTTTAATGGTTTGAAGCATTTATTCTAGGCAGTATCTGTGTGACAAAATGTTAGCTGAAGTAATCTATGTCCAAGAGTAAATAGAAACTTTCCTGAGAGCTTCAAACCATTTTTAGCTCTTAGGTGGTTAACTATTCAAACTTTTTTTATGCTCTCTATGGTACCAAATAAGGGAAATGTTACATTATTTATGATATCATTGGATGCTGAAGTGTTTTTAAAAATGTAAAGCAGACAGTTTCAAATGTAAATAATTGGTTAAAGCCACTTTGGATTTCATTCTGGCATCTGTGAACTTGATAGTGTCAAATCAATGGGGCATAAAAATAAAGCAGTCAAGTATTTTCTCTGTTCACCAGATGTAAACATGATAGCATAGGCTTGCAATGTACAGTAAGTACTTGTGTTGTCTGTCTGCAGATTTCAACTGTTAAAAATGGAATTTGGACTTAAAGCAAATGTAAAGTCATTACATTAAAACAGTAAGGAGAGAACACTCGTTTCAGAAACGTAGATTCTAATTGTCAAGAATGAATTGTTGCAAATTCCCAGATCTAGCTAGGTTTTCTTTTCTGATCGGCAGCATGATCTGCGTGAGTGGCTGGAGTATAATGAGGAAGGAAGAAAAGGTTGGCAGTGCACTTTTCATGATGTGTAACATCTTAAACCTCAGAACAGTAATGAGTTACTTTGAAAAAAATAATAGCATGATCCAAACTTCCAATAAGTATTCATTTTATGTTCAAATAGTTTTAAAGCATAAGATTAGACCCTTCTAAATAATGTAATTTTAATCATGTCAGTTTTTGGGAATAGAGTTTCAATCTTGCATGTTTAAATTGGTCAGGCATACACTAAGGAAGCATTACTGCAGAGTTGGAGTATCAAAACTGCAGTATGTATTTATAAATTCAGACTTTAATGAATAATTGTGACCGTACTGTTTTTACAACATTATGCTTGTTCGACACGCCACTGAGTTTTATAAGTTTGAATTCCCTTTAGCTCAGATTCTGTTTGGTACTGGAATACTAAAATATATCAGTTTGGTTGGCATAGTGTCTGGAAAAATGGAATTATTTATTTTTCCTGTATTTCAGTAGGTTTTTCAAACACAGCTGTGTGATCAAAAGGTGTATTAATAATAATAATACAAGATAATTAACTGCATTTGTTAACAGGTCAGGAGCATTTGATTGTCAGGATTTGTTAAAAGAGTACGCAATAGCAGAAGTTGCACGCCATTCTGATATAGAAATATATTTTTTGTTCTTTATTATCACATGGTCTGAATCTTGTAACTGCTAATTCAACAGCACTATGAATGTACTTTCACCAGAAAGATTGCAGCAGTTCAAGAAAGTGGCTGAACAACAGATTCTCAAGGGCAATTAGAAATGGGCAATAAATAGTAGTCTTGCTAGCAACATCTAAATCCTGAAAATAAAATAATTAAAAAAAAGAAGGCAATACAATTTAGCTAGTCTATTGTTTGTTCACACTCCTCTCTTGATTGTCAGTCAAGAACAGTCTTGATTCTAAGAAAAGGTGTGCTGGTATTGGAGATGGACCAGAGGAGGTTCACAATAATGATTCCAGTAATGAAAGGGTTAATTTACGAGGAGCATTTTATGGCTCTGGGCCTGTATTCGTTAGAGTTCAAAAGAATGATGGCGGTATCTCAATGAAACCTATCGAATATTGAAAGGCCTCGATAGAGTGGATGTGGAGAGGATGATTTCTATACTGCGGGAGTCTAGGACCAGAGGGTACAGCCTCAGAATAGAGAGATGTTCATTTAGCACGGAGATGAAGATTAATTTCTTCAGCCAGAGGTAGTGAATCTTGATTGGTCAGGCATGAAGGGATATTGAGGGAAAAGGCAGGAGATTGGGGCTGAGAGGAAAAATAGATCAGCCATGATGAAGCGGCAGAGCAGACTTGAGGGCCGAATGGCCTAATTCTGCTTCTGTGTTTTATGGTCTTATGGAATCTGTAGAATTCATTGCTAAAGACAGATGTGGAGGCCAAGTCATTGGGTTAAAAGCAGAGGTTGATATGTTTTTGATTAGTAAGGGTATCAAAGGTTACAGGGAGAGGGCAGGAGAATGAGGTTGAGAGGGATAATAAATCAGACATGGTGGAATGGCCTAATTCTGATGCTGTGTAATATGGTCTTATGGACTTGGTATTAGATTCGGCTTTCCTTCATCTGTAGCAAATGCCTGACATGAAAATAATGGAAATAAGTGGCAAACAAAAAAAAGCAAAATTTTAATTGATGTTATTCAAGAAATCTTCTTGAAATGCCTGTTTCTGAGGAAATTTTGTTCTGTTACTTGCTTTATAATTATTGCTAGCCACAGGCTAATACAGAAAATTAATTTTTTTTTAGTTATAAATCCATTTCTTCTCTTTGTGTATAGACCGCTTTATTTCAGTGGCAAGGTATTCCAGTGAATTAAGTGGGTAAGATGCAGCAGCAGTATTTTTGGTGTGTTTTTATTTGTCCTCTTCATTTAATGTTACTGATCCATGTCTGTATAGAACTATTCCAATGAATATTCACCCCAACTTGTTAATTACTCAAGCACAGCCTGAACTTTAAATTGAAGAGGACTTTAGAATACTTAATGTCATAAATCAATTAATTGAAAATATAAGATTATCACATTTTAGGTGCATATAATGCTGAAGTTAAAATAATTAGAGGTTCCAATCTTGTTCTCCACATTGGTGAGTTTAGAACGGTCTCAAAATAAAGAAGTTCAAACATTTGGGCCTGAGTTGAGAAATTTCTTCATACAGAATACAGAAATGTACAGTGTATACTGTATACAGGCTGTTCAGCCCACTAGGTCTGTGCTGACCATGATGATAAATTAAACTAATCACAGCTGAAATTTAGAAATTGAAATCTCTTTGGGTAGTGACTCTGTCTGGCTCCAGTTAGGCAGTCAAAACTTTGTCTGCAGGCTGTCACTCTTGATCCAGCTCCTGGTCGTCACTCATTGTCAAACTTTGGGTTGTCAGTCAGAGGGTAAACTCCAGGCAGACGTACTGTGCTTTGATCCAGGAGGTCACTCTCAGTGGCCACTCTCTCCAGCTCTGGGTGGCCACTCTGTATTCCAGTTCTGGGTGGTTGCAGTGGACTGCTCTTAATCTGGCTTCGAAAGTCACTCAGCAATCTGGCTCCAGGCAGTCAGTCAGTCTTCTAATCCGACTGCATGGTGACTGTATTGGAATCAGGATCACTCGGTGGACAGTCCAGTTATTCAGCCCTAGTCCAGCTCCAGGTGCTGCAGTCCAGGTATCAATTCTGTCTGGCTTAGACTGTCATCCACATAACATTATATGTTCTTTTATTTTTCTCCTTCAAAGACTTATGTATAGCCAGTCATTAAATATATGCTCTGTAGAGATCTGCTATATTTTTGACAACTAAAGGAAAAGGGAGGATGCAGTTGAAATGAATTGCTAAGAGCTTGCTGAATGTCTTAAGGATCTGAGTGATCTATTTCAAGTAATGCTGCTTATGGTCTTGTATTCACTCTCTATCAGACTGAAGGGAGGTTGTCAAGGAACATGAGCAGTGACTTTTTTTTGTTCCCTTTGTCAGTCTTGAAGCAATACTGACAACTTAAGTGAAATTGATAAGAGACCCATGTAGATCTATGTTACTGATAAAACTATCAATAAAGTCATGTAAAGCAAGATTTCACTTAGTAACTTCTTTGAATTTTTTGGAGCATTGCAGGGAATAAATAATTTTTGAAGGGTGGGTGCATGTATAAATATAGCAGTCAATTTGTGTGCAGCAAGATCCCCTCAAATGGTAAGGGTGAACTGTTAATCAGAAACGAGAAAAACTGCAGATGCTGGAAATCCAAGCAGCACACACACAATGCTGGAGGAACTCAGCAGGATGGCAGCATCTATGGAAAAGAGTATTGTTGGTGTTTCAGGCTGAAACCCTTTGGCAGGACTGGAGGGAAAAAAGCTGATAAGTGCATTTAGAAGGTGGAGGGGGGGGGAAGAGAAGCACAAGGTGATAGGTGAAACACGAAGGGGCAGGGATGAAGTAAAGAGCTGGGTTGTTGATAGGTAAAAGAGACAGAAGGCCATTGAAGAAAGAAAAGGGGGGAGGAGCACCAGAGGGAGTCAATGGGCGGGCAAGGAAATGAGGTGAGAGAGGGAATAGGGGATGGGAAATGGTGAAGGAGAGGGATGAGGTGGGGGCATTACTGGAAGTTCAAGAAATCTATGTTCATGCCATCAGTTTTGGGGCTACTTGAACAGAAGGTAAGGTGTTATTCCTCCAACCTAAATGTTGTTCCTCATGACAGTGGTGGAGGAGGCCATGGATAGACATATTGGAGTGGGAAGTGGAATTAAAATGGGTACAGGAAGCCACACTGGAAGTACTGGACACAGTATATGACCCCAGCAGACTCACAGGTGAAGTGCCAGTTTACCTAGAACGACAGTTTAGGGTATGATAGTGAGGGTTAGGTGTAGCACTTGTTCCACTTGCAAGGATAAATGCCAGGAGGGAGATCACTGGGGAGAAACAAATGAACAGTGGAGTTGTGTAGGGAGCAATTCCACCATCAAGTACATCACCCCCACCAACTTTCTGCTTTACGCAGGGATCACTCCAATGTGACTACCTTGTCCATTCATTAGGTTAAATCGGGGGTTGCTGGGCAGCACAACTCAAAGGGCAAAGTATCTCAATAAACAAACAAATAAATTAACAAATAAACAAACAAAAGAAATCAAATTACTATAATCTGCCTTCAAATTGGAGAAATGTACATTTACCCACATTCTGATTTTTCCTTGTTTCTCAAGGATACAGAACAGAATTGTACTTGAGGGTGGGGGTGGAAGGGGTAGTGGGAAAAGTTACAAAGGAAGTCATTACATTTACCTACAACATTATGCTAGAATATTTCTGTTCAGAATGATGAATATACAGGCAAATTTACATAGATGGCTTGACTTCACTCCAGATCTTTAACTTCTAAGATGGCTATAAAATTTATTTGGAGAAGCATAGCATAGTCTGATTAGGGGTACTTAGCATGGCTTTGTGAGAGGCACATTGCACCACACAAGCCTGTAACAAAACAAACTGATGAAGGTAAGGTGGTGGACTAGGTGTATAGGGAGTTTAGTAAGACATTTTCCCTGTCGTAGACTCATTCAGGACGTCAAGAGCCATTTGGAATTGTCTTGCCCATAGAAGGCAGAGGTTGGTAGTAGATGGAGTGTATTCTGACGAAGTTGGTGACTGGTGGTTGGTGTAGGGATCTGTTCTAGGTCTGCTGTTCTTTGTGTTTTTATAAATAGACAAGGAAGTGAAAGGGTGGGTTAGTAAATTGTCATAGGTTACATTGAGACATTAATAGGATGCAAAGCTTGACTGAGAAGTGGCAGATCGAGTTCAATCCAGTAAAGTGTGAAGTTATGCACTTTGGAAAGTCAAACTTGGAAGACAGAAAACAGGGTTAATGTCAGGATTCTTAGCAGCGTGGAAGAACAAAGAGATGTTGGGTTCCACGTTCATATGGGTTAAGAGAGTGTAAGGTGTGTTGGCCTTCATTAGTCAGAGGACTGAGTTCAAGAGCCGCAAGGTGATGCTGCTGCTTTGTTGAGACCATGCTTGGAACATTGTCTTCAGCTCTGGTTGCCTCATGCAAGAAGGATATGGAAGCTTTAGAGAGGGTGCTGCCTGGATTAGAGAGCACAACTATGAGGAAATGTTGAACAAGCTAGGGCTTTTCTCCCTTGGGAGTGAAGAAGGACGAGAGGTGACTTGATAGAGGTGTATTAGATAGTGAGAGGCATAGGCAAAGTATATGGCCAGCACCTTATACAGCATAGTGATTGGAGAAAAGTACAGGGGAGATGTCAGAAGTAGTTTTTTTCACAGATAGAGTGGTAGGTATTTGAATCATCCTGCATGTCACTCTTTTGCTGATAAAGAAAGGTAATCGGGAGGGGTCAGTTGAGAAAGATGCTTGCAGCAACTTTCTTTGTGCCAGATAGCAGGAACTTTATGTATTATTGTTACAGACTTCTTTTATGAAGATGGACATGATTATATTATCATTAGTTTCCTCTGGCATGCTCTAATCTTCCCAGAAGACCAGAATCTACACATTCTCCTTCATCTCCTAATTAAGAGCAGATTATGTGTAAATTAGCTTCATTCAAAATGGGTAGGCTAAATTCATCTGTGAATGCTATTTGTGAAATTGCCAGGGAGAAGATATAAATAAGGAAATGAGAAAAACAAGCCTGGCATTAACATGCTATACAACGACTTTAACATGCACTCAAGGAAGCCTGGGACACCTGCCTTCTCCATTAGACAAGTTAGTTTTTTTTAAAAAAAGATTCAAAACATGAACTTGGCTCAGACAATTTCAAACAAGGCTAAAGTTTAATTCATTAAAATTTGACAGATGAATTAAACAGGTTTCAACAGGCCATGTTGCAAGCAATGATGATCATTTATGAATCCATAAAATGTTATTCCAAAACGTAATAGATTCTGCTTAATTTTTTTCAAGTTATTTTTACAATGTTTATTTATATAATGCATGTTGACACTGCTGCATGGAACTGATGTTAAATAGTGAGTGAGATTGATGGAGCAAGGGAGAGGCGTTAACACACAGTTGATTACATTTCTCCACAGCCCCTTGTACTGCCTGGCTCAGAAACTCCTCCAATCAATTCATCCTGTGAAAGCACTAGCATTCATTTCAACTGAAACAACAGGAAGCAGAAACATGAAAGTCTTTGTAATAATTCAGTTCACTTAAAGGGGTCTAATAGTGATATTCTCTGATCGATTATTTTCTAAAATGAGAACCAACATTCATTCTTTGCTTCAGCTATCTCAGCTACTGGACTATGAAGCATGATAGCCCATTAATTTAACTTCAAGCCAATACAGACAAACTGATTAATGACGAAACCACAAATAAATAAGGAACTGTAAATCTCATGTAACAACCATGCCACATACCTTTTAATGTGATATTACCAGCTGAGATCTAGTAATTGATCAAAATCCACAGTCAGGAGTTGCTATACATCTTACAAAATTTCAGGACTCAACAATCCAGTAAATAGTGAAATGAAGGGTTTTAATCCATCACTTAGAATTTTCTCTAATAATGTGGAATTATGCCAGCCTTCTGTAAGAATCAATCGATAGCTGATTTTATAATATAAACCAATAATGATCTTGATCAATACCAGTCAATACAAACTTGTAATACATAGTTATAGTTGTTTATCCTCTATTATTGCAGTATACAAAGTGCAGTCAAAGTCATAAATCTATAAACAGTTTTCTTTGATCTTGTGATGTCTTTGAAATTATGGAGACTTGTGTTGCACTCTGCTCACCCCCTGCTGTATTATCCAGGCGTAGGAAATTATACAAAGCCCATATTTGTCAAAGTTAGTATCACAACTGAGTAAAAGTAGTAAAATAAAAAAATGCTACAATGAAAAGCACCAACAAACTCCTTATAGATTGAATCAGTCTACCAGCCAGTACGTCTTTCGACTGTGGGAAGAAACCAGAGCGCCAGGAGAAAACCCATGTGGTCATGGGAAGAACGTAAAAACTCCTTACAGACTGTGGTGGGAATTGAACCCCGTCGCAGGTGTTGTAAAGCATGTGCTAACCACTGTTACTGTGCTACCCCACTATAACATTCAACAGGTTTCAAAAGATACATTTAATGTCAGAGGAATATATACAATATACATCCTGAAATACTTTGCAAACATCCACAAAAAGAGAGTGCCCTAAAGAATGAATGACAGTTAAACGTTAGAACCCCAAAGCCCCCCCCCCCCCCCACCGGCAAAAATGCATCAGCTCCCTCCACCGAGCACTCAAGTATGCAGCAAAGCCTCACAGACTTGCAGTACCCCAAAGACTACTCGTTCACAGGCTCACTCTCTCCCTAATAAGGGAAAAAGATGTGTCCCCGTTTCACAGCGAGAGGGGAGACATAACAAACAACTTGCTGATTCATGATGTTAAAAGTTTGTTGTGTCGCTTTTTCTGAGCTCTACCGAGAGAGGCGGCCTTAGAAAGGCTCAGGTTTCTGGACACACAGCCCACGGCAGCTAACCCGTTGCTCTAGATGTTAAGTGTCTTCCCATGACGCGACAGTTGGGGCACCGGCCGAGAATCAGCCTGTCCCCAGAGCCATGTCAATCCAGCACCTTGAAGGTACTCTAGTCTTCTAGGCCACATCCTTGGGCTATCAAAACGCGGCTGGCCGTGAACCGAAGTCAGAGTGTAACTCCAGGTCACGGTCTTCGAAAGAACCTTGTTAAAGTCCCAGCTTTTTTTTTACCCCCCCCCCCCCCCCTATTGATACTGGCTGTGAAAATTGCATGTTAAATTATTAAAAAATGATTGGAAAAAATATTGCAGTTTCACCCACCTGCAGTTAGTGTATTAGGTGGGAATTCTGAGATATCCTTGTGTGCTATACATATGGGATATTTGCTTATATTGCCTCTTTCCAACCTCTACTAATTAAACTTGCGAACACTTGAATTCTTAAGTCATTTACTGAGGAGCAATAACTGAGGTGGTTTCCCTTTGCCCTCATCTTAACCTTTCTCTTTGGGATACCTTCTCCTGAGGGAGGAAAGGTGGAATCAAAGCAGTAATGGGAAGGAAAGTTGAATATGCTAAATAGGTTTGAGCTTCGACTGTCTCTTGCCAGCAATCACTTGGAATCTAGGTGCTTGATTCTTTTAGGTAGAAGATAGTGACGGGAAGCATGGACAGGATAAAGTTGTCCATTTAGATCTGATTTCAGGAAAAACTTCATTTAAGATTGTGAATCTTTGGAATTTTGTTATTCAAAGGGCTGTGGTTGCTTGGTTATTGAAAATATTCAAGACAGTATTCAATACATTGTTGGAATGCAGGAATATCAGGTGATATGGGGATAGGATAGCAAGGTGGAGTAGGCATCGTCATGATTTCCTCAAAGGACAAAGCAAACGCAACCATCCCAATTTCTTTCGTTCTGTATCTTACATTGATGCAGCAGTACCTTTCATGCATTCAGGCCACCCTAAAACACAGCTAGTGAAGTACTTTCAAAGGGTAATCATTGTTGCAATGTTGGAAACATCACAGTCAATCCACACTTAGCTAACACCCAGAAAAACTAATGCGATGACCACCAGCAAATCTTAGTTTCGTTAGTTCAGAGATGTTAATGTTCACCAAAACACTGAGAATAATGTCTCAACTTTTTTTTTAAAATCTTGTATTGGGATCTTTTGCATCTTCCTGAGACTAATTAGGCCAACATACAACACATAACAGTTTCCATTAGATTAGTTTATCGTCACGTACACCAAGGTGCAATGAAATTCCATGCTCGTGTGCAATTCAGCAAAGATTATACACGGTATAATCAATAATATAAGAATGCGTGCAGTGGTAAGTGCAAAACAGCAGAATGGAGCAAAAATAGAAGTCTGAACAAGTTGGAAAAACAGTATAAAAGTGATAGTAACAGTAACTTGGAGAGGATGAATTAAGGTCTCAAAAATGAGGCAGCAGTGCTGGGAACGGAATCTGAAAAAGGTGATTGGTACAGAAATCTGAAAGAAGTAGGGAAATTGCCTTTCTTGAATCTGGTCATCAGGACTTTCAAGCTCGTGTACTAGTTTCCACAAGGAAGAAAAGAGAAAAGGGGGTGGTCAGGATGGCAGGCATATTAATGATGCGGTTAGCCTTTTGACAGATAGACAGACAGACATTATTGATCCCGAGGGAAATTGGGTTTCGTTACAGCCGCATCAACCAAGAATAGTGAAGAAATATAGCAATACAAAACCATAAATAATTACATAGTAATAAGTTAATCGTGCCGTGGAAATTAGCCTGTTGGCGCAGGGTGTCTGACACTCCGAGGGAGGAGTTGTAAAGTTTGATGGCCACAGGTAGGAATGACTTCCTATGACGCTCAGTGTTACATCTCAGTGGAATGAGTCTCTGGCTGAATGTACTCCTGTGCCTAACCAGTACATTATGGAGCACATTATTTGTAAAGCAGCATTCTGTGAAGATGGTCTGGATAGAAGGAACTTGTGATCAACTGGGCAGTGTTTATCACTGTTCAGAGGTTTCTTTAGTCCAGAGAAGCACGGTTGTGAAGACAGGAGGTGATGCAACCCATCAAGATGTTATCTATAGCGCATTTGTAGAAGTCCAAAGAGATCCTGCTGGACGAGTCAAATCTTCTCTGATGCCTCATAAAATACATACACTGATGTGCTTTCTTGATCATTATATCAGTGTGGAGGACCAGATGTGGTTGCTGGTGATATGAATGCCAAGGAATTTGTAGCTGTCCACCAGCTCTATTGATGAAGAGAGAGTTGTGTTCACCCCTACTTCTCCCCTCCTGCTTCCATAGGCCAACAACCACCTCAATTGTTTTGCTGATGTTGTTGTTCTCGTGCCATTGCACAAGGTTCGAAATCTCTCTCGTGTACTTCATCCTTTGCTGTTGGTCTGGCTGCTAGAAGTGGCGTCCATCTATTTGAGTGCTTACGAATGCAGCTCGATTTAAATATAAAACATTCCCAGCAAAAAAAATGCTGAAACCTAGATATTGAATAAATCAAACCGAGAAGCCTCCATCCTTTCCTTTCAATAGAACGTTTTAAATAAATTGTGGTTACTAACCTGTTAGATTAAGAGGTAATAACCTATTTTTTTAATACAGGAATTTGCATGCCTGGTTCATCGTTTAAAATTGTTAACTTCAATTTGAAAAGTTGAAAGACGAACTTTTCCTACTTGAGGAAGGTACTTAGAGGGAAAGAAAATGGACAATGTAATACTTCTGCAGAAAATGAAATGAAAACTTTAGCTCCCAGATTTTTACAGTAGACTGAAGTAAACACATTGAATTAATTAAAATATTAATATTAATTGAAATAAGTATTTTAATACAATTACCTTATAGTTGTCTTTTTGGCATCTTCTCTAAAGTTGGATGTACTAAAAATGTCCATGTAAAGCTGAGGAGCCAGATATAAAGTGCATCTGGTCCTTCAGTTCAGTTCATTATGGAATTCCCCTGGGTGCAGTGGTGAACCAGGAGTTCAGATCAGGCTGACAAACAGCCTGGAGCTTGCCAGCATTTTGCTACAGAACTGCCAACTACTGCTCAATCTCTTCCCCTGAGAGGATATCTTAGATTTTTATACAATTATCTAATAGTATGCCACTTAGTTAGCCTATTCAAAAAAAGTTTTCAATTGTTCAGTTTTCGGCCATCAATAAGATAGTTTTAACATGTGGAAGACTTCAAAGGTAACAAAGTAATTGCATTAAGAATATAAAGCTATAAATATCACTTGTACACAGTGGACTTCTGTAGTATTTGGCAGTTGTGTCCTGTCTCTGTGGTTGTAGTTTTTTGGAGTTGTTTTGGAGTACATGCTTCTTCCTGTCTATAGTAAATGTGACTGCTTCTGCCAATTTCTTGATGATGGAATTATAGCTGAGGAGGAAATCTTTTAAGAGCCTGTTACCCTTTTTCCTTTAGTAACACGCAAAAGTTTTGCGAGCAGAATCACAGGTATTTTCACAGTTCTTCCAGACTTTCAGCTAAAGAGCAGACTGAATTGTACTTGCCATCCTTTGATTGTCATTCTTCTGCATGGATAAATATATTCATTTAGTTAAAGTTTTGTTGAATATGCCTACACTATACTGTAAAGGAAAAGAAGGGACATATTGGTAAAGCAAAAGGAGGCACATATCAAGCATATGCAGTTGGGATCAAAGGGGCTTGAGGAGTATAAGAAAGCAAGAGAACACTTGAGAGAGAAATCCGGAGGGCTTAAAAGAGATCATGAAATTGCTCCTGCAGACAAGATGAAAGAGAAACCTAAGAACTTGTATAGCTATATTAAGACCAAAAAGACAGCAAGCGACAAAATTGGTTCTTTTGAAGATCAATATGCTCATCTATACATGAAACTGAAAGAGATGGGGGAGACCTTAAATACATCAGGATTAACTGGGAAGACAGACACATTCTGTAGATCTATGGAAAGAGTCGTAAAGTCGTGGACCATATCTGGATTACAGAAGAGGAAGTGCTTGCTGCCTTGAGATGAATTAAGGTGAATAAATCACCAGTGCCTCTAGGACCATCTGGGAGGCTAGTGCAGAAATTTCAGGGATCCTGGAAGAGATTTTCAAAATGTCTTTGGCCAGCGATGAAGTGCCAAAGAACTGGAGGATAATTAATGTGGTTCTGTTATTTAAGACAGGCTCTAAGAATAAGTTGGGAAATTATAGTATGGCAAGCCTGACAAATAAATTGTGGGTAAATTACTTGAAGGTTTTGTAAGAGACAGGATGTATCGATTCTTTGATAGACAAGGTTTAATTAGGGATAGTCAACATGGTTTTGAGCATGGCAGGTCATATCCAACCAATCTTAGAGTTTTTTGAGGAGGTTACCAAGAAGATTGAAGGGAAGGAGGTGGATGTTGTCTACATGGATTTTAGCAAGGCCTTTGAAAACGTCCACATGGAAGGCTGGTCCAGAAGGTTAAGTCGCTTGGTGTTCAGGATGAAATAGTCAATTGGATTAGTGTTGGCTTAGCGGGAGAAGCCAGAGAGTAGTAGTAGATTGTAATCTTTCTATTTGGAGGCCTGTGACTAGTGATATGCTTCAGGTATCAGTATTGTGTCCACTGTTCTTTATCATCGATACCCATGATTTAGACAATAATTTGGTAAATTAGATCGGTAAATTTGCTGGTGACACCGAGGGTGGAGTGTAGCAGACAGTGGGGAAGACTGTCAAAGTTTGCAAAGTGATCTGGACCAGATGGAAAAATGGGCTGCAACTTGGCAGATGAAATTTAATGCAGACAAGTATGAGGTGTTGGAGATTAGTAGAACAAGCCAGGGTAATGGTAGAGCGCTGAGGTGTGCTGTTAAATGGAATGGTATCATAGACGAGATGGACCGAAAGTCTTCTTTCTGTGCTGTGGTGGAGTATGATACTATGACTATTCCTTGGTAGTTTGCATTTCTCTGGATTGCACGATTATAAAACTTGTAAGTGAAGGATTGAGTTATAACACAATTTGTAGCAGATCAGACAGCATCGGTGGAGGGAGACATAACGGGGAGTTTCCGGAAGCTCAAACTTGCTGACTGCTCTGCTGTGTTTCACAATAGTAAGACCAAATAAACAATAGATAGCAGTTTAATTAAGTGTATAGAAATTTTTAAAGAAGAATTGTTGAAGACCATCCTAATCTAAATTAATTTTGCAAGACATTTTAAAGTACAAAAAAGCTCAAGATGAGCTCCTAATAGGAAAACCATTAATTTGGGGCTGGCATTATTAATAGTGTTATTTACTGAAGAGTCTAATAACTTTTTCTAAGTGAAACTATACACTTAAGAGTTTTCAATTTTGTAGCGTGTTTCAAATTTAAAAATATCCCATGGTGCTTAAACCATAAGGAAAACATGTACGCTGCGTTAAACTAGGGGCAGCATGGTCACTTAGTGGTCAGTGCAGAGCTTTGCAGTGCCAGCTGTAAGACTGGTGTTTGATTCTTAATGTGGACTGTAAGAAGTTTGTATGATCTCCCCGTGACTTTCCTCCAGCCACTTCAGTTTCCTGTCACAATTGAACAGTGTATGGTTAGGCATGCTGACGCCAGTGGTATGACACTTGTGGGCTGCCCAGCACAGTGCTTGTTGATATGATTTGATTCAAGTAATGCAACAACAGTGTATGTTTTGATGTACATGTGACAAATAAAGCTAATATTTAATCTTTTATTATGAATCATGCTGGAAGAGGTGAATTTTATTGGTTGACAGTGGTAACTCACATACAGAACTGGAGGCCAAATATTCCTTAGGTTTATGGATCCCATCAAAAGTGGTGTCTTGATAGGAAAGATTTCTATTTAAAGGCAGTGCATGATAATCTGATGTAACTTATGAATACTGAACCTTGTAAAAAAAATACTTCCTTTTTCTTTCCTTTCACCCTGCACTAGTTTGTTTATTAATTGATAGTGGCTGATTTTGATTTGTATGCCTAAGATTTCTGAGCTTGGATTCTGCGGATTTCAACTGTTTTTTGATTCTGTTGGTATGCCATAACCCGAATTCATTAAATGAACAGATTGGACTTGTGCATAGTGAGAAAAGCAATCAGGAGAGTAACAGTGCTTAATTTTATGATTTCATAAATAAAAATAACAACTCGACAAGTTATTACTATTGGGAAATATTATTTAGATTGGAAATAAATTGTGGAAGCGATTTGAGTTTTCTCCTGAAGTATATAATCCAATTGATTCATTGCTACTGCTAAACTTCATTAAGTAGACAGTGCTGAGCTCCATGGTCACATTTCAATGTTTTAACTAAATGTAATGTTTTCATGTGCACGTGGTCGGTAGCATATGTGGATTCTTTTTGAGACAATTGCCTTTTTTTTACCACGTAGGTTACCAGAAATGTATTTGAAATGCATCTCCTCAAATGTGCCTTGCAACCCCTATGGTTCTTTTGTCCTCACTGAAGCGTTCTGCACTAACTAGTTATCAGAAGATCAGTATTGATTTCCTTGATGTAAAATAGTCGCACAGAAGTTATGAGCGGAGAAGTGTGTTGGTAGATTAAACATAATCGTTGTACTCTGATAAAACTTGAAACTGGAATATTATCTGGACGTATGAATTAGGGGTAGGAAGTTGTGGGCTTGCTATATTGCAGCTGGAAGCAAGGGACTACTTGCAGGCTGTCCCCAGCAATCCAGACTACTTTGATTGTTGATGCAAAACAGCGCATCTCACTATATGTTTCAATTATTCATGTGATACATAAAGCTTAATCTTAAAAGATGAGGGAAGCAAGATTGAATGTGTCTCTAGAAAACCGTAAATACACAATTGCTGTTATACCATGTGTATATGCAAAATGGGTGAGGGGAAGAAGTAATGGAGAAAAGTACATCAATTAAAATATGAAAGGTCCCATGTAGGAAGTTTAAAACTACAGTTTACTAATTTATAACAAAGTATTGACAGTAGGGAGATGGAGTTTATTGCTTAGGGAGTCTGCAATGAATAATTACTGTTTTCACGTCTCTGAAGAAACTCGTCTTATGAAATGTTATTCCTTCAAGGCTTGTTCACCCAAAGTGCAATTAAAAGTAATTCTGCAGTCACTTTATCATCTGGGAATGTAGACACCAGTCATATCAAATTACTTCACACAGTCTTCATGAAGTGTAGTGCAAGCAATACTTGGTGATTCATTACAGCGGTTCCTTGTTGAAACCTGAAAGACCAGAAGTAATTTTCTTAACATAATTACAGCTTAATTAAAATGACATGTCTCAGATGGGTTTCTTGTAATGGATGTCATTCTGTTGGAAAATGAGTTCTGTCTTTTATGCAGATTTAAAATTTAGTCAGATATGAAAGACTGAACTAAAAATAAAAAGTCCTCTCAAGATCACTATGTAATTTCTATTGCATAGTCTGGAAAAATACGAATTGTGTATTAAGTTGATCTTTGTGCTTAATTCTATTATATAGCTTTCCCACACACATTAAGTATTAGCATACTGGATATCTTTTTATTGAACCATTCATCAGTTGGAACTGGGTATTGGCTCAGCAACAACTATCCATCTGATATTAGCTCCTGCATACTGTATATCCTTATCCCTCTATTGGGAGGAATGTTCTCTGCAATTTTTCTGATCTTTCCTTTCTGACTCATTATAATTCAGATCAGGAGTATCATGAAGTGCAGGCCAAACCCATCACTTACTGGGTAAAATTAGAAAACTTGTTCTACAATTCTTTTATTTCCTAATGGCAGCCAAAATTCAAGGTGAATTGCACTTCCAAGGCAGAGGAGTGAGATTAGGACAAATAATTTTGTCAAATTCTTTTTAGTTATTTGAGGTCATTCTACAGAGGCAAGGTAACTGATCCATTCCCATTGATTTTCCAACATTATAACTTTGGATGTGTTTTGATGTTTGTGTATCTGCACATGTTGTGAGATGCACCAACTGATGTTATTAATGGCTTACCTTGAAATTATCTTCTTAGTCCAGAAACTTTTACAATATCATGTCGATTAACACCTTTTCATTAATAAGGATAGCTGCAAATTAGATATTATTCTGCTAAGTTAGAAAAGCAGTTGCATTTCATGGCAAAGTTGCTGGATGTACTTCAGAATGTTACCATATAATTACATTACCATGTTTTAAATTTTCTGTGAACCCTTAAGAAATATTAATTTGTGGGGAATTTTTAACCAATTTCTTTTTGTAGTTTTGCTATGATTTTATTCCTACATAGATGAGCGTTATATCTAATGCATTCTGCTCCTCATGTAAGCAATGAGAATGGTGATAATTTATCTTTCACTAATTGGGTAAAATGAGTGATACCAGATTGGCTGCTTTGTTATGCTTTGCTCCATTTCCTCTTCATTGACTTCCTGTATCGCCTGTTTTTAATTTTTGCAAAGAATTAAAATCATCTTCAGTGAGTCTAACGACAAATGCTATTTAATTTCCAATGTTAGCTTTGGCTCATTATTGCTTTTTTTCTAAAGCAAAATGGGGCAACAATTGAAGTCAGATTTTTCTGACCAATATTGCAACTGTCCTTTTCCTTCCCATTCCTTCCTTTTTCTTGCTTTGCAGAGCCTTCATCAAACTACCAAATCTCTCAGCCTGAAGTGTACACAGCGCATCCAGGAGATTTGCTTCAAATGCAATGTCCTTTGAAAGAGGATGTACAGAACATCATTTGGACTAAAGTTGGGCAACAAATAGGGCACAACAATAAGACTTATATTATCAGAGAGTACTTACAAATTAGTGATGCCACACATGAGGATTCGGGCCTTTATGCTTGTACCACAAATAGACCAGTAGGCAGTGGTACTGTATACTTCATTGTAAACATTACAGGTGAGTAATATTTCAACCAGACATTCTACAAAGTTCAACCTTTATCTTGGTTGTCTCTCCAGGCATAATTTTGAGTCAGAAGTTGAAGATGGCAGGTGGAGCAGAAGTGATTGTGTTTATGGTTGGGATTAGTGATGCAGAGGGTGGTGTTGGCAATGTGGACAAATAGAAATTGAAAGCCGAACTGAGAGACTGCAAAGCAGGATTGAGGGAATGACAGATTTCAAAAAGAATCATATTGTTCTTGGATTAAGACTTGTTCTATTTCTGCACTCGTCCATTTTGCAATAATACAGGACACAATAGTACCAAATAAAAGTCATGTTAGATCATGCTGGTAGATACATTTTAGTTATGCTAGTCATTTCAGTTTTTGTTTGGAGAAACAAAACACATTTTTAGGTAGCGATTTATTTTGCATCTGCAAAGGGATGCTCAAAATTGAAATATCAATTTGTACATCTCATAAAGATCTTCCTGGTGCAGTAATTGTTGGTTTTAATGTGCTTTCTTGTTATGAGATAGCGCTTGAAACATGATTAGCCCTCAAACTTAGTTCCTTAACTTGGCTCGTTCATCTGAGTTGGAGTTGTGCTGAAGGTATATTGTAAACATCTTCCGTGTTTTTCCAATATGCAAGATTGGGAGTATTTAATTCTGAAAGTTATGCTTGGCTTTGGAAGGAACAATTTAAATAATCAAAGATGATACAGGTCCATGTTATGTATATAGTGAATCTTGGATATGATAGGAAGAGCTAATAGAAAAAATTGTGTAATGCATTTAGATTTTCTAAAGGGAGTTGACAAGGTTCCACAAAAAAAGGCTGATGCATATGTCAAGAGTCCGATGTATTGGATTGAAAACTGGTTGTCACATAATAAGCAAAGAGTGTGAATAATTGGGTCTTTTTCAAATTGAAAGGATGTAGATATGTTCTAAAGATATGTTCTTGCCCTGCAAATACTTAAAGTTAAAACCAGGAAGTAGGAATAAAATATAACGCATTTTAGTTTGCTGATGATAAGAATGTATAGGTAGGGCATGTTGTGATAAGGACATTGTGATTCTCAATCAGGATATAGATTGAGTGATGGCGTGAAAACTAGGCAAATGGTGTTTAATATGGGGAAAATATACACAAGCAATTTAAGAGGAATGAAACTATCAATCATTATCTAAAGGATCTAGGTGCTCTAGTGCATGACTCACAAATGTTAGCAGGCAGGTTGAACAGGAAATTACGAAGGTAAATGAAATGACATGTTGTCCTTTAAGTTGAAGGGGCTGGAATTTAAGATCAAGGAGGATTTGTTATTATTGTATAGGGTGTTAGTGAAACTACATCTAGAATTCTCTGCAGTTTTGGTCTCTTACCTTTTTTTTAAAAAAAGGGATATGGTAGCAATTGAGGCAGTTAAAAAGAGATTCATCAAGCTTTTCCTGGAATTAGAGAGTTATCCTGTTTAGGGCGCTAGATAATTTGGAAATTGGGCTTATATTCCCTTGAGTCTAGAAGAATAAGAGGTGACCTTATTCAATCAATTACATTTGTAAGGGGGCTTGACAGAGGAGATGTTGCCTTGTTTTCATGAGTGGGAGAGTGCTGTACAAGTAAACAAATCTACAAGATTAAGGGGTCAATCATTTAAGACTCAGATACATAGAAATTTCTTCTCTCAAAGTGAGTGAATCTCTGGATTTCTCTACCTGCAAAGGTTGTGGAGGTCAG